>NC_059135.1:94346564-94649594 GCF_020740605.2 Lemur catta | reverse complement strand
TAATATATAGGGAGTGCCAGAGAATACCATCTGGCACAAAATAAGTGCTTTATAATGTTCACTGTTGTGATTAATAAAAGTCACACCATACTAAATGGTAGAGCTAAAACTGGATCCCATGCCAAAGAGCAGCACAGGATGTTATAGGAATCATAAAATCTCAAAGTGAAGGGGAAAAAAATCCCAGAAGGGGAAAATCTTGCATGGTTCTGCAGCAGACCCAGCAGCATCTGTCTGGATTCCTTAGTTAGGAAGTTTGCAGCTTGTACCAAATCAGTTGGTTTTTATCTCAACCAAGAAGATAACACAAAATGCTGCATGTGATCTTTGAATGACAGAAGAAACTGGGCTCCTCAGCTGTGATTGGGGCCCAGTTATTTCCAAGAAATGGAAAGGAAGTTGAACTGCAAACATAAACAGAACCCTAAGTCATATCCTCCAGCTTTAATAGCAAGTCGCAGGGGTTCTCCCACCTTTTGGAAGGGCAAATGGGCTCTTGTTAACTTCATTCCACCACTTGGCATTTCTGCTGGCTTTGACGTTCTACAAACAACTGAATTGGAGCCAAAAAAATATCTACTATTTGGAAGGCAGCCTGGGGACATGGAGGGAGAGAACTGGGTTGGAACCCACCAGCCCTGGACTCCAGGCCAGCCTCTGAACCAACAGCTCCTGACACCTAGAGGGGCCCCTCCCCTCTCCAGACCTCAGTTTCCTTACTAGTAAAACAAGGGCAGTGAGGTCCCCTCAAGTTCTGACATCTGATCACCTGTTGGTTCATTTCTTCTGAAGTTTCCTCCCCTTCAAGTTCTGGCTTTGGCATTTACTAGCTGTGTGATCTTGAGCAAATTACTTAACTTCTCTGTTTCCTCAACTCTAAAACACAGATAATTCCTGCTCACAGGAGTGTTGTAAGGCTCAAATAAGATGATGCATACAAGGCACTTAAAATAGTCCCACTCATATAAAAAGTGCTCAGTAAACACTGACATTAACCATTACTGTTAGTAGTGGCTGTTGCTGTTGTTATTGTTTCTTTCCTGTAGTGGAGCTCCTAGGTCTTACTCATTGGTGATTTTAATAAAGGTATTTTGAAAAGACCATTTTAGGAAAGAAAATCTCCCATCCTAATTGCCCTCTCCCAGGAAGAAAGGAAGGAAATAAAGAAGAGAAAGAGAGAGGAAAAGGGGGGAGGAGGGAGAAGGGGTAGGAGAGAAGGAAACAGGGAAGGAGAAAATCAAATACTGCCACCAAATAGTCTAAGATCAAAGAGTTTCATCAGAAAGAAGAAAAATATCATTGAAAGCTATATAATTTTTGGCTTTTAAGAAATTATATTCATTGGAAAAGGACTATTGAACTTGTGCCTTCTTAGAAGAAAAATAAACAGGTTTCTAGAGAGTTAGGAGATGATTTTATATAAAAATTGGGTTTGTTAAATGTCAGGAAAAGTAATTGGAATATTTGCTTTCATCCTGCAAATATGTCAGCAACTGGCCTGGAAGATTGTCACTCAACTGCTGATGGTCAAATTGGTTTCACTGATCATCACCTAAGAGCACATTTCGGAATAACATTAATCGTGTGTCGGGCAGATGTGGGCGGGGAGGGGATGGATGTACACATACATACATAATGAGTGCGATGCGCACTGTCTAGGGAATGGACACGCTGGAAGCTCTGATTCGGGGGGGGGGACAAGGAAAATATACGTAACCTAAACTTTTGTACCCCCGTAATATGATGAAATTTTAAAAAATAAAAAAAAAAACTCGCTGATGGTGAATTTGGCTACAATCGAAATGGGCAGAACAAAAGCTCAGATCCCTGGTGGCCTCTGCCTGGCAGCCAGTCAAGCAGCAGCGGAACGATGTCACCCACCTCACAGTGGTGGCCTCAAACCCCCACCTTGCTCCTGGCTCCCTCTCTGGGCTCCCCACACACAATCAGGGACTCTCAGGCGGCACCTTCCTTCCTCACTGAGAGAACAATTCTGATCACATCCACACTGAACATATTCTCTCTCCAGAAGTAGTCACACTTTATGGTTGTTATTTAATTTTACAGCTAATACATGTTTATTATAAACAGTCTGATAATATGAGAATAAAAAGAATAATTGTATTTTGATCACTTGCTTCTCTCGGCCCAATTCCTTCAGCCAAAGAGAACTGCGGTAAATATTTCAGAACGACAAAGGTACTTCTGTTATTACAAAGAATCTTTCCTTCAACCCAGCTGCTCACAGCATCCATCACAGTGAAATTCTAAAGCAGCATTTCCTCAAGTGTGACCCTAGACAACTGTCGTAGTCTGTTTGTGTTGCTATAAAGGAATACCTGGGGCTGGGGAATTTATAAAGAAAAGAGGTTGATTTGGCTCACAGTTCTGCAGGCTGCACAAGAAGCCTGGTGCCAGGATCTGCTTCTGGTGAGGGAGCCAGGCTGCTTGTACTCATGGCAGAAGAAGAAGAGGAGCAGGAGAGGAAAGAGGAGAGAGGGAAGGGCAGTGCCAGGCTCTTTCTAACGATAGCTCTCATGGGAACTAACAGAGCAAGAGCTCACAAATTACTGTGAGCACAGCTCCAAGCCCTTCATCAGGGTTCTGCCCCCATGACCCGATCACCTCCCACCAGGCGCCTCCTCCAACACTGGGGATCAAATCTGAACATGAGGTTTAGAAGGCACAAATATCCAAACCATATCAACAACTGATGCCTGAGAGGCTCTACCAAAAAAGGGAAGGGAAGAGAAAGGGTCCTTGCCTGCCACCCACCCCCTGGAGATGCACAGTGAGCACTGTCCTACCTAAGACTCAGAAGCTGTGCAGTGTTTTAAAAAACAAAAAGAAAAAGAAACTTTTTAAATTTTATTTAACCCAACATTACCCAAAAGATCCAGGAAACCTAGAATCTCATGAAACACACTTTAGGAAACACTACATTTTAGTTAAAATTAGAAGCAAAACGACTATTTCCCATGACAATTATTACATATCCTTTTTCTAGACTTTTTTAGCCAATACTATAAATACATGAAACAGAAATAAGAATTAGAAATCTTAGAATGGCAGAGAGAAGAACATATTGTTGGCTGATGTTTTGTTTATCTACATATTACAAAAGAACAAGTTCTAAAACTATTAGAATTAGTAGGAATTCAACAATATAGCTAGGATACAAGCTAAATTTTCAAAATAATGGATTTTTCCACAGCTTAGCAATAACCAATTAGAAATTTAAGATACTTAATCACAATAATTATTTTTAAAAATTATCTAGACATAGTTTTAATGGAAAGAAGATAACATTTCCATTAGGAAAATGAGGCTTTGCAATGCTCATGGAGAAGATAATGCTTAAATAAAGGAATTAAGAATGGTGTGAATTTAAGGCCACAGAAAAAGACATTTTGGAGCAAGTCAGCATTTCACTTGCAAAACGTTGTGGCCTAGTCCTTCTGGCCTCCACGTTTACTTATGAGAAATCCCTGTCATTCTACTCATTTTTCTTTACAGGTAAAAATGCTTCATCTCTGTAGATATTTTCAAGACTTTTCTTTGTCTTTAGTTTTTTTCTTCATCTGTAGTTCTTGACTGATGATTTTGGTGTGCATTTCTTTGGGTTTATCCTGTTTGGAATTCATTCAGCTTCTGGAATCTGTTGGTTTATGTCTTTTGCCAAATTTGGGAAGTGTTCAACCATCATTTTCCAAATCTTTTTTTAGCTCACACTTTCTCGTCTCCTTCTGGAACTCCAATAATACAATTGGAAGTACCATTGTTAGGTCTTTTGTTATTGTCCCACAGGTCCCCAAGGCTCTTGTCATTTCTTTCAGTCTGTTTTCTCCCTGTAGTTCAGATCAGGTGATTTCTATTATTCTACCTTCGAGTTTATTGATTCTTTCCTCTGTTATATTCATTCTGCTCTCGAATGAACCCATTGAGTTTTTTATTTCAGTCACTGTACTTTTCAGTTCTAAAATTTTCATTTGCTTTTCCTTATATCTTCAATTTCCTTTCTGAGACTTTCTTCATTTGTTTCAAACCTGTTTGTAATTGCTTATTGCAGCATTTTAAAGGTGGCTGCTTTACAATCTAATTTCTGTATCATCTCTATGTTGATTGTCTTTTCTTATTCAAATTGAGGTTTTCTTAGTAGAATCAGGTTCTTAAGAAGTGATTTTAATTGTATCCTGGACATTTGAGATCCTACACTGGATCCTACTTAATTGTTTTGTTTTGTTTTGTTTTGTGTTTTGCAGGCAGTCACCCTGTTTAGGTATGTCATGTAGGTCAATGTGAGAGTGGAAGCTCAGCCCTTGGCTGGGCCCCACTGAGCACACACTCACACCACCTCACTGCCACCAGGTTCAGGTGGCAGCTCATGGCCTCCAGGTGGGGCCAGAAATCCAGCTCCCCACTCAGCCCCACCAACATCATGGGATTGGGGTGGGGGAGACACAGAGAGCAGTGTTTCCTTCCCACTCTGCAATAGGGTGGGTATCATCTTCTAGGCTGCCCATTTCTTGGTCCTTTGGCTAGAGTGCACAGGTTTTCCTTTGGGCTTTTATTGTCTGTGCCTATTGATGGTTTCAGGCTGCCACTTCCCCAGTTCCCTATCTGGAATATGGAGGCAAAGAGAAAACTCAGAGAATTCACCACCATGTTCTTCAAGTCCCAACATCCCTAACCAGACTGCCTGGCCAGTCTACAGAGGAAGACATTCACGCAAACAGATAGCAGAGCAGTCTGAACAGCCTGAGAGGGGGAAGCCTCTCCCTGTGGGAGAGAGTAGGGGCCTCCCTAAACACAGACACAGGAACAAATTCAAATACCAATGTGTCCCAGGTACCCTCAAAAATCTTCCTAACCGGGGCTGTGGAGCTGCAAAGTGGAGGTCAGTCAGTCTTTTCTGGGGTAAGCATACAACTCTTTACTGACATTTCATTAATTTTCTTTAAATAGTTTTATTGAGATATAATTCACACTGGATACAGTTCTTCCATTTAAAGTGTGGAATTCCATGGCTTTTAGTATATTCACAGAATTGTGTACCCATCACTACAATCAATTTTAGAATATTCTTATTAACCCAAAAGAAACCTACACCTCTTAGCCATCACTATGGTCCCCAGCTCCGAGCAGCCACTAATCTACTTTCTGTCTCTCTAGATTCACCCATCCTGGACATTTTATGTAAATGGAATCATATAATACATGGCCTTTTATGATGGCTTTCTTTCAAGGTTTGTCCATGTTTTAGCATTTATCAATTCTTCATTCCCTTTCACAGGTGTGTAATATTCCATTGAATGGATACACTACATTATATTTATCCATTCATCAGTTGATAGGTGGACATCTAATTCTATGTTTAACCATTTGAGAAACTGCCACACTGTTTTCCAAACAGGCTATGCCATTTTATATTTCCACCAGCAACGTATGAAGGTCCCAATTTCTCCACATTCTTGTCAAAAATTATCTGTTTTTTTATTATAACCATGCTAGCAGGTGGTATCTCATTGTGATTTTGATTTGCATTTCTCTGGTAGCCAATGATGTGAGCATCTATCTATTCATGTCCTTATTGGTCATTTGTAGATAGATCTTCTTTGGAAGAATAACTGTTTAGATCTTTTGCCCATTTTTATTGGGTTATTTGTGTTTTTATTGTTGACTTGTAAGAATTTTTTATATATTCTGGATACTAGACGCTTATTAGATATATGATTTGCAATTATTTTCTCTCATTCTGTGGGCTGTCTTTTCACTTTCTTGGTAGTGTCCTTTGAAACACAGAAGTTTTTAATTTTGATGAGTCCAGTTTATCTACTTTTTCTTTGTTGATTGTGTTTTTGGTATCATATCTAAGAAATAATTGCCTAATTCAAAGTCATCAAGATTTATTCTCATGCTTTCTTCTGAGTTTTATAGTTTTAGCACTTACATTTAGATGCTTGATATATATCGAGTTAACTTTGTATCTGATATGAAGGATCCAACTTCATTCTTTTGCATGTGGCTATCCAGATAGACATTTGTTGAAAACACTATTCTTTCCTCATTTGTTCTTGGCATCCTTGTGGGAAATCAATTGACCATTTGCCAACTTTTTTAAGTCGGCTTACGTTTCTTTTTCCTGGATTAAGTGAAAAGCCCAAACCAGGAATAGAAGAAGGGAGGTTAGAAAGGCTTCCTAGAGAAGGAAATACTTGAGCTGTGACTCAAAGATGGGCGGCAGATAAGTGGGCAGACAGCTAGGAGAACTTACGTTAACCCAAATATGGGAGGATCTGAAGGAGCGAAGTCTTAGGCTGACATTGGGAGCTGTGCCTTGGGGTGCAAAGCAGCAGAAGGCCCTCATGCCCCACAAAGGCATGCAGCACACAGCTCACCACCAGGTTGAGAGCACAAGAAAAGTGATCCTCACAGAGTGTGGAAGAAAAGAACAAAGAAGGAAAAGGACGAGAAGCAGTAGCCATCGTAGACCTCCTGAGGACACCAAGAGAAGGCAGGTAACAATGCTGTGTCCCCACAGCAAGCCCTGGGTCGTTGCTAAGCAGGGCTCCTCTACAAGCAGAGCTCTCCAGCAAGGAGTTAATGCTTCCACTCTCCAGGCTGAGAACTCCCCTTACTCACCTCAAACCAAAGAGTCCTACCAAGCCCACCTCCAGCAACATGCAACCTGCAGACGCCCCATGAGGGTTTTCACCTTTGGAGAAGTGTCCCTGGGGGTTCCAGATCAGATCAAGTGGCTTAGTCACTGGTCACTCATGCACATACCTTCTGGGAGGTGCAGAGCATACGCACAGGTTGAACCCATGTCCAGTTGGCAGCCTTGTAGCCAGAGTCAGCGTAACACCACAGTCCAGGAAATATCCGTTTAACTCCAAACACCTTCTTTAAAAACAAGTAACTTCCCCACCAATCTCCTTGTGAGGCAGCTCCTGGGGTTTCCAGAGGGTGCCCACAGCAGACCTGTACATCCCATTAGGCAGGGGTCCCTCCCTCTCAGGCCCCTCACCACCAAGCTGCACCAGCCCCACCCCCCACACCCCTACTGACCCTCGACCCTTCAGGCAGCCTCTCCTTCCTAAAGCCTGTGATTCCAACACTTGCCTGCCCTGAGAGTCCGACTGCTCTCCTCACCATGGACAGCACCCGGGAATTCTGGTGAATAAATTCCTCCATTTCGTTACATGGACAAATCTAAGCCTTGATCTTAAAAACAAACCTAAGAGATCCGCTAGAACTTGGAATGACTTTTTCAGAAAAGCAAGCTATGAGAGCTAAAACCTCCCTGGCCCCTGAACTTCCTCGTCCAAATGTGAAAATGTTCCTCCAAGAAGTTTATCCCTCAATAGAAGAAGAATGTACTAAGGGGCCCAAAAGGCCCATGGCCCCCAAATTTCTCCTGCATTGGCTAAAATGCATGTCACTGTGGCTTAGACGAGAGCAGAAGCTTGGATTAATGTGTTAATCATTGATTAAATAACTAATGCATTAAAATGCATGGGCAATGAAAAATTCTCATGCTAAATGGTAGGTGAACAAAAGCCAAACTTAGAACAGTGCCTGGTGCAGGGCAAGTGCACAATTTCCTCTCTGTAGTTTGACATCATCCATCTGAAATTCATATCTAGAAACAGAATGAAAGGGAGGGATTAAGTAGCTTTTTCTTTCTATTTTCTATAATTTCTACAGAAACTACATAATATGCTCTATATATGTTTTACATATATATTCTAATTAGCATGTATTACTTTTATGAGCAGCAGTGTGGTTTATTCAATATACTGTATTGAAAAGAGCATGAACTCAGAGCATTTGAATGTTTGCTGCACCATTTACTACTATGTTTGTACTTTGGGTTTCTAAATCTCATTTTCCTTATCTATAAAATGGGCACAACCTCTATAAAGAGAACTATGAAACGCTAAGGAAGGAAATTGCAGAACACGTAAATAAGTGGAAATCCATACCATGCTCATGGATTGGAAGAATTAACATTGTTAAAATGTCTATACTACCCAAAGTAATCTATAGATTCAATGCAATTCCTATTAAATTACCAACATCATTTTTCACAGATTTAGAAAAAATAATTATACACTTTGTATGGAAACAGAGAAGACCCCGTATAGCAAAAGCAATCTTAAGCAATAAAAACAAAATGGGAGGTATTGATTTGCCAGACTTCAAACTATACTACAAAGCTGTGGTTCTTAAAACTGCTTGGTATTGGCACAAGGGCAGGGACACAGACCAGTGGAACAGAACAGAAAACCCGAATATAAAACCATCCTCATATAACCATCTAATCTTTGACAAAATAGACAAAAACATACTCTGGGGACAAGAGTCCCTATTCAATAAATGGTGCTGGGAAAACTGGATAGCCACATGTAGAAGACTGAAACAGGACCCACAGATTTCACCTCTCACAAAAATCAAATCACGGTGGATAACAGATTTAAACCTTAAATGGGAAACGATTAGAATTCTAGAAGAAAATGTAGGAAAGACTCTCACAGACATTGGTCTAGGCAAAGAATTTATGAAGAAAACCCCTAAGGCAATCGCAGCAACAACAAAAATAAATGAATGGGACCTGATTAAATTAAAAAGCTTCTGCACAGCCAAAGAAACAGTCACGAAAATAAACAGACAGCCTACAGAATGGGAAAAAATTTTCGCATACTACACATCAGATAAAAGACTGATAACAAGAATCTATTTAGAACTCAGGAAAATCAGCAAGAAAAAATCAAACAATCCTATCAAAAAATGGGCAAAGGACATGAATAGAAATTTTTCAAAAGAAGACATAAGAATGGCCAAAAAACGTATCAAAAAATGCTCAACATCCCTAATCATCAGGGAAATGCAAATCAAAACCACAATGAGATACCACTTAACTCTGGTGAGAATGGCCTTTATCAAAAAATCCCAAAACAACACATGTTGGCGTGGATGTGGAGAGACAGGAACACTCATACACTGCTGGTGGGAATGCAAACTAGTGCAACCCCTATGGAAAGCAATATGGAGATACCTTAAACAGATTCAAGTCGACCTACCATTTGATCCAGCAATCCCATTATTGGGCATATACCCAGAAGAACAAAAGTCATTCTTTAACAAAGACACCTGTACCCGAATGTTTATAGCAGCACAATTCACAATCGCAAAGATGTGGAAACAACCCAAGTGCCCATCAATCCACGAATGGATTAGTAAACTGTGGTATATGTATACCATGGAGTATTACTCAGCTATAAGAAATAACAATGATACGACATCTCTTTGGTTCTCCTGGAGAGAGCTGGAACCCATTATACTAAGTGAAGTATCCAAAGAATGGAAAAACAAGCATCACATGTACTCACCAGAAAACTGGTTTCCCTGATCATCACCTAAATGTACATCGGGGAAGGATACCAATTGGATCTCAGACTGGGATGGGGGGGTGGGGGGAGGGGATGGGTGTATGCCTACATGACGAGTGCGTTGCACACCCTCTGGGGAATGGTCATGCTTGAAGGTGCAGGCCCGGGGAGGTGGGAGGGGGAGGGGATGGAGGTATGACTACATGATGAGTGCCAGGCGCACTGTCTGGAGAATGAGAACGGACGCGCTTGGGACTCTGACTCGGGGGGATGGGCAGGACATGGACAATGTATATGACCTAAACTTATGTACCCCCATGATGAGCTGAAATTAAAAAAAAATAAATAAATAAATAAAATGGGCACAATATCTACCCTGCAGATTTCTTGTGAAGATAAGTAGTAACGAAAGCAAAGCACCTAACACAGTGTCTAGGGCACGGTAAAAGGCCAGCTGATGCTATTTTGTATAATGGGAGAAAACAAACTTTCCTTTAGATCAATGAATAAGCAAATGCATGGTAAACATGTATGTGTTACAGACGGCAACGGCGCCCATCGTCATCGCCCTTTCATTAACTCAATTGAGGTCTACGTATTGAGTGCCAACTATCTGCCAGGCACCATGCTTGGCACATTAGCCCAAAATGGTTGTTGAATATTCTAACATTCCTGGATGCTGAGAGGAGTTTGTTCAAAGCCAGAAGCATTGAGACGAGCAGGCGCATCGCAACCACAAGCCCTGGGGAAGGGAGAGAGAAAAGTAAAAGCACCTGGCCGGGGAGATGGGGCACAAGAACCAGGCATGTAAGCCCTGGCACCACCCTGAGCTGAGTACTTAAATTAGGACTTAATTCCAGACCATCTTCCAGACTTTTCCTTTCTGCTTGTGTAGCTGATTCTTTTCTTTTTCTCTTTTTTTTTTTTTTTTGCAGAGACAAGGGTCTTGCTATATTGGCCTAGAACTCCTGGCCTAAAGCAATTCTCCCACCTCAGCCTCTCCAAGCGCTGGGATTACAGGCATGAGCCACTGTGCCCAGCCCGATTCTTGCTCCACTGAGCCACAGATACCTGAACCCAACAGTGTATTTGTCAGGGCTGCATTTGGTTGAATGTCACCAAAAAAACCTACCTTAAGCAAATAAGGAATGGTTTGTCTCATGTAGCAAGAAATCTAGAAGCAGTTGCCCAGGATTAGTGCCCAAAGGTGTTATCAAGGACCTCCTTCCTCCTCCTTTCCTGCCCTGCCAGCCCTAACGTTTGGCTGTGAACACCCGGGTCACGATGGCTGCTGCACTCTCGGCACAGGAGGAAGACGCAGACGGCAGAGGGCCGGAGGTTATGCTAGCGAGAAATGTCCCTTTTCCAAGTTTTCCCAGAAGCACCACTGGTGACTTCCACTCACACCCATTGACCAAAATGGTGTCACAAGGCCAACTCACCTGCCGGGAAGTCTTAGAAAATGAGCGTTGTTGACTGCACTCATTGCTTCCCCCACGAGATCAGGTTTGTGTTGCTAAAGGAGAAAGGGCCACTGTGTGAGCCACTAGCCGCGCCTTCCACAAAGTGGTGAAGATGCTGTCACCCTAGCAGCAGGCGCGAGAAGTCCCAGGGAAGGGTGCTGGGCACTGGGAAAGCTCTGCAATCATTATGTGGGGAGGAAGCCAACGCTGTGCTCTGGGTGACAGCCAGCATCTCTCCATCAGACGAAGGGGAGCTGCTCCTCACGGTCAGGAGGAAGCACCTGGGGCTTCCAGAGGCCAAGCCAGAGGGAGGGGCGAGGCGAGCAACAGCCTTTGGAGCAGGGAGAAGGGGAAGAGTTAGGGAGGCTGGATGGTCAGGCAGGGTGAGGGGCAAAGATCAGCTATTTAAAATTGAACAAGAAAAAGCCTGGTGGGGAAGGGCCAAGATGGGACACTTGGGGAACTAAACAATGAGAGAATAAGCCCCTCGTCCTCTCCCTCATGGGTCTTCCAGAAAGGCCACATTGCTCAGGGTACCGGCAGAGGTGTGCCCCCTCAAAACCCACATGTTGAAGTCCTGACACCAGAGCTTCAGAGTGGGACTGTATTTAGAGACAGAGTCTTTACAGAGGTAATTCAGTTAAAATGAGGTTGTTGGAATGGGCCCTAATCCAACATGACTGGTGCCTTTTTTTTTTTTTTTTTTGAAACAAGAGTCTCACTCTGTTGTTTGGGCAAGTGCCGTGGCATCAGCCTAGCTCACGGCAACCTCAAACTCCTGGCATCAAGCGATCCTCCTGCCTCAGCCTCCCAGAGTGCTGGGATTACAGGCGTGAGCCACCACACCCAGCCATTACTGGTGTCCTGTAAGAACAGGAAATGAGGACACAGATGTGCACAGAGGAGAGAGGCCTCAGGGGGAACTGCCCTGCCATCACCCTGGTCTTGGACACCCAGCCCCAGAACCGAGAGGAGTCAGTCTCCATTGGCTAAGCCGCCCATTCCATGGCACAGTTACAGCAGCCCTAGAAAACAGAAACAGTCCATTAATGTTTTACTGGGGGGCTGTTTTTAGGGTACCCCGAAGAGGCATTGAGTTTCCCGTCAGAATCAATGGGCAGGCACGGAGAGTGCTCGGAGTCAAACCCAGCCTGGAGCAGGACAGTCAGAACCCCTGGGGGCCCACACAAATGAGGAAACGTGTTGGGCTTTTGAAGACCTGGGGCTGAGGAGGGGACAAGGGGTCTGAGGGTCCCGGCTGTCATCCAGACTTCACACATGACGGACTGTGGAAAGAGAGGTGATTTCTTTCTAAGATCTCCATTCCACTGCACCTGGCCTGGGGGAGAGGAAGCCACCGTATATGGAGGGCGACCCCAAATCTGCCCTCTCCAGGCCTCCTCTGTTTGTCTCCAAGAGAATCTTCCAAGGATCTGCTCTTGGCCAACATCCCAGACAGGAAGTGACTCCACAAACCCCACGCACACTCCCCATCTTCCTCCCTGCTCTTCATGCCCCTAGCAGTCTTCCCTTCCTGGCGCGCTGCACATTCGACATGTGTGTTCACGGTTTAGCTCCCTCAGTCTGAAGCTCCGTGAGCGCAGGATTTTGTGTCACGTTCACTGCCATGTTCCCAGGTCCTAGCACATAGTAGATGCTCAGTAAACATGTCAAGTGAGTCAATGACATTAATTCCCAATATAGTATTAGCTGAAAACCGATAAAGTCCATTAGACTCTGTCCTTAAGATATGTGTCTTTTAATATAGGAATCCATGAGTTTGCAATAACTTGAGGACTCAAATTAATTGAGTCTTCAAATGATGGAATCTCAGACCAATTGACAGACTCATGTGGAAGATATTTGAAAGCAGACAGAACTTCCTGACCCTCTTCCAGCCAACCCATGGAATCGGCTACTTGCTCCCTAGAAGTAGACCCCACGGGGGACACACGAGGGGGGATGAGGGAGCCGGGCAGGGGGAGAGGCAGGACCCAGGGCCCAGGTCCTCCCAGCAGGCCCCACTGCACTGCTCCTCCAGAGTTCTCCAGCCCCACCCACAGCCCCTGGGTCTGCAGAGAGCAAGCCTATGCATTTTGAGTGACTGAGACGTCATTCTGGGGGAGTTTATGGCGTTATTAATATGGAAATATGCAATGGTGCCGCAGCAAGCAGCGTGCCCCTTTATTAATAACAGTTATTCACAGTCCAGGAGTCAAAGGCGTTTCTGCTTGGGTGCTCATTAAACTGGCCCCATAAAGAATGAGAGAAAGGCAATAAATCAGCCGTGGATCCAACGGTCTCGTGTCACTGGGGGTAGGGGTCTGTACCACCAGAAAGCGGGCTCACAGCAGAGAGCACAGCCTCAGATCTGCTCACCGAGCAGTGTGCTGGACAGACCCCCACCCCATCACCTGTGTGCCACCTGGGCCCCCACCCCACTCCTGAGGCGGGAGCTCCAGGTCCCACAGTTACCGCCAAGTTCAGATACTGTCCAGCAATCAAAGGCCAAGTGTGAAGCCAGCCCAGAAACCCTGACTCCCACCCAATTCCGCTCTTCCCACAAGTCCTGCTGAGATCCCTGGGAGGAGGAGCTCCTGTGTTCTTAGAGGGAAGGGCGAATGCTGATTCAATCCACATTTCTTGACCCATCTCAGAGCTAAGGAAATAAATCACATCCACGTGGGATTCACAGTTTACCAAACTGTGATGTCATTTATTTTCATGGTTTTCATCACACCACAAACTCCACAGATGTCAAGTCATGAGGTTTATTGTTATTATTACTACTATTACCTCTATTATTAGAGAGGATTCCTCTAATTGTCAGAAACTTCAGGCAGGATTACATAGAGAAGTAATCCCAAAATGCACAAATGTATAAAGGTTTCCAAATGATAGTTGATCGTGACTTTAAGTTATCTATGGCGTCACAACAAACTGCTCAAATATTTGGTGGCCTAAAATGATGAGTTATGATTTCTCATGATTCAGGGGGCAGGCTGGGCTCAGCCTCTGGACACAGGGACTGGACAACAAGATGGCCCAAACAGGAGCTGCAAGGCCTCTGAGGGTCTGGGCCAAAAAGTCACACTGTGTCACTCCAACCACGTGCTATTGGTCAGAAGATGTCACAGAGCCTGCCAGTCAAGGGGACAAGGAACAGACTCCCCTCTTGATGGGAGGAACAGCACAGGCACCCGGGGCCAGATCACTGGTGCCATCTTTGCAGTCCACCTGCCACGGCTACATAACCTTCAACAAAGCAGACCACCCTCGCCCTGGGCAGCCATGCACGTACCACCCAGCCTACATGAGCCTTCATTTTCGGACTAGTAAAATGGGGATGCTGGTGTCTTGTCTGACCAAAGGTTGGAACTGAATACGACAACCTGTTAAAATTCCTTTCCAAAGCTGTGAGTCTGGGGCTCCTAGTATCTCACAAATGCTTTCAATTGTAAACACTTATTAAATGTTAAGTATTCTTTGAATTCCAGGACCTAAAAAAAAGGTGAAAAATCTGTCTTCCCTCTACCAGCAGGCCTTAAATTTTAAACTATGTTTAGTGATCTTTTAATTCCACAGTGATGTCAGAACCACCAGACTTAGCTGAATTTGTTCCTCAAATTTTTCTTGGCCTGTATTTTTCTATCCTAAAGAAAAGAGAAAAGTTTGAGTGAACTGTCGATATCAAGATCCATTCTCAGTGCTTCTGTGGGGAAGCAGGAAACTGACATGTGAGAAGGAAAATCACATTAAACCTGAGGAGAAAAGACACCACCACAGGGCTGTTGGACCAAAACACGAGTCATGGCAGAGAGTAAGAAATAAGCCGACCCACCCACATGACAGTGAGAAAGGTCATTCCTTGAAGAAATGCCCCTGGACTGGCCCAAGCATGCAACAAAAAAATCTTTCTTTTCAAAAATGGAAAATATTAAAGGTATTACAAACACAATTTCTTTTACGTGAAATTCCAAATTTTGAAGAATAAATGTACTCACATGGCCAGCCAAAACCTCCCCCCAAATTCCAGTTTCCTCACATAAATCACTACGCTCACGCCACTCTGCACCACAGCTTGAGGTTTTTCTTCTGCTTTATCTTCACATAAAATGTTATCAAAGCACCTCATAAATTTGATTTGCAAATCCAACGCATCTCACACCCATAACCGTGGCCCTCTGCATACCGGCATCTCCCCCAGCCGCGCTGAATAGTCTCTACAACAATACCTGGAAGAGCTCATTGGCACTGAACTGCATGAAGGCAACAAGGGAAGGGAAGGAGTTCTGAGTAACCGCACTCACGCTCTGCAGTGGGAGCTGCAGGAACCGCGTGGAACTGAGCAGGAGTGCACGCAAACTAAACGCACAGTGGAAGTCTGATGATCACAGTCAGTCCTTCCACCTAAGGAAACAGGAAAACCCTGAACTGACCATCTATTCTGTTCTTCCTCCACGTCTTCCACACAGGGACGCAGCTTCCCTGATTTTCAAATCAGGACCTTATTGTTATTTGCCAGAAATCCACAGGAAATCTCAGCCGAAGTTGTAATACAAAATTTCACCTCCCATACCAAGTATTTAATGCTAGTGCAGTGCGAAGGGTTGCTCCCTCCAATGAGGCCTGTTCTCAGTGTTTATGTTTCCCCGGAGATTCACGATTCCCAGTCTCTTCCGCAGCTTCGTGATCACCCTGGGTTCTGCCCGCACTCGGCAGGACAAAGGGAAGAGTCTGAAATTGTGTCTTTCTTGGTAGCTAGTCAAAGGCGACTTCCACATTAGGGTCCAAGGTGAAGTTGCCTCCCTCTCTTGTGATGTCTCTCTCATCGTCTTTTAACCATCCCCAAGGCCACCGTGACACTTTGTGTAACAGCCCTAACCCACTCCCTGAAGGAAGCTGCTCAGGGCCCTCGGAACTCACTGTTAGCTGCTGTCACGTGGGCTACACAGACAGACAGTCTGAATCACAGGATCTTCTTAGAGCTGGCAGAGACTCCAGAGATCAATGCCATTCCCCTCATCATAGAAATAAGGGAACTGAGGCCCAGAGGAGTAATTCATTCATGTTCGTGCAGATGGAGAGTAGAACTTGAGTCTCCTCACTCCTCAACGTCTTCAAATAGGGCTCATTTTGGATTCCAAACTAGCCACAGAGACTTGGCAATGAGTGAGGGTCTCTCTGTCCCACTCTCCCCTCTCAGGCCCAGGCCTTCCATTTGTCCCTGCCTCCTAAGTGTCCCTTTGCATCTCTTCCCGTGGCGTGGCTTACAGGTGTCTGGTGGAGGTGTCACAGGCAGGGCCAGCTTCACAGAGAGCGATCTTGACAGTCACACAAGGCCCTGCACTCAGAAGGGACCTGCGCTTGGCTTAAAGTTTTGCCACCGTCTTGAAATTCTTAGTCGTTTTTGAACATGGAGCCTCACATTTTCATTTTGCACCGAGCCCTGCAAATTACATGGGCAGTCCTGACCACAGCACATACCACGTGAAACAGGCGCCTTTGACTGGCTAGCCAGAAACAAAGCTTCGAACCCCCTGCCCTGAGTGGGGTGACACAGAGCGGTTACAACGCTACAGTGACCTCCCCCCCGTTTCTGGTGGAAGGAGGGTCGAGAGGGTGGACACGAAGATCCATAAGAGTCATTGCTGAGCGTCCCCCTCCCTGGGCTGTGGGTTCTGGAAAACGACCCTTGCCCCTGAGCCCCAACTACCTGTCTGTGAATATACAGCCAGTGCCACCTTGGGCTCGTTAACCAACCTCTCTGAGCCCCTGTTCTTTCTTTTCTCCAATTATAAAAGCAATAAAAGCTCATTATAGAAAAATTGAAAGGTGCAGAAAAACAGAAGGAAGAAAAGGTCACCTCTCTTATCTAACACACATATTTTCCCCGTAAGGCACAGCGCAGCCTTACCATCTAAGCACGGTCACTGGTAACACTTTTGGGTTTTCCTTCTGGCTTTCTCCCTAAGCTTCGCTCTTTGACATATGTAAGGAGAGACCATCTTCTCCTCCCCCCAGGGAAGAGTATTGGTCACCATGGGAGCTTCTGCGGCAGGCAGCCTGGCAAAGCAGAGGAGGAGCAGAGGAGGAGCAGAGGAGTAGGAGCTGACTGCAGGATGGCACAAGGTGGCAGTGCCATCCGCTGTGCTCTCTCTACGCAGAGGTGGGGTTGGGGAGAAGAGTCCCGACAAGCAACCCAGCCCCAGGCAGGACACAAACCCTCTCCACCCCAGCAGCACCCTGCTCCGCCGCTTCCTGTCTCGACCAAGACAGCCACGTGGTGGGAAGAAACTGGGAAGAGAAATCTTCAGCTTTGGGGGTGACGTCCACAAGGGGCTAAGTAGACACGGGCTGGCGGGTTTTCCTCAAGCCACAGCTGTCCTGGATGAATGGGCAGGGTGGCAATTTCTAAGGCCAGCCTTCCTCCACGACTAGAGAAAGCGACTTCCGTGGGGCGCTGGTGGAGGTGAAGGAGGGAGAAGGGGGTAGGAAGCTGCAGGTGCTCGGCACCCTACTACCCTGCAGGCTGAAGGCGTCAGGGAAACACCCGCTGCGTAAAGGGATTCTCACGGAGTAGGCATCACTGCATATCCTGTTTTTCACACAGCATTTCATCACATATGATTTTCCATCTTATTATAAAATCTTAATAAGCCTTATTATTTTCCATTATGTGTACACACCACAATCTATTTGGCACTCTAATGAATATCATTGTAGTTAAAATTTTTCAATATTTAGGATTATTCCCTTAGGCCATAATCCCAGGAAAAGAATAATTAGATTTAAAGTATTGTACAGCCGGGCACAGTGGCTCATACCTGTAATCCGAGCAGTTTGGGAGACTGAGGTGGGAGGATCGCTTGAGTCCAGGAGTTCGAGATTAGCCTGGGCAACACAGGGAGACCACGTCTCTAAACAAATTTTTTTTTAATTAGCCAGATGTGGTGGCATGGTCACCTGCAGTCCCAGCTACTCGGGAGGCTGATGCAGGAGGATTGCCTGAGCCCGGGAGTTTGAGGCTGCAGTGAGATACGATGATGCCAGTGCATGACTTTTAGGACACTTAACACACTGCTTTCCAATTACACAAATTTACAATCCATTACATTAAATGAGAGCACAGTGCACGTGGGGAAAGACACACACACACACACACACTCCAGACAGCAGGTTCCTTGAGAGCAAAGACTGTGGTGGCCGTGTGGGAAGTGGAAGGGCACCAGCATTGGAGCAGGACTGCTGTGGGCTCCTGGCACGGCCTTCCGAGAATACCTGTCCTGCTTAGGTGAGCCAGAGTCTGGTGAAGGACTGGAGTGACCCAGCCAACAGGCGCGTTGTGGAAGGCTGAGGACGTGGGAAGAGACCAGCCTGAGTAGAGAGCTCAGCAGACAGACTGGGGCAAGAGAAAGAGCTGCCGGGTTTGAGGCTGGTTACAGTTTGCTGTGTGAAATGTAATGTGGCCCCTTATTCCTGTCTCCCCTTAAGGTCTTCTGAAGATCGTCTATAGTCTCATCTCCCAGTTTCCTCTTTGTGATTAGCAGCTTAGAAATGAACCTTATTGTATTTATGCAGAGAAGTGTCAGGGCCAATGTCTTCGCCCCAGTCCTCTGCCTTTCAGACCTGGCCTTGAGGCCTCCACACTCCCAGGAAGCAAAGTCCACATTTAGTCTTCTTTTCAAGCAGGAAACCTCTCTGCCCCTCGGCCACTGCTGCATGAAAGCCCAGAGCAGCTGTGGAATTGCTCTTGGGGACAGAGCACAGTTGGAGCAAAGCACAATCCACTGTGTCTCTGAAGCAAAATGGGCAACAGAAATGGCCTGGTCCTGCCATCCATAGTTCCTCTCTGGTGGCCCAAAGAGGTGCTGTCACCCCTGCAGGGTACCTAGTGCAGCATTTTAATCTGAATTAGATGCCGATATTTAAAACTTGACAGCTGCTCTCCAAAATCAGGAGAGGAGCAGGGCGTGGTGGTGCACAGCTGTGGTCCCAGAACTTTGGGAGGCCAACGCGGAAGGATCATTTGAGGCCAGGAATTCAAGACTAGCCTGGGCAACATAGCGAGAACTTGTTTCTGGAAAAAAAAAAAAAATTAGCCGGGCATGGTGGCACACGCCTGTAGTCCCAGCTACCCAGGAGGCTGAGGCAGGAGGATTGCTTGAGCCCAGGAGTTTAAGGTTGCTGTGAGCTGTGATTGCGCCCTGCACTCCAGCCCAGGTGACAGAGCGAGACCTTGTCTCAAAAATAAATAAATAAAAATCTCAATAAGGCTGGGTTTTTTAAAAAGAGAAAATAAGAGAGGGATCCTAACTGGTCACTTTTGGGGGTTGCTAAGGCACCAATTGAGTATTCTGAAAACTAATGATTACAGGGAAGGAATGAAGCAGTTATCTGCCTCTCCTGTACAGACTGTATTCCAGGGTGCATTGTGGACTTTTTAGATTCCACTAAACATTCAGACTCTCAAACCAACTATGAGCCACTCTGGGAAGACCACAGGGCAGGAACCACAGCTGGCCTGCAGGGCAGCCTTGGGCACGCCTCCTCCATCGGCCTGTCCCCCCAGCAGTCCATGCAGCAGCCCTAGGGCCGCCCCAGGCACTGTCCTCTCCCCAGCAGACAGCTCGGTGCAAGGAAGGGAGACTCACCGTAGCACAGGTACAGAAGCCAGGCTGGCGTAGAAGCCTGGTGCCCACAGGTACCAATACCTCTTGTAACGAGTCTGTAGATAAGAGTTTCCAGGGCCCCAACAAGGATCCCTGCTCTCAGGGAAGCTACAGTAGATGGCATCTTCCAAAGAGGGATGCAACAACACTCTTGTCCCACATTATTTTAGAAACTTGCCACGTCAAGAGGTAAAGTTTAATTTTTATAATGAGCATCACTACTGATGTAATTTTTTTAACTAATGAAAACTTTGAAATAATAATAAAGTGGATACAAAGAAAATATAATGAAACTGAGATTCACAATATATTTCTAAATTTAAAAGGTGCAAATTACAAAGAGAATGTAGACTATCACCCTGTATTTTGTAAGAGTGAGAACCACAAAAACATCAGTCAGCACCAGTAAGGCAAGACCCTCCACCGGCACAAATGACTATGACCTGCTGAAGGCTCAGATAATCACTGGCATTTGGGGGCAATATGTTTTAATTAAGGTATTACATTAATTATATTTTTAGATATAATGCTATTGCACACTTAATAGACTACAATATACTGTAAACATAACTTTTATATGCACTGGGAAACCAAGAAACTTGTGTGACTCATTTTATTGCAATAGTCACTTTACTGAGATGGTCTGGAACTGAACCCAAAATATCTCCAAGGTGTACCCGTACGAACATGGGGCTTAGAAAATTGCTTCTCTCCTTGATTTTTTCCCCCACTAAGACGGGAGATAAAAACATTCTAGGATGAGTATAGAAAAAGAGCTGGGAGTTCAGGGGAGTTAGGAACTGGTGATAGTCTCTGCTCCTAACCAATCCCCTGATCTCTAGGGTGGGAGGTTGACAGAACCCTCAATACATTTGGGGACTTGACGGAGGAGAGAGGACTTTCACCCTGCTCCGTCAGGACTCCCGGAGGTGGCGGCCTAGCAGTGCTTCCCCTACCACTATGAAAACAGCTCTACACAAGGACAGCCGAGACCCTGGGGCAGCCGTCACATGGTTCCCTCAGGCCACACGTAGGGTGCAAGCCGGATTTCCCCATGTCCCCCAGTAGGGTGTGAGAGTCACCCAGTGGGGAGAGAGCTGCTCTTGCAGTCAGGATACGGGGAGCTGCAACAGGGACAAGCAGGGGCCACACGGTCCAAGGCTGGGGAGAAACAGGCATCATGGAGGCCAAAGTGGAATGAGGGAAATGCATGTCTGCACTTCGGAGGCCGGCAGCCCAAGGCACAACATGACTGCAAACCGCACACGTGCGCGCGCGCACACACGCGCGCACACACACACACACACACACACACACACACACACACACAGTCATGGCACAGAACTGAGAGCCATCCATTCTTCTGACGGGGTCAGAAGAAAAATAAATGCTGAATTGAATTCTCATCCAAAATCACTGAGAACACCCTTAAGTCACCGAGGAAAAATAAACTGGAATTGTTTGCTGCTATCTGAGGGAATTGCGGTTCAAAATTGGAACTGGGTACAGTTAGAGAAAAATTAAGGTTTTTTTGCATACCTAAGTTCATGGCCTGTGAAAATCACAGCTGCTACACGTTCTCTCAAAAGTGCAGGCTGATTCACAAAAGCCAAAATGTGGAAGCAACCCAAGTGTCCACTGTGGATTAACAAGTATGTGGTATATACACACAGCAGAATGTCATTTAGCCTTGAAAAGGAAGAATATTCAGACACATGGTACGACATGGGTAGACCCGGAAGACATTATGCTAAGTAAGCCAGTCACGAAAGGACAGATATTGTATGACTCCACTGACGTGCCATACCTGCACAGGCTTATTCATGGACACAAAATGCAGAATGGAGGTTCCTAGGGGCTGGGGGAGGGCTGCAAGGGAGTTACTGTTAATTGCAGCTGGAGAAGATAAGTAAGTTCTGTAGATGGATAGTCGTAGCAGCTGTACAACAGCGTGAATATATTCAGTGTCACAGAACTGTTCACTTAAAAATGGCTAAAATGGCTTTTTTCCCCACACCCTTCCTTTTGCTCTCCCTTTGCTGCAACAACGGGTCCGGTCGTCGTCTGTGGCGTGTGTATCATGCTCTGTAAACCTGCATCTTGCTCTATAATCCTATCTTTCTTTCCTCAATAAACTTCATTTTCATGCTTGCCTTTAAAAAATAGTTAAAATGGTAAATGTTAGTATATTTAATTTTTTAAAAAACAGCAGTCCATAAGCTTTTGTATAATTTCTGTAAGCTGCTATACATCTTTCCAATAAATTTCATTTTATGGTTTAAAATTTTTACAACTAAAGGCTCTACTTAATCATGAAGAGTTAGCAGGTGCCCTACATGTAGGATATACCCAGGGAGCCTGTCCCAGTGTGTCTCTGAACTACAAAATTTACTTCTGGATCTTTCCCATCAATTCCCCAATTAACTGGGATTTGTGTGGCCCAGTATATTAATAAGAAGAAAGCTGTAGTCGAGCCTCACCCTTTCTCTCTCCAAGTCTCTCCCCATACATGCAAGTGACCGTCTTCCCAGTGCCTCCAGTACAGCACCACGGTCAACCCCCAATCCAGACATGGTCACGTCTCCTGATTTCAATCTGCCACTATCTTTTCCTAGGGGGTCCTTCAGCTCCTACCTAAAGTCTACCCCACAGCCTCTTCCCATCCTTCCTTCTGCTAAGGCAGCAGCCCACTCTACTTATGGTGTTACATAAGAGGCTGTGTGGTCTTTCGTGATTGGCTTTTTTCACTTAGCATGTTTCCAAGGGTCATCATTGTCATAGCATGTATCAGTACTTCATTTCTTTTTCACTGTCAAATAATTTCCATTGTATGAATATACAACATTTATTTTATTCATTTTTTTAACTGATGGACATTTAGATTGTTTCTACTCTTTGGCTACTGTGAATGATGCTGTCATGAACATTCATGTTTTTGTGTGGATGTAGGTTTTTCAATTCTCTCAAGTATATCCTGAGCGGAACGGCTGAGTCATATGGTAACTTTATGTTTAACACCTTGAGGACTCACCAGTTTTCCACAGCAGCAGAAAATCAGTTTTGAACCTTTGATACCAAGTGGTGATTAGAATTTAAGGCTAGAGAACAAGCCGACAAGCGTGCGAGTGGGTGCAGCGGAGAAGATGGGCCAGCTAGGGGAGAAAAGAAGTGAAACCCCTGGGATCACCTCGTCCTGCATTAGCGTGAGCCTCAGCCCCCTGAGGAGTCACACAGAACGGGCCACAGGATGGCTTCCAAAGTCAGGTGAGGTGATGCATGCAAAAATGCTTCAACAAAGCAAAGAGTGACTTAAAATTTTTTCTAATTTCAAGGAGTATTCAACTACAGTATCTTTGCTTCAATAACGCCAACTTTGCACAAAAGGGACTGTAAAATATACTGCTAAGGGACAGGAGCTGCCTGACTGCAGAACCTGAGCACCTGCATGGGGCCTGCTGAACACAGGAGACCAGCGGATCCCTCTGCACCTTTGTGGGAGGAGCTCAGCAGAGAGAAGGGACATCCACGTGAGCAGTTAGCTAAATGAAAATACTTCTGACCACAAGTATCCCAAAATGAAAAATTTTTTAAAAGTCAGCAGTATATTTAGAATAAATCACAATGCAAAAAATATATATTGCATTTTTATAATTTTTTTATAATTTCACAATTTTCTATGATGGCTCCATACTTCTAATCAAAGTAATACAAATCAAAAAGGAGAAAAACATATAAAATTTTTCATAAAGTAATGATATGCACATTTAAATATTATTCCCCAAAAAGTGTCTCTACAATCCCTACCATACCTTTGACAGAACACCAGGCATTATCAACTATTCCCTCCCCTCCTTCCAATGTATATTTTAAAAATGAGGATTAAAGCCAAAATTCTCCTTCTGGAGTCAGCCCACAAAATGTTTGTGCCAACCCCATTTCCTTTTGGATTTTTTTCCCCCCTTGGTGAAGGTATTTGGAGAAATATTCACATTTTCAGACTGTTTTCAGTTTAAGGAAAGTTACTTAGGGCTGCTTAATGACACAGGGAGGCCACAGCCCAAGAACCCAGACGCCTGTGCAGACAGTTTTGTGGGACAGTATACAGTCCTGCCCTGTCCTTTGAGGGGTGGCACTGTACATAAGCCGTGGACCGACCTAAGCCACACAACCCCCCTGGGCAGGACTCCTGTCATTTCCCTAGTAATGCCCATCTTTGGTGCAGTCCCAGGAAGACTGATGGCCAAACTCTCCTAGGAACAGTTGAATGAAGAGAACCTCTGTCCATTCCTGCTGATCCTTTGCTCTCTGTCTTGGAAATTTGAAAATTAACTTCTGGATGCAAACAAATAAATTTCCAAAGTTTACTAATTTTCAACACTGATTACGAGTCTTTGCCTTAGTTGTATTTGTCCTCGGTCTATATCTTATTAAAATAGAAGGGCCCAATCCATTGACCATGCTCCCAAAACCCCTTAAATGATTATAACAATCTTACAGTCTTGCCCTGGAAAGCAAAAACAAACACCCTGTCCTTGTACTTCCCAACTGTGAAAAATTCTGGGGCTTCTCTTCCATTGTCTGGGTGAGCAACGTGTTCATCAATGGAAGGTCTGACAACAGGGACATGGTGAAGAAGCTGGAGGAGGGTCTTTATAACTTCTGAACTGGTCTTGCTGGCAGCTCCAGCTGGTAGGTCCAGCTAGCGAGGCCAGCATTCTGTCACGGAAACACACAGCTGCAATGGATGGATGCAGAACTCCAGCCAGAGCAGATGGCTGTGGGTAAATGTTAATTAATATTAAATGACACCAGATGATCATGAGTAACTGATGTAAGGGTCAAGCTAAGTAAGTTACCTCCTTTGTCATTTTTGTTCATAATAAGTTCAACTTTCTTGTTTGGGGATGCTACATGTTTTCACGAGTTTATTTCCCTACAGCCAAAAATCTTAAAGTCTTCATAGTAAAGACAGATTTCTAGTGCAGTAGGGCAAGCACAGCACGTGTGTCACATATCAGTCCCAGCTCCTGCCTGGGCGGACCTGGACACGGGCCTCTGGCTCCTCTCCCGTCTTCTCCTCGATGTCTTCAATCACCTCCACGGGCTCCCTGGGTTGATTACTAGTACACACCTCCTCCTCCTTCACAGCCACAGGTCCAAATAACTGCTCTCTCTAAAGGACTCCCTCATCTCCAGCCTCAGGCTCCTACAATTCTAGTCCAAAAAGCACAGCCACTGTGCAGCATCTCGGTATCACAGTAAACTCAACAAGTTTACTGAACTTGCAAAGCTGAACTTCTCATCTTCTGCCCGAAACCAGTTCCAACTTTCCCATGTTTACTCTTCCAGCACTCAGGCACCTGTGACTCCTCTCAACCCCTCCTCCGCCTACCCCCAGCTCCATCAGTCAGCAAGTTTGGTCAATTTTTTCTTTGCAGTGTACCTCATGGGACCCTTACTCACCCAGCCGTGCCTATCACCAGCTTCCCAACCTCGAAGATGGCAAGAACCTGCTCACAGCGCTCCCTGCCTTTGGTCTCTCCCCACTGGTAAAGTGACAGAGGTACAAGTCAAAGCTAAGACTATCTGACTCCAAAGCTGCTCCCTCCCCGCTTCAAAAAACCCAACACTCCTCCAATGCCTATCATTCGAAGTCCAGACTCCCTAATCTCTCAATTCAGGTTTCTCTAAATCTAACAATCCGATCTTGCCAGATATTCCTCTCCATTCAAATGGGCGGCATGCCCATCCCCATTAAAAGTGATACATTTCTGCTTTGGTCTCAATTATTCTGCCTACCCAAAATTACCTTCTCCTAGAGTTCCATGCTTATGTAAATCCCACCTCTTCCATGAACTAGTTCAAGCTATACCTCCTAAATTCCTATAGCAATCATTCATAAGTTACTTTGCAATTAAGTAGTTATTATGACATCTTGTCTATTATTATCTTGAATTTAAATTCATAGTAGGGATTCCTCATACATTGCTGATGGGAATATAAAGTGGTATAGCCACTTTGGAAAACAGGTGGGCAGTTTCTTAAAAAGCTAAACATAAAATTACCATTTTTATCATAAACTCCTAGGCAGCTACCCAAAAGAAATGGAAACATACATTCACACATAGACTTGCACACTAGTGTTTAGAAAAGCATCATTCATAATAGCCAAAAAGCGGAAACTTGAATCACCTTCATCTGATGAATGTATAAAATGTAGAATATCCAAACAATGGAAGACTATTCTGCAGTACAAAGGAACAAAGTGTTAACATAGGCTATGACATGGATGAACCTTAAAAACATTATGCTAGGCCGGGCGCAGTGACTCAAGCCCTGTAATCCTAGCACTCTGGGAGGCCGAGGCAGGGGGATTGTTTGAGCTCAGGAGTTTGAGACCAGCCTGAGCAAGAGTGAGACCCCGTCTCTACTAAAAATACAAAGAAATTAGCCAAAACAACTAAAATATATAGAAAATATTAGCTGGGCATGGTGGCACATGCCTGTAGTCCCAGTTACCTGGGAGGCTGAGGCAGGAGGATTGCTTGAGGCTGGGAGTTAGAGGTTGCTGTGAGCGAGGCTGATGCCACAGCCCTCTAGCCTGGGCAACAAAGCAAGACTCTGTCTCAAAAAAAAAAAAAATTATGCTAAGTAAAAAGAGATCATATACTGTATGAGTCCATTTATAGGAAATATCTAGAAAAGGCAAATTTATATACAGAGACAAAGAGAGGATTAGTGTTGGTTGCCCAAGGTGGTAGTAGGAGCAGAGATCTTTCTGGGAGATAAAAATGTTCTAAAATTGATTTATAATGATGGTTCCACCACTTGCTAAATTAAATCACTGAACTGCATACTTGATATGGTTCAACTTTATATGTAAAATTTCAATAAAGCTGTTAAAAATAAATCTATCATAGGCATTCAAACATTAGTTGAATCTTTAACTTATCTGTTTACCTTTTCTCAGCACCCCCTTCCCCTGCAACTAGCCCCTAAACATCTTGAGGGTGAGGACTAAGTCTCCCACTTGATATCATCCCAATTTGTATAAGAACATGCATGTAGCCCAAAATTATACATATACTGTGTGCTCTTAACTATTCGTGGATTTGATTTTTACCTTGTCAGGCTATGCAGTGATGCCATGCCACAGCATCAGGGAAGAAATGGTCTATGTGAACGTCAAGGCAGAATAGCTGGGTTTGAAATGCAGCTCTTCCACTTCACAGCTTCACAGCAAGTTAATTGTTCTAAGCTATGTCTAAAATAAGGAAAATAATGGTAGCTACCTCATAGGATTGCTTAAAGAACAAAATGAGATAAAATGTTTAGCCCAGAGCTTAGAACATGTAGAGCCACTGAATGTTGGCTTAAAACACACATACACAATCTCAACACAAATGCACACACACCAGAGAAATCTCTCAAACTGGAAACCACCTTTATAACAAAGGGGACAACTAGAGATCCACCTCTTCTTGTCATTCAGCAGGCAAGCGTGGCCCTGGGACATCTTTTCTCCCTCCCAAGCCCACTGAAGTTTATGTGTGACCAGAAATACTGCTATACGTTTAATAAATGAAACTAAACATTCCCTGACCTTCAACATTTGACTCTCCATCGTCTCTCGTCCTACAAGGTTGTATTTCACATCCCAGCCCCCTTGTGGTTTAGCAGGAACACACGTCTAGTTCTAAACAATGAATCGTGGCAGTGACCAGAGCCATGCGTCTGTTCAAGACCCTCCACAGCTCTTTCCCATTCCCACAACTAGCAGCATGCAGGTGGAAGGTCCTCGGTCAGCCCAGATGAGGACGATTGGAGCAGATCCCCCAGCTACCCAGCAACCGACATAGAAAATGGCTGAGAAATAAACTTCATTCTATGCCTACAACCTCTGGGGGTTGTTACTACAGCATAGCCTAGCCTAGCCTGACAGATCCAACAATGGAGCTCTCAGGCTATGGAATTATTTTAAATCTCTTACCCCTAAACTTTTTTTTTTTTTTTTTTAAGAGGCAGGTTCTGACTCTATGGCCCAGGCCGGAGTGCACTGGCACAACCATAGGTCATTGCAACTTTGAATTCTTGGGCTCAAGCAATCTTCCCACCTCAGCCTCCCAAATAGCTAGGACTACAGGCATGCACCACCACACCCAGCTAATGTTTTATTTTTTGTAGAGATGGGGTCTTGCTATGTTGCCCAGGCTGGTCTCAAACTCCTAGCCTTAAGTGATCCTCCCACCTCGACCTCCCAAAGTGCTAGGATTACAAGTGTGAGCCACCATGCCTGGCCCCAAAACTTAAGAGCCTTTATTCCCCTGGCTTCTGTGACAAGCCACTCTCTCCACTGTCAGCCTCTCTGACTATTTCTCCACTTCCTCATGGACTCTACTTCCTCTCATTAAAACCATGCTGTTAACCAAGGTTTCATCCTCAGCTCATGACTCTTCTCATTCTACATGCTCACCAGGGAGATCTTACCTACTTATTTATCTATCTGGCTCCACAAGGATCAAATATGCAACACATCCAAAAGCAAATGTACCAACTGCCCAGCCCCCTTCAGACATGCATTTCCTCCTACATTCCCCACCCTCAGTGACCAGCACCAAATTCTACTTAGTCACCTAGGCCAGACACCTGGCAGCCATGCTACTCCCTCTCCCTCACCCCAATCTCATTTGACCAACCAGTCTTGGTAATTTTACCTCCCTTAAGTGTTTGTTGTTGCTATTGTCTGGGGAAGGGGAGACTGTTCATTTTTTGTTTCTTTAATGCTTATTACAGTGATACCAACAAATTATTTCAGTCTCAGGGAAAGTCTTTGGTGTCAGGCATGACAATGATGCTCTATTTGAAAAGGAGGACAAATAGTTTAGTCCAGACCAAGAAACAAGAAAGCTTTAATTTCTGAGTACACAATGAAACCATGCCAGTAGCAACCTACAAGGTTTGTCTCATCTCTTGAGCCACCTGTAAAAGGCTTTCCTTCTTTATTAAATTCCCTTAAGCATTACTCATTATTATTCAAAGTTTAAGACAAGGCAAATCTCACCAAGCATTTATGACTGGTTCTCTTCTTCTTCCTATAAATAAATCCGTAAGATTTATGGGGAGAAAGTATCCCCTAATTCATCTCTACTTTCTCTAACCTGCTTGATTTTCTAAAAGTGAAAAAAACTAACTCTAGTATACTAAAACCAAAGTCAAGGTTTCACACCTTCAGCTCAACTACCTTTAATGCCCCTAATCAAGGCAGACTACACAAATGTTATCTGCACTTGCAGTAAAGAACTCTGAGTGGCTGGTGTCTTTTGGTTAGCGTAACCATTACACAGCAGTGTGTGCTTGTCATCCCTGGCCTTCTTCGGCCTCTAAAAATATTCAGAATATTTATTCTCTACATAGAAGAGTTCTCACAGCAGCACACTCAGTTACAAAAGGACCAAAAAAAATGTTTTATTGCTTTACAACAAGCCAGCAACAAACACAATTGAATATTTATAAACATGACTCTTCTAAATTCTCAAATGGAATTCCAAGGCCAGAATGTGCTCCTCCACTTAACTGCATTTGTTAAAACTGAAATCCACAACTTCTAGCAAGTACTTTAATATTCTCAAGCAGAACCAACACATTAAGAGGAAAAACTTAAAAAAAAAAACCTGTATCAAACTTACTGCCTATGTCTGATCACATAATTGAAAAGCCTTTTATGGTCAATCCAGGCAGTGCTATTAGTGCACATTTTAAGTGATCATCCTGGGCACTTTTAAAAACCTAACACTTTTTTCTTTCTACAAATTCTGCAGAAAGAGCTGTCAAGAAAATTGTTCTAAAATCCCAACAACGCGCAGCAACTTATGCCTCATTTCCTCTTCTTTCCTCATGATGGAAACTGTAGTCAGCCTTTAATTTGGCCGGGTAAAAGCTGTAAAGACTAGGCCTATTTGTTCCCACGGTATAAACAGGAAGCCCAAACTGATTATTAGGCAAGAAAGGGTGATACTTTTAATTACTTTGTATTATTCTGGAAACACTAGCACTTTCCTTTCAGTGGGTACCAAATAACTATGGATTAAGTCACCATTTTAATAATTTTAATTCAATAGCAAGAGTTACTTGGCAAATATTCTTAGTACTATCTGAAAATGCGGATGAGGGATGTCAACAAGATTTACATGACTTGCCCCAAAGTGTAAATTTAAAACCTGACTGTTGGGATAGCCACCAACCTGAAATTTCTTACTCTAAAACACATTACCAAATCAAACCAATTTTTTTTTAAGTCCAAGGTTTTCTCTTTCTTCCAAGCAAAGCACGGTATTTTTCTCTAACATAATAGTCAGGGTTTTGCTTATTAACTTATGTGGGTGGCATTATATTTCTAGATCAAATAGTATAGTTCACTGATAGAAAAAAGGTTTTATACTTTAGGACTATATCATAGGACTTGTTAATTCAAGATGTGTGTGAAGACAATTTTTCAATTTTTAATTGCTGCAATAGCATAATGTTAAGGCAACATCAGAAAACAGAGGTGTTTGAAAACACTAAGCCCTACTCCTTGCCTGGGAGAACCAAATGATAAGATGTTACTAAATCTTTTAATACAAAAACTTTCCAAAATAATCTGTTGAGCTTGACTTTGCAGTTTAATCTTTCATGTTTTATGGCAGTGAGAAAGAGAACCCGGGCTGTAACTCCCTTGGCAAAAAAAATTCAACATTTGATTTACTCACAAGCCTTAAAATGAGGAAGGGAAAATATAAAATAAGTTCTCCTTGCTTGACAACCATCCTTTTTAATGATCTATTTTTATACTGTATCCAGGCTACACCTGGGCATGGATGGCTAACTTGGATATAGAAAATTTAAAGCATCACATCTGGAAGAATCACAAACGAGACAATAAACTTCTCAATCAAACTTACATCAATAGTCAGGGTAAGCAAGAAAAGGGCTTTACCAAGAGGTTGACATTTACACTTCTTGACAGAACTGAAATACACTGAATTACAGAGCAAAGTCACTGAAACAATAAGAAAATTCTGTCCATGTAAAGGCTATTTTTTTTACCCCCAAAAAAGTGTGTCAATTCTAATACTCACACCACACAACTGGTTAAGAAAATAAAGCGCAGTGTTTAGCAACTGGGCATCCTAACTACCGTAAGAGGCACTCTGTGCTCACCCTCCCTGGCAACCGCTGAGGTCAGCAAGGCCAGGAGCAGGGAGAGCCTCCTATTTTTCAACACAAGCCGCTGCCGTCTCTTTATTGAAGCCCCGGATGGAGAGATCATAGACCACCTCCTCTACTTTCTTCACATCATATTTCAATCCATCATAGCGCTTCCTGAGGGAGTCATTTTTCAGGTTGAGAAGACGGAAACCGGAGTCCAGCTCATTGATGAAGGTGGAGATGTGGAGAGGCCGAGAGTAGTCTCCAGCAGTCACGCTGTTGACCGACAGCCTCGACTACACAAGGAAAGAGAAACAGGCACATTACAATGCGACTCCTCTCTGGCATGTCTTCCTCCAAATCACAATAGAAGAACCTCAGCGTAAACAGCCTTACTGATGTTCTACCTCACGGTACATGTCAGCACAGACAAAACAGAACCTTCTCCTGAAAAGAACCCCACTGAAAATGAGACAATTTCTGCCAAGCAAAGATTTAATATAACTAACATCTTCTAAAATTTCTCTAATTTCTTAAACCGGTTGTTGTCCAATAAAGTATGTTAAATTATACAAGTGTCAACTTTATGGCTCATCTGCTCATGTGCAGAAGTGTGATCACAGCAGTTCTGCTACCTCTTCAAATCTAGGCCAATGATTGTATTTCTAGAGCCCACCTACTGAACTGCAACTCCAGTCACCCAGAATCAATAAGACAAAGAGATGGGATAAGAAGCTAAAATTAAGTCACTGCAACATTGTCTTTAAGAACAAATAAGATTTCAAGACCCAACTCAAGATTCCCCTTCTCCATAAAATCCTCCCCATTCTTCCCTAAACTACCGCTCTAGTGCATTCCCAACACGTACAGTCTTAAACACACCTCACACTTAACAACTACTATTGATAAGGAGCTTCAAGTTTACTGATCAGGTGTCTCCAACAAGCCTGAGGCAAGTGAGACAGCCTGCCAATGTCCCCATCTTTCTAAGTGAGAGTTCCTCAAACTTTCACCACACACATATCCACCCCGATAGACTCCATTTCTGCCTCCCCTACAGGCAAGGCACTGCAATGTTAAATACAAGCTGTGTGTACAACTTCAAAGAAATATGCTCAAAGTGAGAGGATATGCGTTTTTCCCTATTTCCTCCTCCTGCTGGCTGGAGTGAAGATGTGAGCAACCAGAGCTAGAGCAACAGTTCTGGAACGTAAGGGAGAAGCTACAAGCTAGGACTCATGGCCAAAGATCAGGGAATGATCATACCAGCCATGGACTACTCTCCTCTGGAGGAAGGACAGGCAGACTTCCTCTTAAGCAGCCAGATAGTAAATACTTTCACCTCTGCAGGCTGCACAGTCTCTGTCACAACTACTCAACTCTTCTACTGACAGCTTTTTTTCTTCTTTAAATTTTAGTAGGACAATTTCCCAAGAGAGAGATTAAGGGGATAAAGGATAAGAGTAACTTCTACAGTTATATTGTTCTCTAAAATGATTAGATGAATTAACACAGTTACCAGGAACATACATCTTGCCATTACTCTAAAAAAAAGAGGTATTATCATCTTTTAAAAATTCACACATTGGACCAGGTGCAGTGGCTCAGGCCTATAATCCCAACACTTTGGAGGGCCAAGACAGAAGGATCACTTGAGGCCGGGAATTCAAGACCAGCCTGGGCTACATAGCAAGACCCCATATCTACAAAAGAAAAACTAGACAGGTGTGGTAGTGTGTGCCAGTAGTCCTACTACTCAGAAGGCTGAGGTAGGAGGATCACTCGAGCCCAGGAGTTCCAGCATGGGTGACAGAGCAAGACCCTGACACTATTGGAAAAAAAAAAAGTTCACACATTAAGCAGGCACAATGGCGCACAGCTTTAGTCACAGCTATTCAGGAGGTTGAGGCAGGAGGATCATCTAAGCACAGGAGTTCAACACCAGCCTAGGCAACATAGCAAGAACCCCATCTCAAAAATATACAACTCACACATTATTAAGTATGTACAGCTACTTCATCATGTGGACTGGCTTTTGACACCTACCAAACTATAACATATACAGTGCACAGTCATTGACTACATGGTGACCAACAGATGGCTTACAAAAGAATTAAGACTTCTTGAATTTTGATGCCCATTTAAAAAACTGACAATGAAGTGGAAATATCAAAAAAGCAACCAGCAAATTCCTAAGCTTACCAGTTCACTAGCAAGAATTAGGACTCCTGAGAGGTAATCTTCTACATCCAGATGAAATCCTTTCTCCCGATCTGGCTCAACTAAAAAGCATCAAAATAAAGTCATGATGTGAATGCAATTTAAGCTTAAGAATATAAAAATATATATATATATAATTTCTCCCTAAGAAAGTGAAGAAAGGATGAAACTTTTAAAACCTGGCTTTTCAGGCCGGGCGCGGTGGCTCACGCCTGTAATCCTAGCTCTGGGAGGCCGAGGCGGGTGGATCACTCGAGGTCAGGAGTTCGAGACCAGCCTAAGCAACAGTGAGACCCCGTCTCTACTAAAAAATAGAAAGAAATTATCTGGCCAACTAAAAATATATATACAAAAAAAAAATTAGCCGGGCATGGTGGCTCATGTCTGTAGTCCCAGCTACTCGGGAGGCTGAGGCAGTAGGATCGCTTAAGCCCAGGAGTCTGAGGTTGCTGTGAGCTAGGCTGATGCCACGGCACTCACTCTAGCCCGGGCAACAAAGTGAGACTCTGTCTCAAAAAAAAATAAATAAATAAAACCTGGCTTTTGAATGTGTTCACACCCTTGGCAAACTAGACCTCACTGTGGAATTTTCAAGCTCTTAAACAAAATCCAATTTTTCTTTCTATTCTTATCTCAAAAAGTAATACCACCAAGAATGGTATCTAGTTATGTTACAGAATATCTCTTCTTATTAGAAGGTGCATGTTCAAGCAATTAAGGGAGAAGTCATTATATTTGCAACTAACTTTCAAATGGTTCACACATATACATACACACACACACACACACAAAATCGGAAGACTGAGCAGACATAGCAAAATGTCAGTAAGTGGTAAATCTAAGTAGGGTGTAAACAGGTATTCATTGTACTATTCTTTCATCTCTTCTGTGGACTTGAAATTTTTAAAAATTAGATTTTAAAAACTAAAAGAAACACCCAAGTACAAATGAGCAAGCCACTCACTGCATATGTTTAGTTTTGGTGTTTCCAATTATAGTTGGTCCTCCCTGTCAACCAATCATGATCAAAAAATATTTGGGGAGAAAAAATATTAGCACACATTTTTTAAAACAATACAGTATAACAACCATTTATATGTCATTTACATTAAATATTATAAGTGACCTAGAGATGATTTAAAGTATATAGGAGGATTTGCACAGGTTTTATGCAAATATGTCATTTTATATAAGGGACTTGAGCATCCTCAGATTTTGGTATCAGGGAGAGTACTCGACCCAATCCTCCTTGGATACTGAAGGGTAACTGTAACTGGTTTTCTAGTTAGTTCTTATTTATTTTAATAAATAGAAAGTACAAGCAAAAGCCCTTTCCACCAAAAACTAAGCTACCATGCCTGACACTACAGATCCCACACCAAGGAAAACACTTACTGCCAAGAATTTCTGTAACTGCTTCTCGAGTCACCAGTGTTTCTGTTTCCAAGTACACAACAAATGCTGCCAAGAAGACCAAGCGCTGCAACACAAACCTCCAGTGTTCATGAAATCTGCATGAAAATAAGCATGTTCAGGTTTCAAGGTTAGGGACCTTGACAAAGATTGGTTTAGCACAGTTATGTCCAAACAGTTTAGAAATGGGATCCTTTTTCCCATAAAATTTTATGTGAAACCCAAATATATAAAACACGTAAGAGCAACATGACATTCATATATATTAGATGGATTTAGCATAAATTTTTAAGTGCAAATATGTAATATTTACTTACTTTAAGTTTAACCAATAAGTATGATTTAATTTTGATGAATATGAAAATTTACAATTAAAGATTATCCATGACGTGGGCAATTGCGCTGTAGAAGTCTAATCAGTAAAGAAAATGATATTACTCTGAGAAAAATAAAAAGTTGCGACTGGATTGATGACAACTGCAACTGTGTATAAGCCTCAACATCTAACTTGTTCCTACATTTTGATTTGAATGTAAGGTATCAAGAAAATCCTGATTCACAAAAGTACCACTTGCAATCACTAAACAAATGGACTTAAAACCTCAGGATACTAAGCTAGAAGCCTGAAAAAAGAATAGGAAGTTTTCCAATCTCTGGATATTTATGTTATGCCTCCTGATTTGCAAATGTGGCAACAAATTCAGAAACATTTCTCTACATGAGACCAGTCAAACAAAACCTTCTGAGGGCCAAATCCAGCCAGAGGGCAGCTTGTGTGTGACCTTCAGAGTACGTGGTCTTTAAAGAGCCTCCCAGTTCTACACTGTGCTTTAGTTCTATTACCTTAAACCAAGGGTAGGGAACTTACTCTGTAAAGGGCCAGATAGTAAATATTTCAGTTTTTCTACGCCACTTTCACTGTCTGTCACATATTCTTATCTGTATGTTTTTCTTTTGTTAACAACCCTTTAAAATATAAAAGCAATTCTTAGCTCCCAGAAGCAGTTGGCCACCAGCAGTTTCCAACTCTTGTCTTAGAGAATCTTCTTGTGAGGTTATATTATCCACCCCAACTACGTATTGCCCATATGTGTATCTTAAAGAACACCTTTTTCAGTAGGAAAATGCAAGTAGAAATCCTTGATCATTATACCACAGTTTATCAACACTCAGATGCAATTTTTCCCAGTTTAACACCGATAAAATCAAGATATATTTTACAATCCACATTTCACAATTATGACTGGCAAAATTTTTCTTCCCTACAGGAACATAAAATAATGGTGTATCTTAAAATTAATGGTGTTGTAGATTCCATGAGATATGGCATAAAATATTAGCTAAATATGTCATTTGATAGTGAAATTCAAGCTTTCAGGGAAAACTCAACTCTACATATACATTGTCACTTAATCCCTTAACTTTAATAGCATAACCACGGTTCATCCAATTTCACAAGAAACTGAAATATAGCAAAATGATGTTCTCAATTTTGACTTTCATACCATTTTCTTTTTAATTACTTTTTCATTGCAAAAGTAATACATGTTCCTTAAGAAAATTTTTAAAGTAAAAAGGAGGAAAAAACAAAATCACCAATTTTGTCACCACCATTATCAGTCTGATTCTTTTTGTTATGTAGAGGCATATTTACCTAGTTGTAAGCAATCCTTCAATACGTATACTTTTTTGCCTGCCTTTTTTTACTTAACATTATAAAATAATGCTACTTTTCTTACAAACCTGTAATATTGTTCAGCAGGAAACTTGGTCTTCAAAGATGTTAGATGTGTTTTTACTGTACCAAAATGTTCTCGAGCTTTCAAACACCTCTTTGGAACTGATCACAAAAGATAATCAAATGTAATAATAAAAAGCTTACAAAATTTCAAGTACAGTTCTTGCTTAATAATCTATGTAGTCTATTTGGAAGTTAATCGCCTTTTTTTATTTTAATCTCACAACCAAATGTACACATTTCTGCTTTTCAACCTGGCTCTCAAAATATCATCTCTAGTTTTCCTACTGATTAACCATATTGAAAAATAAACAAGCAAAAACTTACTGAAATGGAATATGTTAGGAAACACATTAGTAATTATTAAGTTGTCATAAATAACCTCATACTTAAAGGGCTGTGCCCCAGCTGCTATTCCTATTCAGTCCTCAGAGGATTCCTAAAACTCAGCTGCTTCTAGCTCCCATATTTGGTCAAAAAAAAGCCTTTAACATTATTCGCAATCAGGCTGACCAACTCCATACCACGGAGAAAAATGGCTTGCCTCTGACACCAGTAAGTTACATTATTGTATCATTCTCTAACTGAAAATATACTTCAGGTCTTTTAGCTATGCTGGCTGCACCTTACAATAAAGGTTCCATATCTTGACATATTTGATTTTCATTCAAGGGGCTGGCTTAAATACATTAACTTGAGAACATTTTATACTATCCACCTCATATTTACAAGCATATTAAAAGGTATTCAATCACAGAAAGGTTGAATTCAAATATACAAAAGGGCCAAAAAAAGCAGCTAGATCCACAAAAGTTATTAAATAGCTCTAATTAGCATCATCAGAATTCCATCACAGTAGAAAACATTCCTATTTAAACCACACTATGTGGAAGTGAAAAATCAACCAAAGCATAAATATCAATAATACAAACCTATAAAATGATCAAATCACCTATTTCTTCAACTTTTACTCACCATAAAGCACAACAGACGTTTTCATAATAAAATATCTTCTGGACCGAAATTAACTCTCTAAATAAGAGATTGATAAATTGGATAAAACATATTCAAAATCAAAACAAAGAACTTACTGTCCTGAAACCCAGCACCCTGATGGACCCCTTGCAGTAGAGTTAAAATCTCACGAGCTGTTTGTTCTAAACTCTGTACAACTTTTCGGATTTCCTAGAGAGAATTAAAAATCAAAATCAGATAAACTCAACATGATTACTATCACAGACTCATACCAAACACACTAGATAGCTTATTTGATCTACCACACTTTACTTACATTCAAAATGCTAATAATCTTCACGAGGACTAAACTTATACAAAAAGTAACCAGGTATGAATTCTGACTTTTCCACTTATTTCCTCTATGAGACTTTAGGAAGTCACTAAACAGCCTTGGAGTCCTCAGGTGACCAGAATAATAGCCAACCACCCATCCCAAGTATCCAAGTGGGACACTATAAAATGAAGATTTAGATGCAATAGAAGAGTATTTTTTCACTACTTCATATTACAAATATTCACTGAGCATATTTATATGCTAAGCACTGTTTAAATATCGGGGAACCAAGCAGACAATCCCTTTCTCTGGCAGTTTATTATGTAATGGGGGAGTTAGACATTTTTTAAAATAATCACACAGGGCCCGGAGCGGTGGCTCATGTCTGTAATGCTAGCACTCTGGGAGGCCAAGGCAAGAGGACCGCTTGAGCTCAGGAGTTCGAGACCAGCCTGAGCAAGAGCGAGAACCGTCTCTACTAAAAACAGAAAAATTAGCCGGTATCCTGGCGCATGCCTGTAGTCCCGGCTACCTAGGAGGCTGGGGCAGGATTGCTTGAGTCCAGGAGTTTGAGGCTGCTGTGAGCTAGGCTGACGCCAAGGCACTCTAGCCCGGGCAACAGACGGAGACTCTGTGTATGTATGTATGTATGTATGTATGTATGTATGTATGTATGTATAAATAAATAACCACACAAAAAAAGTTGACATACTACTAGAAAACATGACAAAAAAGAGATCATTTAGTTTGTGAGGTCAAGAGAGTGAGTATGAGATAACCAGGAAAAGAACAATAAAGAAGCAAATTCCAGGAAAAGCAAGCAGTACATGCAAGAGTCCTGAGGCAGGAAACTATCTGTAGCACCGGAGGAAAGAAAAACAGGTAAAGCAACACAATATGCAAAAGGAGATAGCGTAAAATGAGATCGGAGAGAAAGACCTTGTGGGCCACAGGAGAATGGATTCTTATCCTATGTGGGATGCGAAGCCATAGGAGAATTTTAAGCAGGAGAGAGTCGCATGTGCTTTTAAGACACCAACAACAAATGCATGAAATGCGCGGTGGCTGAAAGTCTAGCGAACCAAGCATTTGACAGAAGTGCTGAAAAGAAAGAAAACTGATACTCAAATGAGGTAGGTGATGCTGAAAAGCCCAGACCCGAACACGGGGAATCAGTACAGAACAGCAGAGTCTGGGCCAGGGGCGAACGGGTGGGTACCCTAACCTGAAACTAGAGGGGAAGCAACCCACCCTCGGAGGCGTCCCCACCGCCCGCGACTGAGCGACGGAGAAGGGCCAGGCGATGTGGCCCAGCTAGGCAGGGAAAGGGAGAGGGGGTGGGGAGGGAGGGGGCTCGCCTCTCGGATATCCTGCTCGGCAGCCAAAAAGCCCTGCAGCTCCACGAAGATCTCGCTCACAGACATGGCGCCGGCTGCACAACAGTCAGCCAGTGCAGCAAGGGCAGCCAGAGAAACGGGCTCCGGAGACAACCAGCGTAATCAATCGCAACGACCGCCGCCGCTGCCGCCGCGTCCACCCGGCCCTAAGCTACAGCCGTCGCTGGGGTCCTCCGAGGTCCGCGGCGCGCTGAAGGCCGGGCTGTCCGCCGCGCTGCCTGAGGCACCGCCCGCAGCGTCAGGTGCCGAGGCCCGCCCGTCAGGTGCCGAGGCCCGCCCGTCAGGTGCCGAGGCCCGCCCATCCGTTGCCGAGGCCTGCCTGTCAGGTGCCGAGGCGCGCGTCGAGAGGGCCTGGGAGGCGGATGGAGTGGGCGGGGCTTCCGCCTGGGGTCTTCAGACAGGCATCGCTGGAAACAGCCCGCAAGGGGGGGAGGGGAGCCGGTGCCTTCGTAGCACGTGGGCCTGAGGGGGGCGGGGCGAGGGAGCGGGGTTTTAGCCTGTGCGTATATATTTATTTTACATACAACAGCTAGTGGAGGAGAAATTCTTTACAACAGAAAGATATGTGTAATAAAGCAAGGTGCCGAAGGATGTAGAGAGATTCCAGCCTTCGCGCAGAAATAGGGGACGATGCATTCAAATTTGCAAAATATGCACCAGAAAATAGAAGTACGTAGGTAGGACTGTGAGCAGGGGATGTATTGGGAGCAAAAAATTTTCTCTATGTAATTCTTTTTTATTGTAATGTCTTCTCTATATGGTTGAATTGCCTATTTTTAAATTAAATGGACTTGTAAGCGTGTGCAGTGCTTCCACTCAACACTTGCTTCCTCTCGTTCCCCTTCCCTGACACAAGCAGAGTAACGGTTTCTTCTTTGTCCTCGAAGTTGTCCCATACACCTGCCGTGCGCATACAAATGCCAGTGTGTGTTGCACTCTCCAAATGAATTAGAATGATTCTTACCAACTAACTGGTACTTCGCTGCTTGCTTTGTGCCAGACATAGTCTAAATTTTTTACGTGAGGGATCAGAAACTTATTATTATGTGAGAAGTGAAGTGGATATTATTGTTATTTTACAAATGAAATTACTATGGTAACAGAGATTAATTGACTTGCCAAAGTTTGGTTCCCAGTGTCGAAGCTGGGAACTAAATGCTTTGTCTTAATCACTAAGCTATTATCACCTATCTACCATTTAGCATTAATAGTTGCTAGGGACTTTAAACACTTTATCTTACAGAAGTAAGAGCGGTTGTAAAATTAATAAAAGAAAAAAAACAAACACTTTATCTGACTTGACTCCCACAACCTTACTATGTGACTGGCTAAAAAAACTCGGTTTTAGCAACTTTCCCAAAGAGGATTTTTTTTTTTTTTTTGCCCGCCTACCTCCAATATCATGTGCTATTTTGTGGTCCAAAAATGTAGGTAATAGAATCTCATAATTCACCCAAAAAAAGATAAAAATAACAATAGGAGCTAATATTTATTAAGACTTAGTACCTGCCAAACAAGTTCTTAGTACTTTTTGTGTATTAACTGACTTCATTTTTCAAATCCTGCAACATGTCCATCCATGCCAACTCAAAGATTGTGAATTTTAAAATTCTAGCAGGAACAGGAGTCTGCCAAAAGATTTTTTTCCTGAATATCTACAGTGATTTTTGTAAATGTCTCCTGAAGGCGTCTTTTCTCATTTGTCAAGTCAGATTTAGTAATACTTATCTCTAAAAGTGAGGAAGGTTACCAAAAATGTGTGCAAGATGACTTTCTCTATGAATCTGACTATTCTAGATACCTCATATAAGTGCAATCTTAAAATATTTCTCCTTTTGTGTCTTGTTTATTTCACTTAACATGATATCTTCAAGGTTCATCCATGTGTCTGAATTTAATTCCCTTGTAAGGCTGAGTAATACCACATTTTGTTTGCCATTCATCCATCAGTGAATGTTTGGGGTTTTTCCATGTTTTGGCTATTGTGAGTAATGCTGCTATGAACATTGGTAAACAAGTATCTGTTAAGTCTCTGTTTTCAATTCTGGGTGTATACCTGGAAGTGGAATTGCTGGATCGTATGTTAAATATGATTGTTTATTTTAAAAATTAAACATAATTCTATGTTTTCACCATAATGTCTTCCACAGCAGCTGCGCCTTTTTACATTCCCTCCAGCAATATATAAGGGTTTCAATTTCTCCACTTCCTTGCCAACACTTGTTATTTTCTGTGTGTGTGTGTGTGTGTGTGTGTGTGTGTGTGTGTGTGTGTGTGTAATGGCCAGCTTCTTGGGTGTGAAATGGTATCTTATTGTGGTTGTTTGTTTTTTGTTTTTCAGACAGAGTCTCACTCTGTTGCCCCGGCTAGAGTGAGTGCCGTGGCATCAGCCTAGCTCACGGCAACCTCAAACTCCTGTGCTTACTCGATCCTACTGCCTCAGCCTCCCGAGTAGCTGGGACTACAGGCATGCGCCACCATGCCCAGCTCATTTTTTCTATGTATATTTTTAGTTGGCCAGCTAATTTCTTTCTATTTTTTTAGTAGAGATGAGGGGGTCTCACTCTTGCTCAGGCTGGTCTCGAACTCCTGAGCTCAAACGATCTGCCCGCCTTGGCCTCCCAGAGTGCTAGGATTACAGGCATGAGCCACCCTGCCCAGCCCTTATTGTGGTTTTGATTTGAATTTTCCTAATGACTAGTGATGTTGAACATTTTTTCACATTTATTAGCCATTAGTATATTTTCTTTGAGGAAATATCTATTCAGGTCCCTTTGTCCATTTTTTAATTAAGCTGTTTGTTTTTTTTGTTGAGTTTTAGTAGTTCATTATATATTCTAGATATTAGTCCCTGATCAGATGTATGATTTACAAATATTTTCTCCCATTCCATGGGTTGCCTTTTTCTTCTGTTGATGATGTCCTTTGATAAACACAACTTTAATTTTCATAAAGTCCAATTTATCTATTTTTTTCTTTTGTTGCCTATGCTTTTGATGTCATATCCAAGAAATCATTGCAAAATTCAATGTCATGAAGCTTTTCCCTATGTTTTCTTCTAAGAGTTTATAGTTTTAGCTCTTTTTTTTTTTAAGAGACAGGGTCTTGCTCTGTCCAGGCTGGCATGCAATTGTGCAATCATAGTTTGCTGCAGCCTCATACTCTGGGCTCAAGCCATCCTCCTGCCTCAGTCTCCAGAGTAGCTGGGACTACTGGCGCATGCCACCATCCTTGGCTAATTTTTTTAAATTTTTTGTAGAAACAGGGTCTTGATATGTTGCTCAGACGAGTCTCAAACTCCTGGCCTCAAGTAAACTTCCCACCTTAGCCTCCTGAAGTGCTAGGATTATAGGCATGAGCCACTGTGCCTGGACAGTCATATTTTTTAATTCACTCACCAATCTCTTTCAATTGGTATATTGATATAATTATGGTGTGTTAGTGCTTAAGTTTGCCATTTCATTTTTTGCTGTTTGTTCTGTTTTTCATTTTTGTTTTCTTTTTCTGTCTTCCTGTGAACATTTTTTAGAATTCCATTTTGATTTGTCTATATTTGTTTGGAATGTATCCCTTTGCATAGCTTTTTTAGTGGTTGCTCTAAATATCTTATATACATGATATATATGTATATATATATATCATATATATACTTATCACTGTCTACTGGTGTCATCATTTTGCCAGCTCAAGTGAAGTATAGAAATCTTACTTCCCTATGTCCCTTTAACCTTCCCCCATTTATAATGTAATAATTAAATGTTTCCTCTATATACACATTAGACAGTAGTATAATTTTTGCTTCAGCAATCAAACATAATTTAGAAATATATTTACCCATATTTTTTCTTATTGTGTTCTTTCTTTCTGATGTTCCAAATTTCCCTTTCATTGTTTCTTTCCTGTTTAGAGAATTTTTTGCCATTCTTTTAGGGTAGTCCTGCTGGCAACAAATTCTAACAATTTTCCTTCATATGAGAATGCCTTGATTTTCCTTTCATTCCTAAAAATGTATTTTCACTGGGTGTAGGCTTCTGGGTCGACCTTTTCTTTCAGTTCTTTTTCTTTTCTTTGAAAAGTAGTTTGCCACTTCTCTGTGGACCCCATGGTTTTTGATGAGAAATCTGTCATTCTAATTATTTTTCCCTTATAATTTCCTCTTTTTGTCTGGCTGTTTTCATATTTTTGTCTTTAATTTTCAGAAATTTAATTATAATGTGTCTTAGCATGGATTTCTTTGAGTTTATTCTGTTTAGGGTTTGCTTGCCTTCTTAAATCCACAGGCTTATGTCTCTTGCAAAATTTGGGGAATTTTCAAACATTATTTCTTTGAGTACTTTTTCAGCCCTGCCTTCTTTCTCTTCTTCTGAGACTCCAATGACAATAATGTTGGATCTTTTGTTATAATCTCACAGGTCCCTGGGGATCTGTTCATTTTTAAGCCTATTTTCTCTCTGTTGTTCAGGTTTGTACTTTTCATTTTTCCATCTTCCACTTCACTGATTCTTATCTCTGTATTCTCCATTTAGCCCAAACACTGAGCTTTTGATTTTGTTTGCTGTATTTTTCAATTATAAAATTTCCATTTGGTTTTTTATATCTTCTGTTTTATTGCCAAGACCTTCTGTTTCTTTGCTGAGACAATTTTTTTTCATTTGTTTCAAGTATGTTCATAATTGCTCATGGGGGAATTTTTATCATGGTTGGTTTAAAATCTTTGTCAATCTCTTCTCAGCCTTTTGGCTAAGATCAAGTGTAGTATCTGTTCTTATGAATTTAAAATCTTTGTCAAGTAATTCTAACATCTCTGTCATCTTGGTATTGGCAATTCAGACTGCTGTAACAAAATGCCAAAAACTGGGTGGCTCATAAAGAATAGAGATTTATTTCTCACAGTTCTAGAGGATGGGAAGTCCAAGATCTGAATGCCAGCCACTGAATGAGTCCAGTGAGGCCTCACTTCCTAGTTCACAAATGGCCATCTTTTCACTGTGTCTTCATAGAGCAGAAGGGACTAGAGAGCTCTCTGGGGCCTCTTTTATAAGATCACTAATACTGTTCTGGAGAACTCTGCCCTCATGACCTAATCTCCTCCCAAAGGCCCCACCTCCTGATACCAACACCTTCGGAGACTGGATTTCAACATATATGAATGGAGGGGGACACAAACACTCAGACTGTAGAAGCATGTGTTTATTACCTTTATTCATTCAGTTTGAGATCTTCCTGGTTCTTGGTATGACAAATGTTTTTCTATTAAAACTGGAACATTTTTGTATTATGCTATGAAACTCTGGATCTTACTTAAATCTTCTGTTTTAACTGGCTTTTCTGATGCTTCTCCAGCAAGGGAAGGAGGACTCTGCCTTGTTACTGGTGGGTGGAAATTTCCCATTTGGCCTTTGTTGACACCCAATGCTCGGAGCTCCTCATCCCTGCTGAATAGGGTTGGAAATCCAGTCTCCCCAGTGGTCTCCACAGACACCACCTTACCAGTAACTGACATTAGCGGCTGGTGGGCTGAAAGTCTCAGCTTCTTTCCTGGCCTTTTCTGACACCATCATGGCTGCAGTGTTGGGGTGCCTTGTTAAGCCTCATAAGGGTGGAAGTCTAGGCTGCCCACTTGGACTTCGCTGGCATATGTGGGGGAGGGCCCCGTTTTTTCTGTGGTATTTGGCTGGAATAGAGCCATTATTGTCTAAGAGTTTTCTGTCTTGCTGGTCTGCCCCTTTCTTGGAGTTTTGTTGGCTTTTGTTGGGACTTTTTTTTTTTGTCTGTACCTGTTGGCATTTCTGGGTTAATAGCTTCTTCAGCTCATATGAAGCAAAAAGAAAACCAGTGGAACCCACCATATTGTCATTTCTTTGTTCCCAAGGTCTCTAGTTGTCTAGTTGCTTGGCCTTCTTCTCTCCGCCTTTCAGTCTTTTTTTTTTTTTTTTTTTTTGAGACAGAGTCTTGTGAAGTGGCGTCATTGTAGCTCACTGCAACCTCAAACTCCTGGTCTCAAGTGATCCTCTTGCCTCAAGCTCCCGAGTATATGGGACTACAGGTGCAAATCACAATGCCTCACTAATTTTTTTTCTATTTTTAGTAGAGACAGGGTCTCACTCTTGCTCAGGCTGGTCTTGAACTCCTGAGCTCGAGCAATCCTCCTGCCTCAGGCTTCCATAGTGCTAGGATTACAGGCATGAGCCACCATGTCCAGCCTCAGAGTCTTCTTATATTTGTTTTGTATATAATGTCCAGAATTTTTAATTGCACTTGGTGGGAAAAATAGGGTAAACTACATCTACTTCATCTTTCCAGAAGCAGAATTGTCCCAAGAGGCACTTTCTTTTTTTAACAGAAATTGACAAATATCAAGAATCCTGAAGATCAGGTTCTGTTCCAGACAGGGCCACCATGGGCATTTCAGAGGGACAATTATGAAATTGAAGGGAATTGACAGAAAGTCAGCCCTCCATTGAGAAGTCACTGAACATTAACATGCAAGATGGCAACTTAGAAAGAGTTCTTGACTTCCCAGGAGTTAATCTGCCATCTACTGGGGTCGATGACTATGGTTGTGTTTATTTGTTTTTGTTGTGTTTAAGAGATGGGATCCCCTGGGCTATGTTGCCCAGGTTGGAATGCAGTGTCTATTCACAAGAGCAATCATAGCACACTACAGCCGCAAACTCCTGATTTCAAGCAATCTTCCTGCTTCAACCTCACAAGTAGGTTGGGACGATAGGCACATGCCACCACACCTGGCTCTGACTGTTAAATAGGCAGCCCTGCTGGCTGGGGCAGGACTCAGGCACCTATCCTGAGGACTGTAGTGCCTGGAAGATTTGATAAATATAATCCAGGTTAATGCTGCTCAAAATGGGGATCTTCAGGGTATTACATGCTGAATGGAGCTATTTGTACAGTGGCAAGAGGGTTGGGCCACCTGTGCTCCTCCACAATTGTAGGGCCTGGTCCGTGGACCATGGGGGACCCTGGCCTTTTCCAGCTCAACAAACAGCTGAATCTTGTTGATGGTGAGTCTGTGGATAGGCTGGGGTTTGGCCGGTCTTGACTGAGCTGCGCTGGGCAGCGCTTCTGCTTTTGATGTCAACTCAACTGGGCTGGGCTGAGCTGGACACTCTGCTGTTCTGGGATGAAGTTGCTCTTGTGACTCGAGATCAGCTGGGGTTTGGCTGATGTAGGCTGGTCCCAGGTGGCATTTAGATCTATCCATCTTCTGTTTCTTCTTCCTCCTGGGAACAGTGAGAAAGCCCAACAGTGTATTTCCATGGCAACTGCAGAGGCACAAGCAAGGCACTAGAGAGAAGTTTTCCAATTTGTTGGGAGGAGAGCAAGTTGGAGGGGTAAGGGTGGGTGAGGAGAGAACTGTCAGTGGGCTATTGCTGTATTTTCAGGGCGAAATGTTGGCTTTAACTAGGGTGGTGACAGGGCATGAGCCTGGGTGCTCCCTGGGATCTGTGTCTGACCAGGCTTTGGGCTACTGGGGGCCGTGGTGGAGGGTTATTAATTCGGGAAAGGCTCACCCTCCATGCAGCCCAGTCCCTCGGGCACCAGGGCAGCAGAGCATGGGCTGATGGCATGTTCTCGCCTCCTTCCATTTGAAACTCAGAGTTCATTTTTATAGACCAAGAGCCAAGTTGACCCTGGTGATAAGACTAATTAATACGCTTACAAAACAAGTTTTGGCTAAATAAATAAAGTTCTCATAGCCCTCCTGCTTAGCATAAAATTCAGCCACCTCCCAGTGGCCCTCAGGGCCCTCCACGTGACACCTCAAGCTCCCACTCCAGCCCCTCAGGCACACCGAGCTCCTGGCCAGCAAGTCCCTCGGCTGGAAGTGTGTCCCTCACCCTGTGTCACATTCACACTCATCCTCAGTCTTACATGTCATATCCCTGGGGAAAACTTTCACTGATGTTCCTCACGTTCCTACTTTTCATGCCACCTTGCAACCTTTCATTAAAGGCACTTACTTCATTTGTGACGTGATGATTTGTCGACTGTGCACGTTCATCCCACAGCTCCATTTTGTTCCTTTTCTGTACCCAGGGTGTCTCAGGCAGAGGGTGGGCTGTGCTCATGGCATTTGGCAGGACAGTTCTTCCGTCTGTACTGTATTAGGTTATGTGTGATAACAATGCTTAAAAAACAACCTACAAATCTCAGTGCTCACCACCAACACTGACATCCTGCTCAGGGGTCTGGGGCTCGGCTGGGCTCAGGCTTGGGTGCACTCTGCTGTCTCACAGCTGGTCCTCATTCAAGGGCCCGGGTGGAGGCAGCAGTGCATGCCTGCAAGCGTTCTCCTTGCAGATGGTACGAGCATGAGAGAGTGAGTGAGGGAATACAACAGCTCTTAACACCGTGCCCGGAACTGGCACGGTCTCCTATCTGCCCTTATTCCTCTGGTCAAAGCAAATCATATGCCCTAAAGTCAGTAGGGTGGGGAGCTCAGCTCTGCCCACAGGAAGGCACAGCAAAGGGTGGGGGGAGAATAAATGGTAAATAATACAAGGAACACAGTGGACTGTCCCGTTCAGTGCAGGATGTTCAGTATTTACAACAGGCAGGTGTTAAATATTGATAGCACCACCAAGGCAGTGGGAAGACCCCTAAATGCCCCCAACCTTTCCAAATGCTTCTAAGGAGCCTGGATCCCACCCCACCCCACCCTATTGTGAACCCTTCTCAATGCCTGGCAGACAACAGATAGGAGGTGAATCACCTTTGCCAAAGTGCCCTACAGTTGTACCAATTTACACACAGTATTAAGGAGTAAGTGTCTCTTAAACATTAACAACGCCCAGCGGTTCTGTGCTCCTGTGTTGTTAGGTAAAATTGAGGACAGATTTCCAGCCTTTTGGGAAAGGAACAGCAGTCATTCAGGGTGTCTATACATGGGAGGATGTTTTTGAGAGTGACTTTAAGTGCCAGGATTTGCCAAGGCACATGATCCACAGTGGGAATGGTTAGGCTGGGAGTGCTGGCTCATGCTTGTAATCCTAGCACTTTGGGAGGCCAAGGTGGGAGGATCGCTGAAGGCCAGGAGTTCGAGACCAGCCTGAGCAACACAACAAAACCCCATCTCTACAAAAAAAGTAGAAAAATTATCCAGGTATGGTGGCACATACCCGTAGTCCCAGCTACTTGGGAGGTTAAGGCAAGAGGATCGCTTGAGCCCAGGAGTTTGAAGTTGCACTGAGCTATGATGACAGCAGTGCACTCTGGCCTTGGCAACAGAGCAAAACCCTGTCTCAAAAACCAAATTTAAAAAAATTAAAATGAACGTTAACAATCTGATCAGTGAGTAAAGGAATCTCACTTAACTTTCCAATGTGTTTTGGATAATGTTTCTTACATATATTTAAATTTCTTTTGGGAATTCTCTATGCTTTTTGCACAACTTTCTATTAAAGTTTTCATCTTTCTTTTACTCAAAGAATGATTCTTGAACATATAGAAGGATGCAAAGGACAGAAAATATAGCCACATCCTGGCCAACAGTCTGGACAACAAGCTCCACGAAGACCTGGAGGGACTGAAAAGATTTGGGCCCACAGAGGGCTGCACCACTTCTGGGGCCTTCGTGTCCAAGGCTAGCACATCAAGTCTACTAGCCGCCATGGCCATAGTGTGGGTGTGCCCAGGAAGAGTAAGGCCTTGTCTGGTTTTCTTTTTTTTTTTTTGAGACAGAGCCTCGCCCTGTTGCCCTGGCTAGAGTGAGTGCCGTGGTGTCAGCCTAGCTCACAGCAACCTCAGACTCCTGGGCTCAAGTGATCCTCCTGCCTCAGCCTCCCCAGTCGCTGGGACTACAGGCATGTGCCACCATGCCTGGCTAATTTTTTCTATATATTTTTAGATGTCCAGCTAATTTCTTTCAATTTTTAGTAGAGATGGGGTCTCGCTCTTGCTCAGGGTGGTCTCAAACTCGTGGTGTCAAGCGATCCTCCCGCCTTGGCCTCCCAGAGTGCCGGGATTACAGGCAGGAGCTGCCACGCCGGGCCTGCGATTGTTTTACATTCCAAAGCGAGGTCAAGCCACGCTCCGCCAGCAGGGGGCGCAGGAGCTCGTTCGGCCCCACCCCGCGCCTGGCCACGCCCCTCTCCTGCCTCTACTTCCGCTTGGGAGGCGAAGAGAGCTCGGCACTTCCGGGCGCGCCGCGTGGAGTTTGTCGTATTGGCCGCTTTTGGCATGGCGGCCTTAACTGATCCTCCCGGGCCGATCCTGTCGTTGAACCCGCAGGAAGACGACGAGTTTCAAAAGGAGATAACGCAGGCTCGCCGCCGCATCACGCAGGTAAGCTGCTGCCGCGACCAGACTGATGGGAGGCGGCGGGCCGATTCTGGGGGCGTCTCTGGGGCCTCCCCGAGTGGGCGCCCACTAAATCAGGGACAGACCTGTGAGCTCGGAGGCCGGGGTTTCTGAGAAAAGGGTTACGCAGGTCGGGGAATAATGGGGGGTTGGCCGCGTAGGCCTTGGTCTTCATGTGGAAGGAAAGGGAAAAGTAGTGGAGGGACACAAGAGGAGAAAAGCCCCGCTGGGGGCAACAGCAGTCCTGTACCGCAGATTAACCCCAGGTTGGAGCTGTCACGCTTCAGCTTTGCCCCCGAAAATGGGGCCCCAGACTTACCACACCATTTGGGAGGGTTTTTTTGCCTGGGTGGTGATTTTGGAGTTCTTGGAAGACAAAGTTCTATTTGCTCACTAGGGCCCATGATATCAAGTTCATATTTTCTTTGGTTTTTAGCACAAAATACAGTGGAAAACTTAAAAAGTTCTGTTACAGAATGTAAGGGTACAATGCCTGAGACGCCGAAAGGTTAGTGCATATTGTGAAAGTTAACAAGCTTCTGGAACAGTGTTCCATTAGGTGCGAGTAAACTGATGCGCCTACAGAATTGAAGGGTACATTTATGTGGAGTTCCCTGGGCCGAAGATTTAAAATGGCATGTTCGGAAATGTAATTGCTTATCCACTGATTCAACATGTAGTTACTGAGCTCTTAGGTTGTACTCAGTGCTGGGGTGTGAGGCTGAGAAGACAATGGACTGCTTAAGGATTTGTAAGTTTGATCTTTAACTCTGTAATGTCCAAACAATATATATTTTCCACTAGGTGGACTTTCAGATTATCACTCATGTGCAGTATGTAAAGCTCTCTGCTTTTATGACAGGGCTACAGATGTAGTCCATAGCTTGAATGCAGGAAGTATCTCCCAGCTTTCTCTTCTGCAGCACCTGGCACAGCGCTTTGCATTCAGTTGATAAATGAACAGATGACTATTTTTAAAAAAGTTATTTTGGGAATTTAAAGACCAAAAAGAGAAATATTCATCCAACTGACAATTCATTCAGAAATGGGTAGTGCTTTAATTAGTACCATGATAAAGTGGAAATAGAGAGCAGGTTCTTGGATTGAAGGCTAGGAGTTTTGCAAGTTCTGTTGCGATGTGATTTTCTTACTTTAAAAAAAATTTAACTTACTTGGTCTTTATGTCTTCAGCGACGAAAGCAAGAGAAGCTGAAGCCTGGAGTAATCTATGTTGGCCACCTACCGAACACACTTTATGAAAGCCAGATTCAAGATTATTTCTCCCAGTTTGGCACTATTACAAGATTAAGACTGTCCAGAAGTAAAAGGGTAAGATTTTTGTAGTTGATTCTATTGTTTTGCATTTCAGATGTATATCATCCTTTACAGTTTACAAAGCATGTTCACATATACAGTATTGCTTATCGGGCTTCATTCCCAAAGTGGGGCACGAAGTGGGTGAGGTTTAGAATCTGAAAGAGCCACAAGAGCAAAGTCAGTATTATTATATTTCTTTTACATTGCCCAAATCCTCACCTTAAATTGACGATCCTGGTAAATGAACTTCAGTTTGAGCACCAGGTTCATACATCTTTTTATATTAGCCTCTGTTACAGGCATTCCTACCATAGCAAAGGTGTATATAGTGAATAATTAAGGATAATGACTCTAGGGCCATACTACTTGGGTTCAAGTCCTGACTCTGCAGCTTGTTAGTTGGACAAGTTATATAACATTTTCATGCTTCAGTTTTGTGACATGTAAAATATAAATAAAATAGCACCAACTTCCTGGGAGTCTTTAGTCAAAGATTAAATGTAGTAATGAATAAAGTTCTTAGAATATTGCCTGGGACACAGTAAACACTCTATAAATGTTACTGTTATCCCTACCTCCTGATGAAAAATGGGTTTATGTAGTTTGTTTCAGTAATAGAGGAGTGGCCCACTATATTTTTCTTGCCCGCACATAAGCTTTTCTTGGTTGTAGCCATAGACACCTCATTATGTTGGAATTTCTTTCTTTTTTTTTTTTTATGCTATTTTCTACATTTCCCCACATGAGTTACAGTAGATAATTTGTTTAGCATGTGAGAGGATAGGATGTGCATCTGTAATCTGCAAGTTGTCATAAAACCACAGGTTTTAAATTTTATGTTTTCAGTAACATTAAAGGAAATTTTAAATTTAAAAATGCTGTTACTTCCATCCTAACCAAAATAACATTTCTTTGTATTCTCCCTCCCTCTTCTTCACCCCATTTTCCTACTTATATTGATTGTTTCTTCTGTGGATATTTCAAACATCCTGAAGTCTCCTAGGGAATAATTTACTGAATTATGCCTGGATACCCAAGTATCCACCATTCAGTTCTGTCATATGTCAACTTGATATCATACTTGCCTCAGATCTTTGTGTAAGAAATAGATTATAGGCCAGGTGTGGTGGCTCATGTGTGTAATCCTAGCACTTTAGAAGGCCAAGGCAGGGGGGATCGCTTGAGGCCAGGAATTTGAGTCCAGTCTGAGCAAGAGTGAGAGCTGTCTCTACCAAAAACAGAAAAACCAGCCAGGTGTGGTGGCACACGCCTGTAGTCCCAGCTACTTGGAAGGCTGAGGCAGGAGGATCACTTAAACCCAGGAGTTTGAGGTTGCAGTAAGCTGTGATGATGCCACTGCACTCTACCTGGGAGTCAGAGGACCCTGTCTCAAAAAAAAAAAAAGAAGAAAAAGAAAGAAATAGGATATAGGTGGACTTGAGGTCCTTTTTGTAGGTTTCGCCAGTCCTCTTACTTCCCCATGCTCAGAGAATTCACAAATTCAGTGTTTTTCATTGGTATATATGAAATTATATGTATTTTTAAATCTTTACTACGTGTTTATATATCAACATACATTATATAGTATTTGTTTTAAAGCTATAGTATTTGTTTTAATATTATGTATTATTTGTGTCCTGCAATTCAATTTTTTCGTTCAGTAATCTGTTTTGAGCTTTATCCTTGTAACTTGTAACTCTAGTGCATTTGTTGTCATTGCTTTTTCTTTGCTTACTAAGGTTTATTTATCCATCCTCCTATTTAACATTAGGTATTTTAGTTTTTCAAACTTCAAGTGAAGCTGCTAGGAACATTATTTGCAGGTATAGGCAGATTTTTCTAGAACAGTGTTTCAGACTTTGGCCCACAATAAGAAGTAAGTTTTATAGCACAAACCAGCAACCAGTTATGTTTACGCATTTATGTAAACATAACTAAAATAAAAGTTGAATGAGACAATACTTAAACCAAGTTTTGTGTGATACACTGATTTTCTGTTAAGTTTTTTTTTTTAAAAAAAAATACCTTTCTGACCTACTAAGTTGGTTTTATTACCCCCTGAAAGGTCAAACTGTGAGTTTAAAAAGTGTTGCTTTACCCCGTATCCTCAGGGTCACTGAGTATAGAATGGTCATGGGTTTGTTTGGGGGTTTTTTTGTTTGTTTGTTTTGAGTTTTTTTGGTTTGGTTTGGTTTGGTTTTTGAGACAGGGTCTCACTCTGTCACACTGGCTGGAGTGCAGTGGCCTGATCAGTGATCAAGTGATCCTCCTGCCTCGGCTTCTCAAAGTGCTAGGATTACAAACGTGAGCTGTGGCGCCCAACCTACTCATGGTTTTGTCTCTACCTTATTCTTAGTGAGGTTAAATGTCATCGATTATTGGAATTCCCTTTTCTGTGAATTGCCTATTCATATCTTTTCATTTTCTTATCCTTTGTCTTTCACAAAACCTCTTTCTGCCTTTTACAAGTGTTATTTTGTAAGTGTTTTTCCATATTGCAGTATGGTCATTGTTCCTCCTAACTTCGTATTTCGAATTGAAGTCTGCACAGAAGTAGAAAGAATAGTATGGGGTTTAGCAATTATGTTTTAAAGGAAAAAAAGAAATAAATAGTAGTGTGATGAGCATCCCTTCACCCCTCACCTGGATTCACCCTGTATTAACATCCTAACACATGAGCTTCATCTCTCTGTGTCTGTGTAAATACATACACTTTTTCTGTTTTGTTGAACCATTTGGAAAAAACAGCAGTCAAAATACATTAAGTACTTCATTGTAAATCTCCTAAGAATAAGGACGTTCTCCTGGGTAACCACAATATAATAGGGTATAATGTATTATCTTCACATATCCCTGATCGTCCCAAAAATGTCCTTAGCTATTTTTTCTCTACCTGTTCTGACTTCCAGTCAAGGTCTGTGCATTACATTTGGTGGTTACAGCAATTCAGCCTATCTGGAACAGTCTCCTTGCCATTTTTGCATAAATTTTTGCATAAAGTTTTGTTTTTTGACATTGGCTTTTTTGAAGCATTTAGGCCAGTTGTCTTATAAAAAGCCTACTCATTCAGGAGATGCACTAAAATTTACCATTTCCAGCATTATTGCATAGTAAAGGCCACCATTCTCCAATTTAGACTATTTGCTTGGTATTTCCAACATTCTGGGATTACTGGATAAAGATACTATTTTTTTTTATGACATGTATTTTCAAATCACTTTTCAAAAGGTTTGTATCAGTTTAAATTGGTGGTACATTGAGTTGGATTTCACAGTGTCTCTTCTGCTCCACCATCTTTCCCTTTGAGAATTGAGATTACAAATGGATTTTCAGGCATTTTAATTTTTACCAAAATCCCCCCGTTGAAGATAACTGAGGTTCAATTGGAAGCGTCACAAGTTGCTCTATACTGACACAGCTGGTGCTAGAAATGAGCCCCCTGACTCCCACTATGTTAAGCCTGGCTACTTTTCAGTTGAAGACTTTTTTATATCATGGGGTTTTGCTATTAGATAATTCCAGCCATAGGAATTCTCATATGTAACCACAGTTACAGGAATACCAGAAAATCACCTGTGTGTTCAGACTATTTTGAATCTTTTCTTTTTCCCATAACAATGCCCAGGAATATGTGAATTAAAGTTGTAATTAAAGGTGTCATGATATTATTTGATAAAGGGCTAATGTACATTATTTAAATTAATGGCATTTTAAGAGTTTGATGTTGTATTCGATTTTAATTGTTCTACTTTTCATGGTGGGTTTTCCATTGCAGACTGGAAATAGCAAAGGCTATGCCTTTGTGGAGTTTGAATCTGATGATGTTGCCAAGATAGTTGCTGAAACAATGAACAACTACCTTTTTGGTGAAAGACTCTTGAAGTGTAAGTGCTCTTGTCTTACCATCCATCATGTTGCATGGATGCCTGCTGCTGGTGGGTGACTGGCGGGAAGGGCAGATGGCTTAGCTGCTTGGACGTGCCGTTTAATCTCTGGGATGATTCTCTGACAGAATGATGCAAGGATTTAAGTGTATTGTCCTGCAGATTCTACTTGGAATTTTAAAATCTTTCAGCATGATAGCTGTTTTTAACACTGACGTGGAATTGGACAAGTTACTTTGGGGGTGCAGAGGAAGAACAGCTGACCCATCTTTAATGGGCTACAGAAGGCTTTCCTGGGAAAGTATCATTTAAATTGAAACCTGAAGATTAAATAGGAGCAGGCCAGGTGAAGGGGATGGGAGTGAAGATGGAACCATTCTTGGCTGAGGCCACAGCAAATGCCAAACCAGAGGTGGCTAACTGGCTGTGAGGGGAACGTGAGGAGAAGTAGCAAGAAAAGAAGAAATAGGCCACAGGTCAGATTATTAAAGGCCTTCCAAGTCAGGGAGTTCAGAATTTATTCTGAGGGCAGTGGGGAGCCCATTCACAGGTTCTAGATAGGTAACTTCAAAGGTCGGGAATGACATTTCAGAATCAGCCTAACTGACTGGCGCTGGCTGCAGCTCTTCCACAGGAGAGAAGCCATAAGGAGTAGAGAAGAGACAACCCCAGGTAGAAGTTCATCCTGCAGATAGGAGCAGGCGGAGCCTCCTACTTTGCATTCCCAGAGGCTACCCTGAGCGCCCCATCCAGGTCTCAAGGCTCCTGGAAGGCGGAGCTAAGTTTCTGGCCTCCCTGTGCCCATGGTGGCAAGTGGTCATGCAGGTGCCAAGTTCACAGGCATCTGCCCAAACAGCTGCCAAGGCTGCCCAGGTAGCATCTCCCTCCCAGTTCCCAGGGCTGTGAGAGAGAATCTGAGCATCCTGCTTGAGGTCATGGGTTTGTTCTCACGTTAAAAGCATGGCCATCGCCAGGGGGAAATGGGCTGGGCAGGTGACCTGAAAGGTGTCGGCCACGAGTGCCAGGTTAGTGGTGTGCTGTGTTTGACTTGTGAAAAATACCAGAAAGGGAACTGAACTGTAGCATTTGTGGCTTCTGTCTCAAAGCATTAACTAACTCCACTAGGGTAGAATTGGCTCATCTGTCACTTTGCTATGAGATGAGCTCATCATTTTGATTGTGACATGAGGAATGGCACTGGAGAAATTCTAAAGTTAACAATAAAATCCCTTCCCAACCACTTGTTTGAAAACTTTCTTTTTTCCTTTTTAAAAATAGGTTGTCTTATACCACCTGAAAAAGTACATAAAGAACTTTTTAAAGAGTGGAATACTCCGTTTAAACAGCCATCATATCCAGCAGTGAAACGGTATAATCGGAAACGGACACTTATACAAAGGCTAGAGATGGAGAAGCGCTTTAAAAAGAAAGAAAAATTACTCAGGAAAAAATTGGCTAAAAAAGGAATTGATTATAATTTTCCTTCATTGGTAAGTGCTACTTTATTAATTTTTTTGTGATTTTTCTTGGGGGTAACATGTCTCCGCATTATTATGATTATGTATAAAGTGTCTAGTCCAGTGCTTATCACATACTAGGTTTTGGCTATATTTTTGAAACATTGTTATTTCCATTGTAGGGAAGAGAAAACTTTTTTTAAAGGGGTTACCTGATTTGCATAACTTTCACGATCTGTGTTTAAGTTATTGAAGTTAAACCATAATGCTCTTAGATTACCAGAGTAGTGACATTATCAGAATTAAATGTTTGGTTGTTATGTGGTGTCAGTGAATATCAAGACAGTAAATTACCCATTCTTTTTATGCCATTCTAGGTAAAATTTTGTTTCATAATCTGGTAAACTGGAAATACTCCTAAATTGTATATCAAAATTAGCCAGTAAACATCAATTCTCTGAATTCAATGAGCAAGGATTGAAATACGGCAAGCCTACTTAGATGAAGATGAGTTAGCACAGTTGTTCATCCAGTTCTTTCTTCCTTGTTTGTAAGGAAAAGAGAATAAGGAGGCCTTGCTGAATCTTTCCTTCATCTGTCACAGTAAGGAGAGCTATATGTCTTTTACTACAAAACAAGAATGCAGGACATTAGGGTGTGGCTAGTATAGGTGAAGGTCTTACGGCTTTTCTTGTCTAAATCTTGAGGTTGTTTTCAGTCTCCCATAGACCCTGTTGGCTTCTTTACAGAAAGCTAGTTAGCTGGTAAGGGTTGGCATCTATTCCCAAGTTTATTAGGTCTTTAAACGTTAGCAGAAACTGGAAGGCTGAGTTATCCTTTGGCCCAGTTCTAGTTCTGGATTTTTTTAAGAGACAGAGTCTAACTCTGTCACCTAGGCTGGAGTACAGGCTGAAGTGTCTCTGCAGCCTCAAACTCCTGGGCTCAAGCAGTCCTACCACCTCAGCCTCCCAAGTAGCTAGGACTACGGGTATATGCCACCATGCCCAGCAAATTTTTTAAAGTTATTATTATTATTTTGTAGAGACAGGGTCTTGCTATGTTACCCAGGCTGGTCTCGAACTCCTGGCCTCAAATGAACCTCCCGTCTTGGCCTCCCAAAGTGATGACCTGGTTGTTAATTCTTTGCCCAAATCCTGAACACTATGTTTAACAGTACTGGAACATTATTTCAAGGCTTTAGGCCCTGGTACTCTGGTGAACCATTTGGGAGCTGGGACAGTGAAGCTTGAAAATGAATGTGTACGTACAGCTTTTCCTGAACCCTCTCTGTTGCTCAGTGGAGGAGTGCTTGGCTTCATTGCCAGGTTCCTGAACTTAGCCAGATTAGGCCTCCAGGGCCCGCCCTTTCACATTGTTTCTAGTTCCTCCTGAATTCAGAATTCTGTGAATTAGCCAGCTCCGGGTTTACCTTCCATTCAACTTCCGCAGCTTGTGCCAGTCCCTCAGGCCCCTCTTCTAGTTTTGCCCTTTACTTGACATTATTCACTGTGCTTGTGGGTTTGCTTTTTAAATTGAAATGATGTGTTATTTAGGGAGGAGGATTTACTGATAATATGTATGAGGATCTAATGGTAAATTTAAAACAGAAAGAGGTGAGACTGCCAGTTTATAACTTTGTTTATTTAAGATTTTACAGAAAAAGGAAAAAAAGGTTTCAAAAACTGATCATTGGAAGTCTGCAAATAGCCAGGGAAAGTTTTGTCATTTTACATGCCAGGTATTAGATAAAGTAGGAAAATATATCCAAGACTGATTAGTATGTAAATTGATAGCCTTTTAAAAATTTATTTGAAGGTTTTACCTAAGAAAACGAAACAACAGGTTTCATGCACTCCTGACACTCCTGAGAAGACCGTGGATAGCCAGGTAAAGGTGTCTGCAATATCCTGGGCACCAGGTATTACAGAAATAATTTGAAGGAGGAAAAGCAGTTTTGCTACTGTCATTTTGTTAGGATTTTAAACTAAATCTTGTAACATTTGGTGTAGATTGTTACTGGTAATTTAGCAATTTCTATCTAACACCTTATAATGAAGCATGTTATATTTTAATTAATTGTGAATTTCCATATTGTTTGATAAGCACCTAAGCTCTTTCTTATCTACAATTGTATCACCAAAAGATGGAAACAGGCCTAAAATAACATGGTACAACTTGTAAAAATAGAGGGGAGGTGATAGTTTTTGGGTAAAGGAATGATACTGTCCTACATTTATGTGTTATAATCTTGTACTTGTTGAATCCAGGGCCCCACGCCAGTTTGTACACCAACATTTTTGGAGAAGCGAAAATCTGAAGTGGCTGACATGAATGATGATGATGATAAAGATAATGAAATAGTTTTCAAACAGCCCAAACCCAGTGTAAAAGAAGAAATACAAAAGACTCAGACACCTACACGTTCACAGAAAAAAAGACGAAGAAAAAGCAGTCAGTGATTCTGAATGTATTATGTATAATATTTCTTCTGAAAAATGTGATTTTGTTTTATGGGCTAATTTTATACTAGGTACAGTGAAATACAACCCTGGACAAGATTTCTGGAGGAAAAACATACTATTTGGTCAAGTCAGTAAGGAAAACAATTTGCAACTTTGGCTTGCCTGTCCTTTCTGAAATACAGGGGTGCATACCTGCTTACAGTGGCTGGGCTCACGCTACCTCTTTTTCCTGGTCTCCTCTAGTTTTCAGATTTCATAGCTCTCCTTAATTACTTTGCCTGGATAGAGTGGTCACCATTAACTGCAGGTTTAAGTTCTAAACTGCAGCCGTTTTTGTGACCACCAAATAAAGATTGTCTTGTTTGACTGTCTACATAGTTGTCATGCACTTTTCACCCATCAAGGTACTTTAGACTTTAACATCAGTTGATTGAAAGTTAAATTGTATGAGGAGTGAGAAGGAAGTTCAAGTGTTAGTGCAGATTCATTTATGTATTAGTTCACATATTAATAGTATTCAAAAATGAGGCCAGGCGTGGTTGGCTCACGCCTGTAATCCTAGCACTCTGGGAAGCCGAGGCGGGCGGATTGTTTGAGTTCAGGAGTTCGAGACCAGCCTGAGCAAGAGCGAGACCCCGTCTCTACTAAAAATAGAAAAAGAAATTATACCGACAGCTAAAAACATATATATAGAAAAAATTAGCCGGGCATGGTGGCGCATGCCTGTAGTCCCAGCTACTCGGGAGGCTGAGGCAGGAGGATCGCTGGAGCCCAGGAGTTTGAGGTTGCTGTGAGCTAGGCTGACGCCACGGCACTCACTCTAGCCCGGACAACAGAGTGAGACTCTGTCTCAAAAAAAAAAAAAAAAAAAAGACTCATTTTTACCATAATGTTAAATTAGTTTTTGGTGGGCTAGCATGGATTAATAACTGTTAATAACATTTTATATCAGTATCATCAGCGGAAATTCCAAGATTCAAACAGTGATCAGCAAATAAACTTTTTCCTGCAGTTTATTTGTATGTAAGTAAGACTTAGGAGTCTTGGGAATTATAGTAAATTTTCTCCTCATCTGTTTTTCAGTTTCTGATGCCCTTGAAATGTGCTTTTGTAACACATTTGTAATAGCTAACAGAGATTTGTTAAAAACATTCATTGCCACCAGGAGTTTTTTTCATCTAGTATTTAAGTCTTTAAGTTACTGGGCTAGGGGTTCTGATACAAAATGCAAAACAATTGGTTTTTTTGTTTGTTTGTTGTTTTGTTTGTTTTTGGTTTTTTTTTTGAGGCAGAGTCTCGCTCTGTCACCCTGGCTAGAGTGCCATGGCGTCAGCCTAGCTCACAGCAACCTCAAACACCTGGGCTCAAGCAATCCTTCTGCCTCAGCCTCCCCAAGTAGCTGGGACTACAGGTATACGCCACCATGCCTGGGTCATTTTTTCTCTATATATTTTTAGTGGTCCAGCTAATTTCTATTTTTCAGTAGAGATGGGGTCTCACTCTTGCTCAGGCTGGTCTCGAACTCCTGAGCTCAAACGATCCTCCCACCTCAGCCTCCCAGAGTGCTAGGATTACAGGCGTGAGCCACCGCGCCCGGCTCAGAATTGGTTTTAAGTATATGCAAAAAGCAGATAATACATCGAACAGTTCCTGACATACAGAAATATTCAGTATATATTTGTGGAATGAATGCACCCTTTTTGAACCATCTCTGGACTCAATGGATCTGGATGTCCCTTTCATTTCTCTTCTGGGAAAGCATCAGATAAATTTCTCTACACGGTGACATGAGTCCATCATGTTTTACCCACTTGAGTGACATGTGCATTCAAATACATTATGGAGGGAACCCTTCCCAAACTGTCACCCACCCATCCCCTTAGGGATGGTACCATTCATCAGTACTTAAATTGTGTAAGGGGATTTTGTAATGTGACCTGGAGCAGGAGACAGGCTGGAATCAAGAGTAGAGGCCCCTCAGCCGGTGAAATACTTAGGAAAGGTTTTTGCAGTAAATACTATGAAGCAAGTAAGTTGATGTGAGGATGTAACTCAAAATTGTGCAATGAGTTTGACCACAACTATGTAAAAATGAATTTTTTTAAGAAATGGAAAGATATATATCAAAATACTCATGCTGTGGACTAGATTTTTTCCCTTTCCTATTTTTTAAAAATATGTTCCTGTTATATATAATCAGAACAAAAAGCAATAAAGGAATTCACAAACTAGTTTTAGGAGCCAGACATTTCGCAAGCTGCTTATTGCTGGTAACATGGAGTGTCAAATAAATAAATGCCACAGAAATGGTGTTAGAATGTCAAACAGTGAATGAAAATTAAATTCAAAATGGGGTTTTCTATTGCTAGCATTGTTTGGAATACAGTGTGGCCATATCCAAGGCAGAGGATCACTGACTGGAAATTGTCCTGGCTGATTCATGATATGACATTTGAAAAATTAGGGTAGACTTTGCTAATGTGAATTCCAAAATCTCTTCAGTACCTCAAAGGGTATTTCTTGTTCAGAGACTGACTCAAGTTAGACACCTTGCAGACTGCTGCTATCCTTAGCCCAGGAATATTAGTTTCCACTTAATATAGGCAGAAATAATCACAGGGCTCAAACCTAACTAAACCCGATGGTGGCAATTTAGCCTGCAAACCAACTCTAGCCCACTGCCTGTTTTTGTTTTACATTTTTAAGTGGTTAGGGAAAAAATATTTTGTGGCACATGAAAGTGAGAGAGAATTCAAATTTCAGTGTCCATAAATGTTTATTGGAACACAGCCACACTCATGTATTTACATACTGTCTGTGGCTGCTGTTGTGCTGTAAGCTCGGTTGTGACAAAGACCATATGTGGTCCTCTACTAGCACTGCTGCTGGGTGCACTGCCACTTGCAGTGATGTGGTTTAAATGCATATCAAGTGCCACCCTGTGTCGTGGCAGTGTGAATTTTATATATTATAAAGTTGGATGGTAAAGCATGGTATTTACTTAGCAGTGACACTCCCAGCTGTGTTAGAAGAGTATGTCAGTATTGCCACACTAAGCATTTATCACAGTATTTCCAACTGACAGGAGAGCAGCAGTCAAAAGAGTTAGATATTTAAAATGGGATATCTCAGCACCCAATTTCTTGACACAGATAAAAAATGAAAAAGGCTGTAACTTAAAGTTAAGTTCCCATGTGTTTTATTTGTTAGCCAGCCAAGCAAGGAAAGCCACTTACCAATGAGGTGTTTAACTGCAGCAGCTGAAGAAATGTGTCCCAGAAAAACTAACTTTTTAAGACTGTTAGCCTTTCAGTGGGAACAGTTGCATGAAGAGTTAAGGGAGCAACATTAATAGCTAATTTAAAAACAAGACAAATGGGGCCCAACAAGGTGGCTCACGCCTATAATCCTGGCACTCAGAGAGGCGAGACAGGAGGATCGCTTGAGCTCAGGAGTTTAGACCAGCCTGAACAAGAGCAAGACCCTGTCTCTACTAAAAATAGAAAAGCTAGCCAGCCTCTCTGGCACACACCTGTAACCCTGGCTATTCCGGAAACTGAGGCAGGAGGATCACTTGAGCCCAGGAGTCTGAGGTTGCAGTGAGCTATGATGATGCCAGTGCAATAAAATACAATAAAAACAAATGATTTTGAATGTTTTCCTTGGCCCGTGCTGCATTAACAGATGTTACCAGTACTGCTCAGTTCAAGAAGTCAATGCCAAGTTTGAAGTGCTAGGGTGACCCATTCATCCCAGTTTACCCAGAACCTTTCTGGTTTTAACGTAGAAAGTACCACATTATGGGAACCTCCTTAGTCCCAAGAAAATTGGACCCTAGAAGTCACCCTAGAAGTGACTGAAGAATTACCCTCTGTGAATATTCTGTGGGACAACTATAAGCAAAAATATTTTCAAAATTGATAAGAAATTTAGTACAACCTGAAGTGGCATTTGCCAAGGTGTGCCACAACTGATAGTGGCAAAAAAAAAAAAAAAATACAGGTGGAGCAGAAAAAGGCTTAGTTGAACAAATTTGGAGTTGGGGAAAATACAAGGTGTTTGAAGGCTATTCACTGTTATTCACCAGTAAGTACTTTGCCAAAAATCCATGAACCCATCGTGTGTTACTGAACTAGTAGTGTCACAGTGTAACTTAGCCATCGTCAGTTCCATGAATTTTTAACAGAAGCAGAAGCTGAATATCCTGACTTGTCCTACCACACAGCAGTTCGACGGCTTGGCAGTGGAAAACTTTTATTGAGACTTCCTGAGTTCAGGAACAAGATTTAAAATTTCTGAATGAGAATTTCCCTTAACCATTATCATCGAACACTAAATGGTTTCAGAAATTAGCTTTTGCTGCAGACTTGATGTTTCTTAATGAATTTAAGTCAATGAATTCAACTTAGAATTACATGTCAAAACACCATTTATATTTGAAACATACAGCTGTAAAGTCATTTTGGTGACAACTAACATTTGAATCACGAGTAATGTCAGGCTGCTTTAAGTACTTCCTGTGCTGCATAAAATAGAAATGAGATCTCAAGCCCCACACGGGTGTATTTGCAGCAGGTGTATTTTCTGATCTCAAACTATAGTTCCCACGGTGTTTTCAGACTTCAATACGAGTGTGAAAGAAATTTCCATATTTCAAATTCCATATTTCAAAATCTATTAAACTGAGGGATTGCAAAGCTTCCACCTATCTTTCAACAGAAGGTGACTAACTGCAATTGAATAACATGCTAGAAGATAGCAGGACAAAGGTAATAGAATTCTACAGTTGCTTTCCGATGAGGAATATACTGAATTAAAATGTTTGGATTGATACCAGTACTTGACCCACATGAAAAGTGGTTTCAAAAAATGAAATACATAAAATCTTACCACAAATCAACAGGTGAACATATGCAAGTGATGTTGATGATAGGAAACACTTCACACTTTCTACAAAAATTAAAGTGTGTCACAGACTTAAATATAAAACAAAACTAAAAAACATTTATTTATTTAGAGACAGAGTCTCACTCTGTTGCCCAGGCAGGAGTGCAGTGGTGCGATCATAGTTCACTGTAATCTTGAACTCCTGGGCTCAAGCAATCCTCCCACTTCAGCTTCCTAAGTAGCTGGGACTACAGGTGTGCACCACCACACCTGGCTAATTTTTCTGTTTTTTTGTAGAGTTGGAGTCTTGCTACCGTGCTGCAGGCTGGTTTGGAACTCCTAGGCTCAAGTGAATCTCCACCTCAGCCTCCCAAAGTGCTGGGATTGTAGGCGTGAGCCACTGCGCCTGGCCCTAAATAACTTTTAGGGGAAAACAGGAGAAAATATTTCATTATCTGTGTGTGTTTAGGCAAAAGCATGATCATAAAAGAAACAATTGATAAATTAGACTTAAAGTTTAAAACTTGCTTAGTGAAAGACGCTGTTAAGAGAAGGAAAAGACAAGGTACAGACTGGATGAAAATACGTGCAAAGGGCTTTTCATCCAGAATACATCCCTCAAACCAATCAGCCCAGACTCCCACAGGGAGCCTAATTTCTTCCCTCTGGACATAAAATGGAAAGTGATATAGCTATTTGCAACACTTACATTCCCGTTTAATGACTCAGGCATGATAGGAGGTATGTGACAATAATTAACATTTATTAAATGTTCGCATATGTCAGGCACTGTTGTAAAACATGTTTTAAATATATTAACTCATTTCATCAGTACAACTGAGGTAGTTGTAGTCAGTAGATATTACTATTTCCACCTAAAAGATACGTAAACCGAAGCCCAGAGAGCGTAGGAAACTTGCCCACAGAGAGCATGTGGTGAGCTAGTTATGCTGACTGTAGCCTTTAGAGTTTACTTTCAACGGGATGAGCACGAATGCCAGATTATTAGTAGCAATGGAAAGGAAAGGGGCAAAAGCCTCGCGCTCACAAGACCTGGAGCCTTTCTGGATTGGAGGCAGAGATGCATGGGAGGAAGGATGCCAACAAGATTTCTATTCTGTGCTCAGAACACTAGGTGGCAATAGATTCCAGGCACTTAAAATCTACTCATTGCACTTAGACTGGCAAAAATGCAAAATTATTAAAGGGACTTATACCCTGATGTTAACTTATTTTTTTAGAAAGACCTCCCTCCGAGGCATTATTTTATACACACACAGGAGCAGGACACCAGTTTCTAGACTACTGAGGGGCAGAAACTACCACTTAGCAAATGATCAAGCAACTGGGTGCTTAGTAAACATCTTTTCGATAATTGATAACTGGTAGAAATATATTTCCTAAAGGAGTTTGGATCACCAGTAATACAACATACTGCTAACATGAACTAGGAAAATGTTTAGCTTATGAAATTGTGTATAGACATGTATAAGTATAGCTTAGATTAATTGTACAATATTTATGGGCAAATAATTTTATAATTTAGTGTACCTTGGTATTTATTATAATGATGGCTCTATTTAAAAAGAAAATTTCACACAAGAGAACTTTGCTTTACTACAGCAACCGCCCTGAACACAACCATGTGTTCTGAGGATTTCCTATTTCCCACTCACCATGCTCACTTGCTTTTGTTTCTTATACATGAGGCCTGAATTATAAGCACAAAGTAAACACTAGACTTAACATTTAGGGCATTTTTGTACTTCAGTTAGTAAACCTGAATGTTTTTTAATTATTTTTCAAGTTATATCTAGGTAATATATTTCTAGCCCTTTTCCTCTCCAAAACAAATAAAAACAAATAGTAATAAAACCATTTGGCAGGTTAGGGCTTTCCTTAGGTCAGGACTTAATGTCCTATCCCACTGATCCAATTAGGGACTGTTTCACATACCTACCTACAAATTGCTCCTGTCCCAGCAACCAGTGTGTTTTGTAATTAAATTGCTTATCAAGCATCTCAGTGGCCTGCTCTGCTTCTGTTTGTGCTAACAGAAAGAAGGGAATGAATTTGCAGCAGTGTCACGGACATTGCTTTTCTGTGCTGATAGTGGCCAATTTTAGAATCTCTCCTGTTATAAATAAATGCTGTCAACCCTATAATACCCAGGAAAAGAAATTCAGACACTTGATACTTGCCAAACATAGTTTCCGTAGCAAATGTGCTGTGAGCAATGCTGCTGTCCTCAGGGCAGCTTCGTTCGCAGGTGCTGCTGTGGTTTGTTCACCCAAAAGGGGAGCGCCAGGAGGCTGGTGTAGGGGGAAGCAGGACTTCAGCAAGTGGAACCAAGCAAAATATCCTAATTATCTGTCCCAAAAGAGAAAGTGTGCAGATGTTTTGTGGCTGCAATACAGGTTAATCACTGGCAGAATTTTCTTCTGAAGGAGTATGTCAGTATTCTATTTTTGCTTTAACACTTAGCTAGATGATAGATATTGTGGCTTTTTTTCTAATTAACTTAAAAAAAAACAGTGCTAAAGCATGCCTGGTATAATAAAAAATGCCCTGAGTAGTTCACTAAATGCAAGCTGTGTGACTGTTTCCTACCTTGCAAATTGTACTAAGCCAGATATCTGATTCAACGTTAATGTAAAACCAGCTATAAAAAGGTATAAGTTACTCATTTGGCTCATTATTTTCTGGTGACTTTTTTCCATTTAATTTATTATCTGAATAGGTAATACAAGCAAATGATACAAAAATTCAAACTGTTCCAGAGGGTATTGGGTGAAGGACAGCCCCTGGCAGCCTGCCTGCTGCTGGGGGGGTGGGGGACACACTCTCCAGCCTCAGCACCCCACAGCTGTCGCGTCCTCTGCCCAGAACACTGTCCTCCCAGCTGCTCAGGAAGCACTGCCTGGTGCCCTGCACAGGGAACCTACTCGCCCCCCCTTCATTGCCTGGCTTACTTGCTGTCTAATCCTCTTCTGTCTCCCCATCCCCCCAAGCACACATACCTCCTAGGGGCGAGAGCTCTGTCTCGGTAGTTATATCCTCAGTGATGGAGACAGTGCTGGCACATTACATTTGTTTAATGAATCCATTCGAAATATATTTGGGATTGTAAACAATATGTTAGGCACTGGGGATTTGCAGTGAACAAAACAAACAAAAATCCCTCCTAGCAGTCTGGGAGGCCGAGGCGGGCGGATCCTTTGAGCTCAGGAGTTTGAGACCAGCCTGAGCAAGAGCGAGACCCCGTCTCTACTAAAAACTAGAAAGAAATTAATCTGGACAACTAAAAATATATAGAAAAAATTAGCCGTGCATGGTGGTGCATGCCTGTAATCCCAGCTACTTGGGAGGCTGAGGCAGGAGGATTGCTTGAACCCAGGAGTTTGAGGTTGCTGTGAGCTAGGCTGACGCCACGGCGCTCTAGCCAGGGTGACAGAGCAGGACTCTGTCTCAAAAAAAAAAAAAAAATCCCTGTCCTCATGGAGCTTATATTCAATATTGTGAGACAAGCAATGACCAAACAAAGAAGTAAAAGGAACATGTTCAATGGCACCAATGGTAAGTGCTGTGGAGAAAAATAAAACAAGAAATGGGCCTAGGGACTTCTATTCTAAAGATGGAAGTGGGGTTGCCTTTTAAACAGGTGGTCAGGAAGGCCTCACTGTGAAGATGGCATTTGAGTGGAGACCCCTTAATGGAGGGAAGGAGCCATGCAGAGATCTCAGAAGAAAAGCTTTCCAGGCAGAGGGAACAGCAGGTGCAAAGGCCCAGAGGTAGGAGCAGGCTGGGTTGTCTCAGAAACAGCTGGGAGAACAGTGGTGCTCGAGCAGAGTTGCCAAGGAGGGAAGTGGTAGGAGATGAGGTCTTCAGCAGACAGGGAAAGTGAACAGATGCCGGACGGGGCGGGACCCTGGAGGCCACTGTACACCACTGGCTTTGGCCCTGAGCAAGATGGGGAGCACTGGTGGATTCACAGTGCACAGGCTCCATACTCGATACTGCAGTGCAGCGAGGACACGTAGGACGAGGCTGGTGCTAGGGCAGTAACCCAGATGGGCATTCGTGGTGGCTTGGACCAGAGTGATAGCAAGGAAGGAGGTGAGAACTTCTTGCATTCTGGGTATATTTTGAAGGTGGCCAACAGGATTAGCTGATGGTTTTGATACGGTGTGAAAGACAACAAGAGGAGTCAAGTTTGTCAGCAAGGCTTTTGACCTGAGCAAGATCCCTGGAGGGAGGAAGCTGCGTTTACTACAATAAGGAAGCCTCTGGGAAGACGTGTGAAGGTAGGAGTGGAGATCAGGAGTGGTGTTTTAGACGTAAGTGTGAGGTTCCCATTAGGTGTCAGGTGCAGATGGAGTGTGCACCTGGAGGGACAAGTCTGCAGTCCGGAGGGGAGTTCTGAGCTGGAGATGCCAATTCAGGATACAGCCGTGAGCCTCACACAGGAGCAAGCTCCTGGAGCACTCCACTGTTTAGGGACAGGGCAAGGAGCAGAAACTAGCAAAAGACACCAAGAAGGAGAAATACTGAGGTGGGAGGAAAAGCAGGTACAGCGTCTGGAAGCTGAGTGAAAAGAGTGTTACCGATGGGAGACAGTGATCAACTGAGCCCCCTGCTGCTAGACTGGTGAAGTAAGAAGTCCGGGAACGGACCACTGGATTGAGCAATGTGGCAGTGACCTTGCAACAGGACATCTAAGTTGTTTCTAGCCCTGAAATTCTATAATCATCCCTTTAGTTTATATGAGTTATTATATTTCAAATTAAACAATGAAGGAAGAGTCAAATGACCCTAAAGCGGTCCCCTCATCAGAGAGAACGTAGCACCTCCCACACTGGAGAGCAAGGAAGGGTAGGGCATGGAGCCCTCCAGCTGTTTCTGACACTATTATTGCCTTCATCATTTCTTGGGACATTAATTCTGCCTGGGACCTCCTGATTGGAGTCAGGATTCAAGCCCAGGTCGGCCCGACTCTTAAGGGCTATGTTCCTTTCTCCTCATGACATTTTCCTTCCTTCCTTCCCTCATTCCAGGTAAGGTCTCACTCTGTCACTGGAGTGCAGTGGCACAAACGTAGCTCACTGCAACCTCAAACTCCTGGGCTTAATCAACTTTCCCACCTCAGCCTCCTGCTGGCGTTACAGGCATGAGCCACTGTGCCTGGCTTTTTATTTATTTATTTATTTATTTTTGGAGAAAGATGTTTGCAGCACCAAAACTTCTGCAAGTTACAAATTAGTTTTCTTCTTCATCTTTTGCTCTGCTTTAGAAAAATGTGAAACTGTACCATCGAGTAGTGTTTTTTTCTAAAGATGTTTGTGCTGTTGATTGTTCTGAAAAATATCATTCTTCTAATCAATAATTATATATTTGAGACATTCATGGACAGGTTAAGAAGGAAAGGATCCCATTGGAGGGACAAGACAACAAGGACCTGGGTTCCTGGCAGACGGTAATTTTGTTGCCTGTTGTTAGGGAGCCTGCTCAGGCGTCTCCTGTGCTGCTCAGCATCCAAACTCGCGAACATAAATGGTTCCTCCTGTTTGAGTCCTTTACCTGTCCTTAACCGTGAGTCCCTCAGTTGTCCTGGCCTAGTCCTTATTCTTCTTACTCTTCCTTGGCAAGGATTTGAGGAGAGCTGATTCCATCGGCATGCCATGGATTTCGCCAAAGAAATTCATCAATGGCATATCAGGATTTAATTGGCAGAGTGTTTTTTTTCTTAATGGTACACAAAATAATGGAATGTCTTACAATCCACACGTGTTTTCTCTTTGATGAACTGTGGCCACATGCAAACTATCCATGGCCCTATCTGGGTTGCCGTAAGTGCCTCTCTTATGTGCCTATGGCTTCCGTGTTTACCTCTGTCTCTCTTTTTGTTTTTTTTTTTTTTTGAGACAGAGTCTCACTCTCATCGACCCAGCTAGAGTGCAGTGGCATCAGCCTAGCTCACAGCAACCTGAAACTCCTGGGCTCAAGTGATCCTCCTGCCTCAGCCTCCCGAGCAGCTGGGAGTACACCTGGCTAATTTTGTCTATTTTTAGTAGAGATGGGGTCTCACTCTTGCTCAAGTTGATCTCGAACTTCTGGCCTCAAGTGATCCTCCCACCTCGGCCTCCCAGAGTGCTAGGATTACAGGTGTGAGCCACCGTGCCCCAGCTACCTCTGTCTCTTAGCTCCCAACACACCATTTTTTTCAATCAATATTAACTATTTATTCTTTTCTTATTTCCCCCATCTGTGCAATGGAAATATTTCTCCATAACTCATTTTCCTTTTTGGAGATGGCACTCTGTAAAACAAAGGCACTGCCGTTGGTTTCTTCTCTCACTTGATTAATTTTTCCCCTCCCAGGAAATGAAATCAACTGAATTACATAAAGCCCAGGTGGTGGAGGCAGGAGACAAGAGGAGGAATGTCAGGGGTCTGGACCCTCTTCTGGCTGTGCAGGAGCTTGCTGGGTTGCCGTGGTGAAGCCCCTGTCCCTCTCTGCGCCCAGATGTTTGCATCAGGGAGAGAAGGCACTGAACTAGGTCCTTCCTGCCCTAACCACTACAGTTCTTTGTTTGAGCCCACCATAAATCATCACTGGAAAAGAAGCTCCGATGCCACCCTCAGCCTGTCCTGGTGAGGGAGAGCCCCAAGACCACGCCAGCCAAGCAGTCAGGGCCTCCTTGCTGGCGAAGAGTAAACAGCCACAGTCAATGTGCCTCCCGCGGCCGTGTGCACCCTCCACCTCGCTGGCCTTCCCTGCCACGGTCAGTGCCTCACGTCTAGAGCGTGTTTCTGAGACACCAACACTGGGAACACAGTGGCCGCCCCTGGACTTCTCAGGAAGTGTGCCAGTAATTTCCCTTTCCCCCCTGAAACCAGTTTGAATGAGATTTCTGTCACAGGCAACAAAAAACCTCCTGACTAATATAAGCAACAGAATTTTTTAAACCTGCAGATTTGAAACAATTGTGGGTTTAAGAGTAAAGTCTTGGAACAAGGAGCACTGGGGACGACACTGTCAGAGACGGTGCCAGACCGGTAGCTGGAAGGTCACAGTGCAGGGGCCACAGTGGGCGCAAGGAAATTCCCTCATCACGGTGAACTCAGGAAATAGAAACCTCACTCTTTTGGCTTCCTGGCAGCAGGTGTTGCTGCCTTCAAACAGCTTCCAAAAGTCTCAGCAAGCTGAGAGCAAGGACTCTCGGAAGCCCACGGGGGTGTTTGGCACCTGTTTTGCCAGTAAAATGCAAGAAAGCCCATACATACCCTTCCACCCCGTGTGGCCAGGGAGCAGTTTCTTTGCATTGTAAACATGTCTCGCATAATTCAGCTTCTCTTTTTCTGGTTAAAGGTTACCCACAGCTGCCTGCTAGATGGAAAAATGGCCAACAAATCACGCAGCAGGTATGTGTCAGTGAGGAATTTCCCACTAACCAGCAGGGATGTTGACCCTCCATTTTAGCAGCCTGGGGCAGGAGGCCGTAAAAATCACTTGCACATCGGTGCAGGGCTGCAATTAACTGTTCCACCCAGATGCTACGTGTGTCAGGAAGTGAGGGCTCTCTCTGATGTTATGATGACCCTACATTCATTCGGCATCCGGATCCTTAAAGCAGGCACCACAAGCCCAGTGGCAAAGTTTTTCTTTATTTTTCCTTCCAAAAGCTATGTTTTCAGAGATGAAAAATTTGTTCTGCTTTCCAATACACTGAAGTCTCCCATGTGTTCCTCAAAAACAAAACCAACTTCCATGTCAGTTTATGTGTGGAACTTGCTGCTGGGGAAGTTGACATACTTAAACTACTTCACCAGGTCCTGGGAGAAGCTTTTAATATGCTTATCTCAGATGTGGACCCATAAAACATGTATGTGTGATTATGAGTTCTGATTAATTTTTTTAATGCAAAACGTCATACAGACAAGCCAACTGAGGATCCAAGAGGCTAAGCGACTGGTTCAAGGTCACAGAGCTAGTGTGTAGTTGAGGGAGCGTTTCCTGCATCTGTCAGGCCAAAACTCTACATTCTGTCCACTTTCTGCCCCCTCCACCCGCTTAAATGAAGGAATGGCAAAACTGCAAATTTAAGTAGGAAACAAAACTGTAAATTGATTTTCCCCTTCTTCATATTCTCAAAGCATTGACTGTCTTTGTCCCTCATTTTAAAAATCAGCTTTATTGAAATACAATTTACATGCAATAAAATTTTATTTTGTTTAAAAAAATTTTAAGAGTATTGTTGAATGAGTTTCGACAAATACTCACTGTGCAACCAGCATCATAACCAAGATACAGAATATCTCCATTACCCCAAAAGTTCCCTCGTGCTCCTTTTCAGCCAATCTCCACACCCCAGCCTTAAGAATGAAAGGATCCAAGACAACCACTGACCTCGTTTCCGATCCTATAGTTTGCAGTTTGCCTTTTCTGTAACCTCACATGAATGGAATCGTATAGCACGGACTCATTTTTGTCTGTTTCACAGAATGCAGGGGTTGTGCGATCATCCCTCTTTAGCAGTTTGTTCTTTTTCTTGCTGGGTGGTATCCACCGTGCGAACACAGTATAAACTGTCATATCCAAGGCTTTGAATGACCATATGTTTTCATTTCTCTTGGGTGAATACCTAGGAGTGGGATCTGGGTTATGTGATAATTGTATTCTAATTCGGCAAGAACCTGCCAAACTATTCGCAACAGCCATGTGTGAGAGTCCCACTTGCTCTACATCCTTGCCACTTTTTGGTATAGTCAGAATTTCTAACTTCAGCCACTCTAGTGGGTGTTCAGTGGTGTCCTATTGTAGTTTTAATTGGCGCCCTTCGTTGTGACCGAGAATCACAGGCAGTAGGGTCAAAGCTGAGGACTCTGCACCCATGGTGCTGTTGAAGCCTGTAGCCGGGGGAGGCAACTCCCATGGACCCAAGTCAAAACATGTGAAGAAAATCCTACCCTTTGGAGGAAAAGCCCCTACCTGGGTGGGTTTCAAAGCTTAGTTTACTAAGGGAACTCATTATCTATCCGTATTGTGTGGAGAAGATGAGTCTACTAAACCAATCTACATGGGCAACTTTTCTGGTTTTGAAAGAGCAAAGTTGGCTTGGAGCTCCACCCACTGGGTCACAATCTTGACGTCAACCTCCCCAAGCATCCTGGGTATCTCTGCAGGACCCTGGTCAAAGAACAGATATATTAACAGTGTGTCCGGCACTGTTCCAAAGCATTGGTGACGTGGGGCCTGTCCTCACAGAGCTTACTGTTCAGTGAAGAAGACAGATGCCAAACAAGCAATGATATTTATTATTATTATTATTATTATTATTATTATTATCATTATTGAGACAGGGTCTTGCTCTGTTGCCTAGGCTAGAGTGCAGCAACATCATGATAGCTCACTACAACCTTAAACTCCTGGGCTCAAATGATCCTCCTGCCTCAGCCTCCTGAGTAGCTTGGACTATACAGGTGCATGCCTGTGCACTCAGCTATTTTTTTAAAAAAATTTTTGTAGAGATGGGGTCTCACTTTGTTACCCAGCCTGGTCTCAAATTCCTGGTCTCATTCAATCTCCCACTTCGGCCTCCGAAAGCGCTGGGGTTACAGGCATGAGCCACTGCACCCGGTCCAAACAAGCAATTATAAAGTTATGTGTGCTATGAAAAGCAAGTACAGTAAGCCCTGGGCAAATAACAGCTGAACTTAACCCAATCCTAGGGGGAGAAAAGTGCTCAAACATTCCAGGAGGGGAAAGAATGTGCCCCAAGCTCTGAGGGGGAACAAGCAGGGCAAGTTTGGTGAAACAAGCGAAGTCTGCCATGCTGCTGCCTGATGAAGCCCTAACGGGAGCAGGACAGGGCCTGGCCCTTTAATTTTCACCAAGTTCTCCAAGCTGTCCTGACGCCAACCAAAGCGTGAGGACCCCAGCCTTAGAAGAATGGTCCAAGAGGCTGCCTCCCCGGCACCACGCCGAACACAGCACTCACGCATGGAACTTGACTCTTCCAGGGCTCCGTTGTCGCGCCCGCCTCGCCAGCAAGGAAGACGCGGCAACAGGAGTTCTTCTACAGTGCTTTATTGGGGATCCCTCTAAGCTTCAAGATGCGGAAGACCCTGAGCACAAGCTTTCACACAGTAATATACCCTCAGGGAAACAGGAAGTAACAGAGATAGGTCAAAGTCAATTACAAGCGGTCACCAATAGGCCGAGTCAGAAAACCTCATATGCATACTTATGTAACAGACCTACAGATGTACTACGCATGCGCCACACTTGTTTACCTCAGCCAAGCCACCGGAAATCGGCGCCATCTTGTAATGGCGTCCGCGCTCCCCACATCTCCCCCTACTTTATTATTTAAGAAGGCCTGCCAGACTGGAAACCGCCTCGTCTCGTGCAATGAGCGAACTCGGAGACGTGCAGAGGCCGGTTATAAAGGCGGCCGTGGGTAAGGCCTCTGTCTTAGGCTACGCGGGCTGCCTCCCGGCCTGGCACCAACTGGTGTGCCTCCAGGCGCGGGACCCACGCATTCCCGTCATGGAGGTACCTTACAGCCGAGAGAGGGGGGAGAGCAGGCAAGTCGCGGAACGCCTATAACCTGGCCATCCACACGTGGGGGTCCTGGCCGAGTTGCAGTGCGGCAAAGGCTTGTTGCAGCAACATTTGGTTGCGCCGATTGCGACGCGCCATACGGGTAAGGGCCACAAATCCTATCAGGGCCACAGTCGCGAGCAAGGCTAACAAACAGCCCATTCCCGCCCACTCTTTCACATGGTTAGCCACTTGCCACACCCAATCCGACAGTCCTTGGGCAAAGTCCACGTCGACTCGCGTAGAGTTGACGTGAACTATACTAGCCTGCAGCTGTTCCATCAGAGTCTCAAACTCACTGGACCATGCACCCAACAACTGCTGTGACAGGGTTCGTGATAGGTTAGCTGCCCGGGAAGCGTTCTGAAAAGGGATAGAGGTGACACACATGCCAGGCAGGCGCCACTCGCATCCGAGCTGCATGACCTGCATCAACAAGTCCACTTGTTCTTGAACCAAGTCCACTCTTTGGTTGAGAATCATGATGCCTCCTTTCAGCTGAGCGTTGACGTTTGATTGGGTCGCCAGGGCGGTCGCCACCCCCGACGATAAGTTGTTCAAGGCGGTGGCTGTCTGCACCGAAGTGGTGAGCGCAACTGCAGCCGTCGCCGCGGCAGCCACCGCGGCCGCTACGGCGGCAACTATGCGGTGATGCCAAAGTCGCGTCGCTGCCGATACAGCATCGTGGCCGAGGGTGCCTCCACAGGGATATCAAACGGGAGGAAAGGTAGTTCTAGAGACTCGTTGGTGGTAAAAAAGCGGGGAAAAACTGTGGCGTCATGCCGGACGGGCATCGGCAGAGGGAAGACATCCATCAGGGCCCAGCGCGCTTCCGGTACCGCCGTCGCCGTCGTTAGGACTCCCGCCAGCATCAGCATCTGCAGTGACGCCATCCTGGCCCGCCGGACGCTCGTCCTCCTCAGCCGTGGTGTGCACCGAGCGGGTCAAGCGCGTCGGAACCCAAATAGGGTCCTCGTGATCCTGCGGGAAAACACAAACAGCTCCCCTGGACCTGGCTATAACCGGATCCGGGCCTCTCCACTGGCTCGTTAAGACGTCCTTCCATTTTACCGCCTCGCGGTGAGCCACCGGGGGGGACGTGTGTCTCTCTGCTGCAGAGCGGCCGGACACATCCAAAGTCAAAAAATTTAAGGTAAAAAGGGCAAGGGAAATGGTACCTTTAGGGGACCTCTGTATGGCCTCCAGGGCATCTCCCCCTTTCTGTTTTTGTAGATAAGCCTTGAGCGTGCCATGGACATGCTCCACAATGCCTTGTGCCTGAGGATTGTAGGGGAGGCCAGTGAGGTGTTTGACTCCGAGGCGAGCACAAAATTGTTGGAAAACTCTGGAGGTATAAGCGGGGCCATTGTCTGTCTTAATAGTACTTGGCTTGCCCCAGGCAGCCCAAGCCTCCAAGCAATGGATGATGACATGACTGGCTTTTTCCCCCGTTAGTGGCGTGGCGTGGAGGACACCAGAACAGGTATCTATGGAGACATGAACAAACTGAGTTTTTCCCAGAGGGGGAATATGAGTGACGTCCATTTGCCACAATTGTAATGGTCGCAGACCCCTGGGATTTACTCCCGTATGCGCGACATTGCGAAAAGGAGCACAAGCGTGGCACTGCAAGACAATCTCACGCGCCTCGGCACGCGAGATGTGAAATCGGAGACGCAAGGTCTCAGCTGGCACATGGTAAAGTGTATGAAAATCTTTGGCGGCAGCAAGGTTATCAGCCACCCAAAGAGTGCGGGTGGCCTGGTCTGCCATTGCATTTCCCGCCGCCATGGGTCCAGGCAGGAGGGAGTGTGCTCTGATATGCTGAATAGAGAATGGGTTGGTCCTACTCAGGATGATGCTTCTGAGGTCCGTGAATAAGGAGAAAACTGTACTTTTAGGAAGGATATAAGGGGAAGTTTCCAAAACCTTCACTGCGTTAACCACGTAGCAAGAGTCTGAGATGATATTAATGGGATCGGTGATGGTGCTGAGAACCAGGCCAACTATTGCACACTCCACCAGCTGAGGGGAGGCGTAAGGGAATTGCTTAGTAAACACCTGGTCCCGGACAACATAACTCCCAATGCCTGTTTTAGAGCCATCAGTATAGACATCCAGGGCATTAGGCAGTGGGTGTGCTGAAGTCACCTTCGGGAAAATGAGGTCATTTCTCATAGCAAATTGTAATAGGGGATGTTTGGGGTAATGATTGTCAATGCCTCCTGGGAAAGCGCACCGCAGCACTGCCCATGCATCAAGAGTGGCACATAAGGTGTCTATCTGGTTAGAAGTGTATGGACAGATGAGGCTCTCTGGGTAGCGCCCGAAGTGGGAGAGAGCCATGTGAAGGCCCTTTAATGCGAGGTCAGCTACACAGGTCGGGTAGTGACCAATCACCTTTCCCGGAGAGGCTTGAGGATGTACCCAGAGAAGGGGACCATCCTGCCAGAGCACTGCTGTAGGAAGGGTAGGAGAGGGGAGCAGACATAGAAGAAAAGGGTCCTGGTGACGAATGCGTACTAGGTGCGCATTCTTAATGGCTTCTTCAACCCTATGTAAGACCTCTAGGGCTTCCGGAGTCAAGGTTCTAGGGGATGTGATATGAGGGTCTCCCTCAAGAATCTGAAATAAAGGTTTTAGTTCAGCGGTGGTAAGACCCAGAAAAGGCCGAAGCCAATTGATGTCTCCTAATAATCGCTGGAAATCATTTAAAGTTCTCAAAGCATCTCTTCGAATGGACAGCCTTTGAGGTACAATTTTATCGGGAAGGATGCTACTGCCAAGAAATGAGCCCACCGCCCCTTCCTGCACTTTATCGGGAGCTATGGACAGCCCCCTTTCCTTTAACTGAGCGTGAAGGAAGGCAAAGACCTGAATCAACAACTGGGCATCCCGATGGCATAGTAGAATGTCATCCATGTAATGGATGATTCTTACCTTAGGGTACCTCTGTCGAACAGGCTGGAGAGCCGCGCTCACGTAAATCTGGCATAGAGTGGGACTGTTAGCCATGCCCTGAGGTAGGACCCGCCAGTGGTACCTTTCATCAGGCTGCTCATGGTTCATGGAAGGGAGTGTAAATGCAAATCTAATTTTGTCAGATGAGTGAAGGGGAATAGAGAAAAAACAGTCTTTAATATCCAAAATGATCAGATTCCAATGCTTGGGCAAGGCAGAAAGAAGGGGCAACCCTCGCTGGACAGGCCCCATTAGGCGCATCTGGGCGTTGACTGCCCTTAGGTCCTGCAGTAAGCGCCACTTTCCTGACCTTTTCTTAATCACAAAAATAGGGGTGTTCCAAGGCGAGTGAGAGGGTTCAAGGTGCCCAAGAGTGAGCTGTTCCTGTACCAACTCACGGGCTGCAAGCAGTTTGTCGGAGGGTAATGGCCACTGAGACACCCACACCGGGTCCTCCGAAACCCAGGGAATGGGCAAGGCAGTGTCAGCGGCCCCTAGGAAAAACCCAGCCCCTGTCTACCGGGATTGGGAGTAGGCATAAGTGGTGTTGACCTGCCTTGCAAATTCTTTCCTAAGCCCTTACCCGGGACCCATCCCATGGTACTCATCATGTCTTGGCTCTGAGCAGAATACTCATTTGTTAACTTAAGGTTTAACTGTCTCAGGACGTCTCTGCCCCAGAGATTCACTGGTAAGGGGAGAACAAAAGGCTTAAAACTACCCCTACCGCCTTCAAGATCACTCCAAGACAGAGTTCGGGCACTCACGGCTGGGGCCGAAGCGTAACCCAGGCCCTGTAAAGTTGCCTCTGAGCGGGTGAGCGGCCAGCCTTTAGGCCACCACCGCTCAGATATGATACTAGTGTCTGCTCCCGTATCCAGCAAACCCTCAAATTTTATTCCCTGAACAGTCAATACAAGGGTCGGACGGGTGTTTAAATCCAAAGACAGAAAGGTACAAGTGCCTCCGGACGACCCGAACGCCTTACTACCACGTGGCTCCTGCTTGCTGGGGAACCAAGCGTGAAGGCTAGGGAGGAGCAGAAGCTGAGCAAATCGGTCTCGGGGTGGATGGAGATAATTCCCCGAGGTGATGAGCACATGACCTTTATTGGCCCCTGGAAGTCTGAGTCTATAACCCCCGGGTGGACAATCAGCCCTTTTAAGGTAGCCGATGACCTCCCAAGCACTAATCCCACAGTATGATTGGGCAGAGGTCCTTTAAAGTCTGAAGGGATAGGTTGACATCCTAACCCAGGTGTCAAAACTGTGAGGGTGGTGGCACGGAGGTCCAATCCTGCGGAACCGGGGGTGGCCCTCCTAGGTTCCCCCCCCCGGTAGCGCCGGATTCAAGGAGGGACGAGTCCCCGGGGTCAGCAGAGATGGGCCCGGGGGCCCCTGGGGGGTGTCCTGTGCCAGCATCGCCCCATATGTTTGCGGGCCCTGGGGTCGTGGGCCCCGCCTCCCGTTTTTTGGCGGTGCAACCGCGCTGCCGCTAGGCCCTCGGGAGATGGGCTGGCCTTCCTTGTCTTTAACGGATCGGCACTCTGCGGCCCAGTGCCGACCTTTCTGGCACACGGGGCAAACCCCCGGCTGTGAAGATGATTGCTTCACCTTACTTGGCGCTCGGCACTGTCTTCTCAAGTGACCGGGCTTGCCGCAGTTGTAGCAACAGCGTTGTTGCTGGGCTTGTGCTGCTATGACCGCGGCCGCCAGGCCTTGATTAGTCAGAGGACCCCCAATCTCCCTGCAAGCCTTCAGCCATGCATTTAATCCTTTACTTTTCCATGGCGTAATAGCATTCCGACATTCCGAAGTGGCCTGCTCAAAAACCAGTTGCTCAACCAACGGCAAGGCCGTGTCTACGTCCTCAAAAATCTTTCCTGCGGCATCCATCATGCGAGCCACAAAATCCGAAAACGGCTCTGCCGGAGCCTGGACAATTTTTGTCAGATTGCCACGCACCTCCCCCCGTTTGGGCAAACACTTCCAAGCCTTAATGGCTATCTGATTTACCTGGACATACACCTCCTCCGGGTAGGCCGTTTGATTATTGGCCCACTGTCCCTGTCCGGTGAGCATGTCAAAAGTCCACGCTGCTCTGCCGCCTCCCTGGGCTGCATTCGCACGGGCCTGCGCGGCACACCCGTCATGATACATGGACTTCCAGTCTAGATATTGGCCCGTGGTTAGCGCCGCGCGCACCACCTGCTGCCAATCCGTGGGCGTTAGGGCACTAGCGGCAAGCCTCTCCAGCAGTACTAAAGTGTAGGCTGCGCTATGCCCCCAGTTGCGGACCGCCTCTGCAAATTCCTTTAATTGCTTATGGTCCACAGGTTGCCAATATCTCTGATTATTGTTGTCCACATACACAGGGAAAACAAATCCTAGCTCTCTCCGCGCTTCTGGGGGGAGGAGAGACGCTCCACCCCCCGGTGCGGGCCCAACGAGGGGCGCTGTAGGTGGGGGCAGGGAATACGGGGGAGGCCAGGTCTCTATATCGAGCCTGGGCGGGGCCTGCCTTCTCGGCTGGACCACATCCTGTTTTTTAAGTCCCCGTATTTCCTTTCTCAACTGCTGAAAAGAGGGGGTAGCTTCTTCCCCCTCCGAGGCGGACGATTCACCTTCCGCCTCGGACAAATGCAAATCTGCAAATTCTGGCAACAGCGGGTCGTCACCCGTTCGCCGGTTCTCTACCTGACATGACTGATCGTCCTTAACCGTTGCAACTCCTTCCCCTCTCCCTCCTTCTGAGAGCTGAGACTGCACTTCCGCAAGCTGTTCTGCCGCGCTCCGCGAACCCTGCGGATCGCACTTTAGGCAATCCATAACTAACCTATGAAGTATCAAGACGCCAGGCCTTAAATCTAACGCCTCGCGTAGATCATGGCCCACCTTCCTCCAAGATGGTATTGTGAGCGAGCCGGAGGCTAGGAACCAAGGGGACACCCGGTCCACCTCCCTCAACAATCTCTTTAGGTCATGATCGTCAACATGGATTTTATTTTCAGCAAGCAGAGTTTTCAGAGGCCACAGAAACCGGCGTAGTGGTATGTTGCCCATGTCTCTCTTGGGGGCGGGGAAATTGGCCGTCCCACACTGTAGTTCTGAACTCACCTCACAAGAGGTCGTCTCCGCTGGTGCCCTGGTGGTACAGTTCCCGGGTTTCGGCACCACTTGTCGCGCCCCGCCTCGCCAGCAAGGAAGACGCGGCAACAGGAGTTCTTCTACAGTGCTTTATTGGGGATCCCTCTAAGCTTCAAGATGCGGAAGACCCTGAGCACAAGCTTTCACACAGTAATATACCCTCAGGGAAACAGGAAGTAACAGAGATAGGTCAAAGTCAATCACAAGCGGTCACCAATAGGCCGAGTCAGAAAACTTCATATGCATACTTATGTAACAGACCTACAGATGTACTACGCATGCGCCACACTTGTTTACCTCAGCCAAGCCACCGGAAATCGGCGCCATCTTGTAATGGCGTCCGCGCTCCCCACACTCCGTGTCTTCAGCCTCCATGTTGCTCAGTCCTCTATCATTTCTTTAATTTTTTTCCAGACTGTGGGGTCTTTTTTCATTATGATATGCCTTTATTTACTTTTTCTTTTTCGAGACAGGGTCTTTCTCTTGCTCTGTTGCCCAGGTTAGAGTGCCGTGGTGTCATCATAGCTCACAGCAACCTCAAACTCCTGGGCTCAGGCAATCCTCCTGCCTCAGCCTCCTGAGTAGCTGGGACTACAGGCATGCGCCACCATGCCCAGCTAGTTTTTCTACTTTTTGTAGAGACAGGGTTTCACTCTTGCCAGGCTGGTCTGTTTGTTGTTTTTTTTTTTTTGAGACAGAGTGTCGCTTTGTTGCCCTGGCAAGAGTGAGTGCCATGGCGTCAGCCTAGCTCACAGCAACCTCAGACTCCTGGGCTTAAGCGACCCTCCTGCCTCAGCCTCCCGAATAGCTGGGACTACAGGCATGCGCCACCATGCCCAGCTAATTTTTTCTATATATATTTTAGTTGGCCAGATAATTTCTTTCTATTTTTAGTAGAGACGGGGTCTTGCTCTTGCTCAGGCTGGTCTCTAACTCCTGACCTCGAGCGATCCACCCGCCTCGGCCTCCCAGAGTGCTAGGATTACAGGCATGAGCCACAACGCCCAGCCTATTTACTTTTAAAATCAGCTTTATTTAGGTATAATTTATGCACAGCTAAGTTTACCAATTTTAAATTAAAAGTTCAATGAGCTTCAACAAATGCATACAGCTGTAAAACCACTGTCCCTCCAACCGTCACTCTTGCCCCTTTGCAGTCAATCCCCTGCACCCCATTCCTGGCCCTGGGTAACCACCAACCAGCTTTCTGAAACAATGGTTTTGCCTTTTCTATACTTTTAAGTAAATACAGTATGTAGTCTCCCGTGTCTAGTTTCTTTTGTTTAGCATAATGCTTTTGAGATTCATATATATTGTATCAGTAATTCATGTTTTTAATTGCTAAGTAGTACTTCATTGTATGGATTACTATAATTTGTTCACTGATTGATGGGCATTTGGGTTGTTTCCAGTGTTTGGCTATCACAGATAAAGCTTCTGTGAAAAACAAGTGCAAGTCTTTTTGTGAACATGTTTTCATTTCTCATGAGTAAACACTCTAGAGCACATTGCTGGGTCATAGGTATGTTTACTTGGATAAGAAGCTGTCAAGCTGGGCTCGAAGGTGCATGCCTGTGGTCCCACCTACTCGGGATGCTGAAGTAGGAGGATCACTTGAGCTCAGGAGTTAGAGTTTGCAGTGAGCTATGATCACGACACTGCACTCTAGCCAGGGTGACAGAGCAAGAACTTGTCTCAAAAAAAAAAAAAAGATAGTACATTTTAGGCATATTTTGCCACAATAGAAAAGACCAGTGCAAGATGTACAAGGAGAGTGCTGCATCGCTCAGCCTGTGTGACTAAGAGTGACGATGCCATCCCCGAGACAGGAAGTTGAGAGGGTGAGCAGGTTTGTGGGGATCTTGACGGGCCCTATGTCAGATCTGGGGGCACAGATGTGGGTGAGACAGTTACCCTCAAGTTGCTCAAAGTTTAGTAAGTGAGTGAACTGTCATTTCTAACACTGTTACCATAGGAAACTGTGTTTCTTTAACACTCTTTCTGGTCTCTAAATTATTTATTTGTAGCCTCTTACTGAGTGGGCCCCAGACATGGGAGAGGGCAGCCACATAGCCAACACAGCCAACATCACCACCGCTCTGTTGCACAAGGTGAAGTTCATTGCACCTGCACGGCAAGGCCCAGTTAACCTGGTGTCTGTCTTCCAGGACGTGCTGCTAAGGCCTAGGCTCGGGGCGGGCTCCATCCCTAGCTCTGTTCCCCAGAAGCCACACAGGCAATGTTTGCACCCCCACACTCAGCGCAGAGGGAAAAGGGGTTGCCAGCAGAAAGTGCACCGTGAAGACTGAGTGGCTATAAAAATACACCGATCACCAGATCTGTCAAGGGGCCAATGGGCTGTAAGCTGCCTGTGAGGAAAAATGCTCATTTATTAGGGGAACAGAAAGGAGCGCTTTGGCTGAAACCACTTTGCCTTCAACAGCAACTTTTTAATTCCTTTGTCTGGTGCATCAAATCAGTTCCCAGAACACAGAGGTTATTAATAACTGTGGGACCTTTTCCCAGTCTCCAGATCAATTGGCAGAAGCCGCTGGTTATTTCCTTCTGGATGCTTCTATTATTTAGAGATGGGAAGTGACCTCCTCCTCCAATCCGGTACAGATTTCCACCCAGCCAGGAACTGCACAGTCATCCCCCAGCCCCCAGCCCACCCGACGGAAACCTCCCCTGGCTCGGCTGGCGCAGGTGCGAGGCCGGTGTCCTTGTTCCGCGGAGACGCGGTTGGTGTCCCCAGCGGAGTCCCCCACGGACCTCTGCTCCCGCTGGCTCCTCGCTGCCAGGGCGCTCCGGAGCGCTAAGATCCGCGGAGCCTGCCTGATTTAGGATGAGGTCACCCTGCGCTGGCTCCTCTCCCCGCGTCGGCTACTGGGCAGGTGCTCAGTAAGGCCGAGGTCGTCATTCGGAGACACTGGGGTGGACACCTCTCCAGCAGGAGCTGCCGCGATGGCAGCTCCGTGGCAGGGAGGGTGACGATGCAGGCCTTCCAGGGCTCGCCCTCAGCGCTCCTGCTGTTCCTCTCTCCCTTCCTGGGGGCCTCGCCCTGCCCGTGGCTTTACCAGGATCTCAACGCTGGAAACTGCAGCTCCTCTGACTCTCATCGGCTTTCTAAGCTCCGGACCGGCCACCTACCTGCTGGCCATATAGCAAGAGATGGCCCACGGGCGCCCTAACCCAGCCAGCACGGCGGGGCGGACAGGCCTGCGGCTGCCTGCAGCCCCAAGCTCTTAGCTCCCCCGTGAAGGGAGAGCAGGAGCAGGGCCCTGGGAGGCCGGCGCTGCGGGAGCAAAGCACTCCCCACGCCCAGGGCACAGTAAGCAGCCACTAAGGGAGCTGGGTCATCAGTAGCATCGTCACCCCTGAGAGCCAGCCTCACCCTCCCCACAAACCTGCCTGCGCTCTCTGCTTCCTGTCTCAGGGGATGGCGTCATCGTCCTTAGTCACTCAGGCTGAGCAACGCAGCACTGTTCTTGTACATCTTGCACTGGTCTATTTTTTTTATTGTGGTGAAGTACACCTAAAGTGTGATATCTTGACCATTTTTAAATGGGCAGTTCAGTGGCATTAAGTACATTCACATTGTTGTGTAACCATGGCCACCATCCATCCGCGGAACCTTTTCACCTTCCCAAACTGAAACTCTGCACTCATCAGACACTCCCTGTCCTCGCCTCAGAGCCCCTGGCAGCCCCATTCTGCTTTCTGTCTCTGTGAATTTGACCCCTCTCAGGACCTCATGGAAGTGGAACCACAATGCTCAGCTTTTTATGTCTGGCTTATTTCACTTAGCACTGTGTCCTCAAGGTTCATCCATGTAGCGTGTGTCAGAAGCTCCTTCCTTCTGTAGGCTGAGTCATACTCTGTCGTATGGATAGACCACATTTGTTTGTCCATTCATTGGTCTGTTTTTTAAAAGAGCTTTTGGACAGGAAATTAATCCCCAGAGTCTTAAAAGCCCACACGTTACAGAAGAGGATACAGTGACATCCTGCCTCCTGCTAGCCTGCGGGGGTGCTCCTCTGGGCCTCCCTGCCCTGCACTGCCCCGTCCCCAGCCTCTGCCGTTCCCTCAGCAGTCCCCTTCCAACTGGCCTTCCTTTCGGTCCCCCCTGCCCAGCCCTGGGTTCTGCCCTGATTCCTTGGCGTCCTCAGGGGTTCCTGCCCCGGACTCGCCTTCTGGAAGCCGTCCTGCAGTGCTGCCATGGGGGCTGCCTAAGGTGCAGCCCGCACCCTCACCCTCACCCGCACCTCGGCCTGTGAGCCGCCCTCCAGCTTGTCCCAGCTGACCGGGACGGACGTGTGGTCCTCTACACCCGATGCCCGGCCGGCTGCCCCGCCAGACCGCCTGGACAGTCCTTTTTCACAGGAGTCGGCACAAATGCCTCCTTCCTGAGAAAGTCCCTTCCTGGACTCCCACCGCCCCTACCTGAATTTCTCTCGCCCTCCCTTGTGCTTCTGCGACAGTGACCCTCTGCCAATGGTGCTCTCTGGCTATTTGGTTACTCTCCAATCCCTTCCGAGGTAAATAAACTCTTGGTGGGAAGACAAGGAAGCCGTTTATCTTCAAGTGTCCCCAGGGCAAGACAGTGCCCTGCAGAGGGGAAGTTGCCATCAGTGTTTGTGGAATCAGGGACATGCTTGGAGTCGCAGAGACTGGCCTGGGGGTGTCATTTAGTATCTCAGAGGCTCTGTGTCCTCAGAGGACGGGGGAAACAGTCTCTCCTCACAGGCTGGCTGATTGGACGCAACCACTGTGAATTAAGCGGAGCAGGACTGGCTGTTAGGTGCCAGGGGATAGTGCTGTGTGTGTGCTGGCCCTGAAGCTCTGAAGGCAGGGAGCCTGGCTGGGGGTGAGATAGGGCTTTCTTGCAGCAGGGAAGGGAGGGGCAGCGCTGGCGTGTCGCTTCCGCAGAGGCTCAAGGCCCCTGTGCAATTGAGTTAGGCACAAGGTCACGTGCAGAAGTCTGCACTGAAGCTGCAGCCCGCCTGGCTCCACCCTTGCTTGCCTTCTGGCTCTTTCTCCCTCCTCCCTCTCCCAGCCATCTCCTGGCCTTTCCTGTAGGCCCAGCGCAGGGGGAGGCAACAGTAGTGGCACTGAGGACAGGGTGCCCGTGCACCCAGCCCCTGGGTCCTGGGGCCATCGTGCAGGCTTCACCACAGCCCCGGGGGACACAGACTCAATGCCTCCATGTGGAAAAGTTCTTTTGACGCTTTCTCATTTGACAGGGCAACCAGAGAGACCACAGTTCAGAAGGGAAAGGCTGCTTTTTTGCTCTTTTACTCACTCATTAGCAAATGTTTATTAAACACCTATGACAGGTCAGGTGCTGTTCTGTGGGGTACCACCTGCTTCTAAACACACTGACAACCAGTCCTGTTGTCAGCCCATCTGAATGCGCCCCCTCCCCCCTGCCCTTGCCAGTACCCTCCTTCCCATTCCAGCCTCTGGCTGCTCAGACTCCCCCCACCCCCGCCAGGTCCAGGTTGAAGTTTTCTCTATGTAATGCTAGTTAGCTCTTTTCTCTTGCTTTTTGGCCTCCTAAATTTTGTGGACGTTTATGATCTATTGTATTGTCATCATCTTTCCCCCATTGCTTTGTCTTTGGATTGACACCTATTGTGATCCTTTTGTAATCTTTTAGTGATGTTTCAAGTAGGAAGTAGAGATAAATTCTGGTGTGCCGCCGTATTTAACCAGAATTTCCTTCTAACTTAGTTTTCACCTGAAGTATTTTTACAATGATTTATGGAGTTTGGATATTTTTCATTTTAAAATAGTACTTGTGTCTGGCCTGGTGTCATTCCTGTAGTCCCAGCTACTTGGGAGTTCTAGGAGTTTGAGACCAGCCTGGGCAACATTGTGAGACCCTCATCTCAAAAAAAAAAAAGAAAGAAAGAAAAGAAAAGAAAAAAAACTCCTCCCAATAAAATAGTGTTTGTTTATTTTAGAAATTCAGAAATAATGTAAAAGTATAAAGAAGAATGTAAAGATCATTCATAATCCCCAAAATCACCACTCCTAACATTTTGGGGTGTGTGTGTGTGTGTATTTGTTAAAGGAAAAAAAGTAACTCTTTTCTGTTTTCCTGAGTTGGATGCTAACACTGGGATGTTGCTAGCTTGGTGGAAAGCTTTTGCTGTGCCAGGCACTTGCCAAGCTCTGCCAGGACACTGGAGCACTCATTGTCACGCTGACGTTGGTGCCTCTCATCTTCCCTCCAGCCTGCCTCCCCCCGCCAGCTGAGCTGCCATGTCACTCCGCCTGGACTGCCAAGTCCACTGGAGATGTTTGTCATAAAGTCATTTATGAGTCAAAACCAGAGTTCTTGCCTGCAGTGCCTGGAGAGGGGTAAGGACAGAATCTGGGAGTGCCCTCCCTGACCCTGTCATCTCTGGGAATGCTGTCGCAGGTTTCGAGAGAGCTGGGAGGAAAGCCCTCGGCACTGACCTCAGTCTTCTCTACCAGAGTCCCTGGCCGTTTTCTGGCCCTTGGTGATCCCTGATGGAAAACTGTCAGCTGGGGGAAAGGTAACTTGTCCTGTTTAATCCACCAAACCCATATGACCAACTTCTTGGGTGTTAGCCAGTTTGGTGGGTTTGAATTCACAATGTGTTCTCCTGGGGCTCAAGACACACCACCCCAAAATACGACCCATCTTCCCTCCCCCAATAAACTGCAGATATTTTCAAAAAAAGAATCATGAGTGAGACAGAGACTCATATTGCTGGCGGGCGTGTACACTGGGAAATGTTTTTGGAAAGTAATTTTTTGATGATGTCAAGAACCTTAAAAATGTTTGTACCTTTTAATCTTTGTTCTGGGACTCTAGCCTAAGGAAATAATTCTAAATGTAATAGAAGCTTTCTGCACCAAAATATCAATCGCAGTATTATTAATAATGTCAAAACTGACAATAGGCCAGGTAGGGTGGCTCACACCTGTAATCCCAGCACTCTGGGAGGCCGAGGTGGGAGGATGCCTTGAGGTCAGGAGTTCAAGACCAGCCTGAGCAAGAGCGGGACCCCACCTCTACTAAAAATAGAAAAATTAGCCAGGCTTGGTCGTGGGAGCCTGTACTCCCAGCTACTCAGGAGGCTGAGGCAGGATGATCACTTGAGCCCAGGAGAGTGAGGTCGCAGTGAGCTGTGATGACACCACTGCACTCTACCCAGGGTCCCAGGATGACAGAGTGAGACTCTCAAAAAATAAAAATAAAATAAAAAACCTGACAATAATTAAAATGCCCAATTGTAGAATAGTTCTGTGAACCATGTTCATGAAAAGCTTATTATAATATGGCCAAATGATTGTCACTGAATAAATGAAAACAACTAAACCCGATATTTAATATAGAGTTTAATGATGGTTATTTCAAAACAAAAGTAATGTATATGCTGGTAAAGGGAAAAAATGCACTGACATTTTAATACTAGTTACCTTTGCATGATGAGAAAGAGAAAATTTTATTTTATTTTTTTCTGCCTTTCAGTAGTTTACAAATTATCTATTATCCAGTATTACTTTTATATTTAATAATTGGAAAAACAACAATAAATCTATTTTTAAAGGGAAATAAGGCAGTTGTAGTTTGTATCAGTCAATGCTACTGTTTGTTTGGATCACAGATATTTTTTTTTTTTTAGAAATGGAATTAACCTGAGCTTATCTTCTGTGATCCTTTATTAGACTGACGAGGAAGCTGAGGTGTAAAGAGGGGCAGGGTCTTCGTCCCATCCTGCCTTCTGGCCCTTGTCTGTCCCCCACTCCACAGTGCCTGGGAGAATGAGTGAAGCTCGGTGTGGCACCTACCAGGGACTTCATGGCATCTCAGTGAGTTAAAGCGGACTGGGACTAGGGTAGCTGGTCCTAGGGGGTGATGGCAGCCCACATCCCTGTGCATGGGAGGGGGCTGGGCTTCACCTGCGCTGCAGGCCCTCTGAGCTGGCCCCTGCCTCCTCCCAGCCGCATTCCAGGCCACACGTCCCAGGAACTGCCTGTGCCCGTCCCTCTTTCCTCGCTCTGGCCTTCCTTCCACTCCTCTTTCCCACCTCAGGGCACTTGCATCAACCGGGTTTCCTACTTGGAATGACACCCCCCTCCGTCCTCAGAGCTCTGAACCCATCACCTCCTGCTCAGCCTTCAGACCTCGGCTCCAGGATAGTCTTCTCTGATGCCCACACCAGGTTAGACTTTTTTTTTTTCTTTTCCTTCAGTGAGGGCTCACCACTGTGATTAAATAACCATCTGCCTACTGTGTGTGTGTAACAGATGTAAGGGCCTGAGAAAAGGTAAAATGTTTTACATGCTGTCTCTTTAAAGCACTCTCACCCTTCTTGAGAATTAAAACCTGCTTTCCTGCCCAAGGCCTGTGATCAGAGGGGGAGGGGAGAGTCCTTTGTTCTTTGTACCACAGGAAATGGGTCCACAGAATTGTCCAGGCAGAGATCTTGAGATTATCTTCCCAACAGGGGGTCAATCAGCACTGTCAACTATTGTTAGACAGTAATAGCCCCAAGCTGAAAACTCCTTTTCAAAGCTCTGTTTTTCTGCTTGTAAGTATGGCACTTTAAGAGAGAGTTTCCATCCTCCTCCTTTGCTGGCAGATTAATAAACCTCCCTTTCCTTCTCCTCTAACCACTTGTCCTCATTCTTCTGATGCAGCCTCGGGGTTTGGTAACAGGTTAATGTCTGTTTCCTCCTCCAGACCACAGGAACCTTGTGGTATTGTTTACCCAACTTCCCTGGCAACAAGCTGATCCTGGCAGGTAGTGAGTGCTCAAAGCACGTTAGATGAAAAAATGAAAATGATTGATTCTCCTCGCTCCACCAGAAGGCAGGGACTGTGGCCTCCTTTCCCTGTCTGCTCCCTGGAGCTGCTGGAAACCATCTGTTCTTACAGCACTGGAAAAAGCAAGTGTAGCATCATTTATGCATTCATCCGTTCAACAGATGTTTACCGAGAGACTGCTAAGTGCCAGGCACTATTCTAGGCATTTGCCAGTCGGCAGTGAACACAACATCAAAGTCTCTGCCCTCAGGAGATTACAGGCAATCTTCCCACCTCCACCTCCCAGGTGGCTGGCACTGGGGCATGTGCCACCATGCCTGGCTATGAAACTATTAAGATGTCTTTTATAGCTGAAATATCTTTGGGGTTTTCTGGATGGCCATGGGTAGACACAAGGCTTGGTCTTTCATCTTGCAAAGGAGTATTAATAAAAACAACTAAATTTGTTTGGCATTCTCTAGATTGGCACTGTCCAATAGAACTTTCTGAGACTATGGAACTGTTCTCTATCTGCAATGTCCAGCACTGTAGCCACCAGCCACTGTGGCTAGGGAGCATGTGAAATGTGGCTAGTGCGTCTGAGGAAATGAATTTTTAATTTTACCTAATTTTAAATAATTAACATTTAAAGAGCTACATGTGACTAGTGGCTACTCTATTGGACAGCACAAAATTAATATATTTAAAACTATCTGGGCTGGGCTCAGTGGCTCACACCTATAATCCCAGCACTTTGGAAGGCTGAGACTGGAGGATCACTTGAGGCCAGGAGTTTGAGACCAGCCTGAGCAATATATTGAGACCCCCAGCTCTACAAAAGATAAAAATTAGCCAGGTATGGTGGTGCACATCTGTAGGACCAGATATTTGGGAGGCTGAGGAGGGAGGATTCTTTAAGCCCAGGAGTTCAGGGTTACGGTGAGCTATGATTGTGCCACTGCACTCTAGCCTGGGCAACAGAGTGAAATCCTGTCTCAAAAAAAAAAAAGCTCAGGAGAGCTATTTTGTTTATCAAACTCAAGTTTTTTTTTATTATTACTATCTTAATAGAAGTTTCTACTTCCTTCCATTCTGTATTGATGATTGTAATAAATTAACCGGAGCCATTCAGTCTTACTAATCCACAGTTCGGTTTCTATTTTTTCCCCTTACACCTATCTAAAGACCCTTGCTATAAGATGGAGATCAGAGATTGATTTTCCTGGAAGAAACATCAAAAAGTCTCAAAGAACATATCAGGTACTCTTTTTTTTTCAAGCATGAAACAAAGTTTATTGAGGAAGGACAAGGTAGGTTTACAGAACAAGAGTAAGGTACAGTTGCCACATAACAATGAATGGGCCTCTTGTCACAACAAAAAAGGTCATACCAGGTACTCTTGATTGTGGATACTACAGGAATAACATTTTAGGTTCATACTTACCAGTATGAACAACATCCACCTGAACTGTTGTCAGACTGTACCAAGTAATGGAGTCAGGATTTCTAGCACATTTCTCATTCCGAGCAGAGGATTTCTTGGAAGTCGACTACTTAACCCAAGCTCTTTGGACCAAGTTCAGTATCTATAAATACGGCTACTGGTTTACATTTAAATTTGCTAATTACTTTTAATCATAAAATATAATTTTTAAAGTGACCATCCTAATTCTAGGATAAACTTTACATAAAAAGCACAGTTTTGGATTCAGTAAGGACATAGATACTTCGGGAAATTTAAGTAACTTAGCTTGTTACCCCTTCCCTGGGATACCAGGTAGTCCCTTCTGTTGAGGTTTTCTGCTAAAAATGCTACCAGCTCCAATTATGATAAAGCCCATCCGTGCAAACTAAATTTTGCTTCTCAATGGCTCACAATAGCTACATCTGTAAAAATTATATGATCCAGGATGGCAGGTTTTCTGTGAAGTCAGATAATATAAAATCTTGCTGATGGTATCATAATGTTGAAAATAGCTATTGACATTCTTCCTCCTAGCTAATAAATCAAGAAATATCTCTACGCCCTTTTCTGTTGTAACTTAAGATATATTTGGTTATAATGGTTCTCAGATACCTGAGAAATTAACTTATACAATTTACCAAAATTATAGGTTGCACAGTCATGGCTTTATGTATTTACTCTGCAGTACTATGCCAGTAGGGGTTTTTAATATTTCTATACTGCCAGAGTGTCAGTGACCTAGTTCTCTCATCCTGGCTTGTGTTACTTTGTGTGTGGGTTTCTTCCATTGGGTTAGGATCCCTGATTTAGAACACTGCATTTGAAACTGTCCTTTCCAATGGCAATGACAGCAAATGAAGCTGTGTAAACTGTGTCTGCTATACCAGCTCAACAACAAAGCTTTATTTTGCTTGCTGCAATGGTGCTAAACAACAGACTCACTTTAGTTAACACTGACAAAATATGGTGGTATTTGAGCACTGGCTGCACCTCTTTTTGCATTTGACTATACTTCAGAATAAGTTACTGGTTCCTACATAAAACTCAGGAACAAGTCAAGTGGTTGTCCAAGGTGAGAAGAATCAACCAATGATGGGCTTATGCCTGACAGCCAAATAGGAGGCTGGTTGAGGGACATTCTACAAATATTGGTCATGTTCCTCATAGTTGCTGTTGTCAAGGGTATTGTTACCAGGGTCTTAAATGATATTGAAAAGTGGGCGTGGTGGCACACATTTGCTGTCCTAGCTATTTAAGAGGCTGATGCAGGAGGATCACGTGAGGCCAGGAGTTTGAGACCAAGAGCAAGACTCCATCTCTACAAAAAATAGAAAAATTAGTTGGGCATTGTGGTGTGCACCTGTAGTTCCAGCTACTTTGGAGGCTGAGGCAGGGGGATCACTTGAGTTGAGGAGTTTGAGGTTGCAGTGAGCTCTGATGATCCTACTACACTCTAGCCTGGGCAACAGAGCAAGACCCTGTCTCCAATAAATAAATAAATAATGAATAAAAGAAAAACATTAAAAAATTAAATGAGGATGCACAGCCACTATTCTGTGATTTCACACATCAGAAGACTCTACTCAAAAGAGACCAAAATGACTCAAATAAAAACAAAGTAATCATGTGAGACTGTCATGTGAAACCAACATACTGATATGGACCTGAAACCTGATAAATTGCCTAATGTTTTTTTTTTTTGAGATGGAGTCTCGCTGTGTTGCCCAGGTTAGTCTCACTCCTAGCCTGAAGCGATCCTCCCACCTCAGCCTCCCCAGTAGATGGGATTACAAGCATGATCCACTGCACCCAGCTACTTGCCTAATCTTTGTAGGACCATCTTGTGTTTGGGATAAGAGAAGACTAAGAGGAAGGACCATTGAAGAAAATTTTTCGGGTACAGCAGCATTTGCCCAGGAGTTATAAAAAACTGGATGCGATATTTCATCACAGTTAGAACTAGTTAGTTAAAGCTGATAAAGGACCATGAACTTTGAGTGACCCTGGTACGCCAGACCCTTTTAAGACATAACTTATAAACAGATGATAGTGTTGGGTTGCAGTCTGAAATGTTGGTTCTTGATGCACTCTTGGCCGAACGAAGAATGACCAGACACACCAAAAGCAAGGTAAGCATGAGAATGAGGTTTATTGAGGAGAGAAAGATAGGATTGTAGAGCAAGAGCAAGAGATAGGTTTACAGAGCAAGATACATAAGCCACAGGTGGTGACTGGACACATTGCTGGAGCAAAAGAGAGACCTTGGGTGTGGTCTGGGTCCTGTTTTATAGTGTCTGGACAGGGACCTCCGCGTGGTTCAGATGTCATCACGGAACCACTTTGACGGACCTGAGTCTCACTGTGCATGTGGGTCTCCCATGAGCCTCTCTGAAAGCCCAATGGGTGGGTGGTGAGCTGCAGTGGTACCCACATAGGAGACTGGGAATCCCTCGCTATCTACCTAACGACAGGACTTGCTTTCAAAGTTACTACATTTTTTAAATTGATACATAATATTTGTACATATTTATGGGGTACATGGGATATTTTGCTGCATGCATAGAATGTGTAATGATCAAGTCAGGGTATGTAGGGCATCCATCACCTCGAGTATTTATCATTTATATGTTGGGAACATTTAAAGTCCTCTCTTCTAGCTATTTTGAAATATACTATTATCGAAAGGGCAAGGTGGTTTGGGCCTAGGTCCAGTTGCTCCTCACACAGCGAAAGCAGAAAGGAATCTCTAATACATAAGACAACTTGTTGGGAGAACAGAGAAGCTGCCTCAAATCTGTCTCCCGGGCTGAGATCATGGGCTTTTAAAGGAGGGGCCACGTGCCTTGGGGCAGGTCATGGTGCAACTAACAAGGGGCTACATGGATTGGGGGCAGGTTGTGGGGGATGGTGAGTCCTGGTGTCAGGAAGTCGGCCTAGGGGCCTTCGAATCTCAGCTCCTTTGTCTTGCAGAAAATCCACCATTTCTGGGAAACAACTCAAAAGTCAAATAGTCAGTTAAAAGAGAGGGATTATAAAAAAGCATACAGGGGTCATTGAAATTGGATCATGGAGCCAGTTATACAATACACTGTTGTTAACTACAGTCACTCTACTCTGCCATTGAACATTAGAACTTATTCCTTCTGTATAACTGTATGTTTATACCCATGAATCAACCTCTCCTCAACTCCCCCACCCCTACGCACATACTCTCATACTCTTCCCAGCCTATGGTGTCTATCATTCCACTCTCTAAATGCATGAGATCAACTTTTTTAGCTCCCACATATGAGTGAGGACATATGATATTTGTCTTTCTGTGCTTGGTTTACTTGAGTAATGTAGAAGATGAAGCCCGCAGCGGCAAGCCATCTACATCAACTTGTGAGGAAAAAACTAACCTTGTTCATGCCCTAATTGAAGAGGATCCACAATTAACAGCACAAACAATAACCAACACCATAGACATCTCAATTGGTTCGGCTTACACAATTCTGACTGAAAAATGAAAGCTAAGCAAACTTTTCACTGGATGGTTGCCAAAACTGTTGCACCCACATCAGTTGCAGACAAGAGTAGAGCTTTCAATGGAAATTTTAAACAAGTGGAATCAAAATCCCAAAGCATGTCGTTGAAAAATTGTAACAGTAGATGAAACATGGCTTTACCAGTACAATCCTCAAGACAAACCACAACCAAAGCCATGGCTACCAGAGGTGGACGTGGTCCAGTCAAGAGCAAAGGTCATGGCAACAGTTTTCTGGGATGCTCAAGTCAAAGCATTTTGCTTATTCACTTTCTGGAGGGACAAAGAAGGATAATACCTGCTTATTATGAGAGTGTTTTGAGAAAGTTAGTCAAAGCTTTAGCAGAAAAATGCCTCGGTATGCTTCACCAAAGAGTCCTCCACCGTGACAATGCTCCTGCTCATTCCAAGTCAAACAGGGTAATTTTGTGAGAGTTTTGATGGGCAACCATGGGCATCCTTCTTGCAGTTCTGATCTGGATCCTTCTAACTTATTTTTGTTTCCTTTTTTTTTTTTTAGAGATAGGGTCTTGGTCTGTCACCCGGGTTGGGGTACAGTGGCATCATCACAGCTCACTGCAACCTCAAATTCCTGGACTCAAGTGATCCTCCTGCCTCAGGCCACCCCCACCCCCAGTAGCTGGGACTACAGGTGTGTACCACCACGCCCAGCTAAATTTTCTATTTTTTGTAGAGATGGGGTCTCCTTACAATGCCCAGACTGGTTTCAAACTCCTGGCCTCAAGTGATCTTCCCATCTCTGCCTTCCAAAGTGCTAGGACTACAGGTGTGAGGCACTGCATCTGGCCTATTTCTTAATCTTAAAAAATCTTTAAAGGTCACCATTTTTCTTCAGTTAATAATGTAAAAAAGGCTGGATTGACATGGTTAAATGCCCAGGACACTCAGTTCTTTACAGATGAACTAAATGACTGGTATCATTGTTTACAAAAATGTGTTGAACTTGATGGAGCTTATGTTGAGAAATAAAGTTTATGTTTTTTATTTTTATCTTTTAATTCCATTTTTCTGTGAAGTTCTTGAAGTCCCCTCATATAATGAACACTCATAAAACTATTACTTAGATTTACCAATTGTTAACACTTAGGCTTATTTGTTTCATCTATTTTTGTTGTTGACATATTTTAAAGGATATTACAGGCATACTGTTTTACCTTTAAGTAGTCTAGTGAGCATCTCCAAGAGAAAAAAAAGATATTTTCATACGTAACCATAATACCATTGTTATACCTAACAAATTAAAAATTCTTTAATATATAATACTACCTAGTCCCTATTCAGAATATTGTAATATCCCCCAAATGGCTTCTACAGTTGTTTTTTAAATCAAGATTTAAGCAAGGACATATTGCATTTGATTGTTAGGTCTCCTAAGTCTTTTCCATCTGTTTATTTGTTATTATTTTTTTAGAGACAAGGTTTTGCTCTGTCACTTGGGCTACAGTGCAGTGGCACAATTATAGCTTCCTGCAACCTCGAACTCCTGGCCTCAAGTGATCCTTGCACCTCGGCCTCCCAGAGTGTTGGGATTGCAGGTGTGAACCACTGTACCCAGCTCTTTATCCATCTAAAGCAGTCTTTCTGCCTCTCCTTTTTCCCTCATAACAATGTCTTGTTGAAGAGGCCAGGACAGTTGTCTTATAGAATGTTTCAACTCCTAGATTCGTCCGATCGTTTCCTCTAGATATCATTTATCCTGTTCCTCTCTCCCCTATAGTTCCTGTAAACTGGAAGTTAGATCTAACCCTGGGTTGGAATGATTTTAAATTTTTTTTTTTTTTTTTGAGACAAGCTCTCACTCTATTGCCCAGGCTAGAGTGCAGTGGCGTCATCCTAGCTCACTGCAACCTCAAACTCCTAGGCTCAAGAGATCCTCCTACCTCAGCCTTCCTAGTAGCTGGGACCATGCCCAGCTAATGTTTCTATTTTTTGTAGAGACAGAGTCTCGTTCTTGTTCAGGCTGGTCTCGAACTCCTGACCTCACTCAATCCTCCTGCTGGGGGATTACAGGCGTGAGCCACCCACTCCTGGCCTTGATTTTAAATACTTCGACAAAAATTTTTTCACAGGTGATGCTGTTCCTATTGCATCACACCAAGAGGAACACAATGTGTCCTTGTCACTATTAGCAATGCTGAGAGTGATCCCTGTGTTAAGGTGGCCACAGCTTCCCCTGAACAATTATGTTGACTGTGGGCTAATAGTTTAGCATTATGCAAGTATAAAATTCCCCATCAGACTTTAAACTCAAGGTTTTGGCATCTACTGATAATTCTTGTCCAAATCCCCATTTCATAAGGGCTGGCAAGACTTAAATTTCTTAGTTCTATCATTTGTCCTTCATTTATTAGTTGGCACTCTAAAGAAAAGCTTTCTCTGATCACTGGCAAATGTTTGGTTACCCTGAAATATATTTCCTACCGGAAAGGCGGGATAAATGCTTAATTCTTTGCCCTTAACGAACAATTCTCTAATAATGGGTTAGCACCGATTATCTCAGCTTTGACTGGCGGTTGCCCCTTCATGCTTGTCCCTGTGTCCTTTTGACACAATCCTGTCATTGAAAGCTTCTTTGCTTTTTTTAGTGAAAGGTTTCCCAGGAGTTTCTTGTACTGTCCCTGCTTCAAACTTGTAATCAGCCATTTCTCCAACAGCACCTGGATCCTTCCAGGAAGAAATGGTGTGGAGAGCTCATTGTTTTGACCCTCCTTCTTCTGGGGCACTCATTTCATCCTCTCCAAACTAGAACAACAATAATAGCTTTTGTTTACTTGGTGTTGCCTACACCCAGGGCATTCTACATACATTCTATTTATGCAACCAGTTTATGAAGCAGTTTCGGTTCAGTGAAGCATGAACATAAGAATGTGATCTGATTTCTTGTACCATCCCCGCCTTCAATGGTGCTCTGACAAGGCTCCTTTCCCACGTCCAGATAGCATTTGGGGCACGTGCCATTTCTTCTCCAGCACTTTCAGTGAGTAAAACAATCCAGGTTAGTTTAAATCTTCATTTTTCATACCCAATTCAAAGCAATACCCCTTCCTCTTCGTAGAGTGGGCTACAGGGCCTAGTGCGTGGTATATCCTGCTAACTGACTCTCCACATGTTCCACTTCTAGGTTCTAGCTCTTGAGTCCTGGAGAATGAAAAAAGGTGAAAACATGTCCTTTTTTTGAGGTGGTTCATTTTTTAAATTGATATAATTCATATACCATAAAACTTTCCATTTTAAAGTGTACAACTGAACTTTAAAAAAAAATATCTGCAAGGTTATGGAACCATCACCACTATCTAATTCCAGAATATTTTCATCACTCCCGAAAGAAACCCAGTACCCATTAGCAGTCACTCCCCAATCCCTCTCTACTCCAAGCCTCCCTCTACACCAGCCCTAGGCAACCACTAATCTATTTTCCATCTCTATGGATTTGTCTATTCTGGACATTATGTACAAATGAAGTCATACAGTATGTGGCCTCTTGTTTCTGCTTACTTTCACCTAGCATAATGTTTTCAAGATTTATTATTCGTATTCCACTGCATGGATATGTCACATTTTATTTGTTCATTCATCAGCTAACGAACATTTGGGTTGTTTCCACTTCTGGGCTATTATGAATAATGCTGCTATCAACCTTTATGTGTGAACAAGATGTTTTGTGGGCCAGGCACAGTGGCTCATGCCTGTAATCCCAGCACTATGGGAGGCTGAGGTGAGAGGATTGCTTGAGGTCAGGAGTTCGAGACCAGCCTGAGCAAGAACAAGATCCCATCTCTACTAAAAATAGAAAAAGTTAGCTGGGCATTGTGGTGTGCGCCTGTAGTCCCAGCTACTTGGGAGGCTGAGACAAGAGGACACTTCAGCCCAGGGGTTTGAGGCTGCAGTGAACTGTGATGACACCATTGCACTCTACCCTGGGTGACAGAGTGAGATTCTGTCTCAAAAAAAAAAAAAAAGATTTTGTATGGATTTATGCTTTCAATTCTCTTGGGCATATATCTAGGAGTGGAATTGTTTGATCATATGGTAAGCCTATGCTTAACTTTTTGAGAAACTGAAAAACTGTTTTCCAAAGCAGCTGGACCATTTTACATCCCCAGAAGCAGTGTATGAGGGTTCCAATTTCTTCACATCCTCACCAATACTTGTTTTTATAATATTTGCTTTTCCAATTTGTTTTTATTACAGCTATCCTAGTGTAGTATCTCATTGTGGTTTCTATTTGCATTTCCCTAATGACTAATGATGCTGAGTATCTTTTCATGAGCTCATTGGCCATTTGTGTATCTTCTTTGGAGAAATGTCTATTTAGATTTTTTTGTCCATTTTAAAATTAGGTTACGTGTCTTTTTATTATTGAACTGTAAGAGTTCTTTGTATATTCTGGGCCAGGCACAATGGTTCACACCTGTAATCCCAGCACTTTGGGAGGCCCAGACAGGAAAATTGCTTCAGCCCGGGAGTTTGAAACCAGCCTGGGCAACATACTGAGACCTCACCTCTACAAAAAAATAAGAAAAAAAATTAGTCAGAGAAGGTGATGTGCACCTGTAGTTTTAGCTACTTGGGAGGCTGAGGCAGGAGAATCGCTTGAGCCCAGGAGTTCAAGGCTGCAGTGAGCTATGATCATGCCACCATACTCCAGCCTTGTCTCAAAAAAAAAAAAAAAAAGAGTTCTTTATGTATTCTGGATACTAGGCCCTTATCAGATATACAATTTGCAAATATTTTATCCCATTCTGTATGTTGTCTACTTTTTTCTTAATAGTATCATATGAAGCACAAAAGTTTAAAATTCTGTTGCAGTCCAATTTATGTTTTATCTTTTGTTGTGTGAACTTTTTGTGTCATATCTAAGAAACTGTTGCCTAATCTAACAAGGACATGAAGGTTTACTCCGATATTTTCTTCATAGAGTTTTATAGTTTAATTTTACTTATTTACTTATTTTACATACTTTAGGTGACTTTTATTTAACTTTTTCTGAAGTATAGAGTTCAAACTTTCAAAATATTAATACCTAAATGAACAAATTCATTAATCTGAAACAAATACATGGAAAAATCTTTTAAGATACTTTTTATAACCCCTCAATCACACTGAATTTCTTTCAACCTATTATAATCAAACAAAAAATTTTTTTTTTAATTCTCAAGTCTCAGGAGTAAAAAAATTTTTAAATAGTATAGTTGTTTCTATTTACAGGAATGAATGTGTTCTATTCATGTGAAACATCTTGTTTTTACAAAATTTTGTGTTTATTATAATCAAAAAGCATTGACTGAGTTCCTTGGAAGAAATTCTATTTTCTTTTGCAGAAATTAGTAATGAATCAAAGTCCATATCCTTAAGGAAGCTGACAAAAGACTATTGATTTTAATTTTCCCTTAGTTTTTTGATTAATTCCATAGTAACTAAGATATTTCAAATTGGATCATTTAGTAATCTACAAAAAGTTGCTTTCTTTAAAAGTTTTAAGTTTCCAAAGGTGTCAAATTGAAATTATATCAAATTTAAGTTAAGTTATACACAAAAATTATGAAAGCAACTTTAAAAATCTTAAGATAAGAATTTTATAGTTTAGATCTTACATTTAGGTCTTTGATTCCTTTTGAGTCAATTTAAAAATTTTTACTTTTAAATAGATTTTATATTTTTAAATTCTTTTTTGGGGGGCTAATTTTTCTATTTTTAGTAGAGATGGGGTCTCACTCTTGCTCAGGTTGGTCTCAAACTCCTGACCTCAAGCAATCCTCCCACCTCAGCCTCCCAGAGTGCTAGGATTACAGGCGTGAGCCACCGCGCCTGGCCTAGACTTTATATTTTAAAGCAGTTTTAGTTCCATATCAATTTTCACATATTATGTGAGGTAGGGGTACAACTTCATCCTTTTGCATGTAGCCATCCAGTTATTCCATCACCATTTGTTGAAAAGACTATTCTTTTCCCATTGAATTGGCACCCTTATCAAAAATCAGTTGAACATATACGTATGGGTTTATTTATAAACTCCCAATTTTATTCCATTGGTCTATATGTCTATCCTTAGGCCAGTACCATACTGTCTTGATTATTGTAGTTTTGTAGTAGTTTTTGATTATTGTAGGTTTGAAATTGGAAAGTGTGAGTCTTCCAACCTTGTTCTTTTTTTCCAAGATAGTTTGGCTTTTCTTGGTCTCTTGCATTTCCTAAAATTTATTAATTTTATGATCAATTTGTCAATATTTCCAAAGAAGCTGGCTAGGATTTTGAAATAGATTGCATTGAATCTGTAGATCAGTTTGGAGAGTATTGCTATCTTATTACTATTTATTTATTTATTTTATTGAGACAGGGTCTTGCTCTGTTGCTGGGACTAGAGTGCAGGGGCATCACCATAGCTCCCTGCAACCTCAAACCCCTGGGCTCAAGCAATGCTTCTGCCTCAGCATCCTGAGTAGCAGGGACTACAGGAGTGTGTCACGCCTGGGTAATTTTTCTATTTTTTGTAGAGACAGGGTCTGATTATTACTCAGGCAGTTTTTTTTTTCTTCTTCTTTAATTTTTTTTTTTTTAGAGACAGAGTTTTTTTTTGTTGTCCAGGCTGGAGTGCTGTGGCATGATCATAGCCTACTGTACCCTCAAACTCCTGGGCTCAGGTGATCCTCCTGCCTCAGCTTCCCAAGTAGCTGGGACTATAGGTATGCACTACTATGCTTGGCTAATTTTCTTTTTTGTGGTGACAGGGTCTTGCTATGTTGCCCAGGCAGGTCTTGAACTCCTGGACTCAAGTGTTCCTCCTCCCTTGGCCTCCCAAAGTGCTGAGGTTACAGGTGTGAGCCACTGTGCCTGGCCACCATCTTAACAATACTAAGTCTTCTGGACCATGAACACATGACATTTTTTCATTTACTTAGGTCTTTAATTTCTTTCAACAATGTTCAGTCCACAAGTCTTGTACTTCTTTTGTTAAGTCTATTCCCAAGTATTTTATTCTTTTGGAAGCTACTGTAAGTGGAATTGTGTTCTTAACTTCATTTTGAGAGGAAATATCTTTTAACTTCACTGGGTGCATTTGGAGTCCTCTGCTAGTTGCTGCTATTTTACTTAGTAACTCTGACAGATCAGAGAGGCCCTCTGTGGGCAGGCATCTAAGATGTCCATCTCTCATGAGACACACATGTGAGTTCTTCGAAAGGCCTGCAGGTCTCCACAAAGCACAGTTTCTGGTGTGGGACGCTGGCCTGCAAGTCCAGCATTCTCACCTCCCCACTCAGCAACTGCCACAAAGCTGACTCCGCAGCCTCCCTCTGGGTTTCCCTACCCCGGCTGGCGTGCCTCCTCCTGGCGGTGTGCCGGAGGGAGAGTGCAAATCCATCAGCTCCCATTGTGTCCCCTTGACAGGTAGGGGCTCACTTTCCAGATATTGAGACCTACTACGAAGGTATAGTAATTAATATGGTGTGGTAAGGCGCAGGCATGGAAAAATAACCTGATTGAGCTGATAGGAAGTCCAGAACATACGACAAAAGTGGCATTGCACACCTGTGGGGAAAGGATGGCATTTTCAATTAAAGGATTCAGAACAATTGCTTGTTGATATGAAAAAAACAATAAAATTGGTTTCTGACCTTACACCACACATAAAGTTAATTATAAGCACATAAAAGACCTAAGGTTTGTAAAAAGAAAAACTTTAAAAAATTAGAGAAAAATATAGGAGAATATCTTTATGACCTTAGAGTGAAAAATGATTTTTTAAAAAGAAAACATAACGAGCATAAATAAAAAAATTAAAAATTGATAAATATGATCACGAAAATATATCATTATAAAAGTGAAAAGTCAAGCTCCAGATAGGGAGAAGATATTGGCAGTGTATATAACTAATAAGTATTTATATCCGGACTATAGAAAAATTTCTAAAAATTAATAACAGAAAGACAAACATCTGACAAGTGGTCCAAGCTGCAGAGGAGACCCAAATTGCTGGTGATCACATGGAAAGATACTCAGCCCCACAAAGAATCAGGGAAATGCAAATGAAAACCATAAAGGGCCAGGGGTGGAGGCTCACACCTGTAATCCTAGCACTTTGGGAGGTTGAGGCAGGAGGATCTCTTGAGGCCAGAAATTAGAGACCAGCCTGAGCAAGAGTGAGACCCTGTCTCTACAAAAAAATAGAAAAATTAGCTGGGCATGGTGGCTCATGCCTACAGCCCCAGCTACTCAGGAGGCTGAGGCAGGAGGGTCGCTTGAGCCCAGGAGTTTGAGGTTGCTGTGAGCTATGATGCCACCCTACTCTAGCCTGGGTAAAAGAGCAAGACTGTCTCAAAAGAAAAAAAAAATTTACAGTCTTCTGATTAATAAAAAATTAAAAACTCTAGAAATGTATGGTCCTAGTGTTGGACACTCTCATATTCTGTTGGCTATTTTTGAGATCTTTTTGTCAAGTTGAAGATGTGCACATATCAAGATCTTGTAAATGTTATTAGAGAAACTTTTACACACAGTAGGATAGGATTTTATAAAAGTGTTTATAGTAGCAAGGTTAAAAAAACAAAGAAAACAAAGCAAAACAAAAAACCTGGAAACTCACTAGGTATCAATCAATAGGAGATTAGATAAATGTTAAAACATTTATACAGTGGAATACCACATAGCAGTTAAAATGAATTAGTTCTGGCCAGGCATGGTGGCTCATGCCTATATGTAATCCCAGCACTTTGGGAGGCTGAGACAGAAGGATTGCTAAAGGCCAGGAGTTTGAGACCAGCCTGGGCAACAGAGCAAGACCGTGTCTCTAAAAAAGGTAATAATAAAATAAAATAAAATAGCTGAAATTATCCTATTTATAATTGGATAAATCTCAAAAACAGTGTTGAGCAAAAAAAAAAAAAAAAAAACCTAGCAAAGTTGCAGAAAGATATGTACAATATGACAGCAATTATAGAAAGCTTAAAATATGAAAATAATACTAAATATCACTTAGAGACACATTTGTAGAGAACACATAAAGCACAAGAACAGGTATGAAAATATAAGCACCAATTTCAAAGTCGAGGGAAGAAAATGGGGTCAGGTGAGGCTACTACACAAGGGGTTTATCATAGTCTCTGTTCTCTTTTGTGCCTGAAATATGTCATTAAAACAAGCAAACAAAACCAGAATAACTCCCAGCATTGTGAGATAGCTCCAAGTTCAATCTTCTGTAACTATTTTATTCAATTCTAATTTCAGCCTACTGCTTCCAAAAAGGGTTGTCTGCTCTCAGCCTAGTGACACAATCGGTTGTTAACTTTAACCACATGACTAAGACTCTTCTTTGTCTTGGGGAAGCAAAGACTCACTTCAGCAGGTCTGTACAGGTATTTCTTCCCACTTTACAGTCAAGGCTTTCTGTTCAAAATACTCTGATCTCTTTGCCTAAGTTTCTGAGAAAAGGGTATTCAGGAGCTGGATATAAGATACCTTTTGGAACATGGGTTGTCAAATTTACTTGTCAGCCAGCTCTAAGGTTACTGAAATGGACTCAGGATGATCAAGTTCTAGTTTTGCTTCTGTCACTAACCAGGAACGGGAGACCTTAGGGGAATCCCTTTAGTGCTCTGGCTTTCAGCTTTCCCACAGTAAAGGCAGGGTGGTGGATCAAATGATCTCCAAGTTATCTTCTAGACTTAACTTTCCAAGATTCCAAGGCAGAATTTGAGGCTCTGTCAAGTGCCTTGGCTCTGAAGTTTCTCTCTCCTGTCATGTCCATTAAGCAGATTGGATAAATACAGTGATCCTTGGTCAACTCTTAGGGATGCTGTATTTTCCACGTGCCTAAGTTGAAAGTGTAGAGTCTAATTTACCCACCTGCGATTAGGCAGACCCGTGGCTGCTCTTCTAGGCATAGACTAGCATTGTCTTTGTGACTTATACAGGCGGTTGTCTAGTAAATCCCTTGAAGTGGCTGGTAGTCTCTTTGCAGTAAAATTTTTCTACTTTTCCACTGCTTGGCACTAATAGGAATCTAATTTGTTTTTTGAGGTATGGTACAATTACTTTTTGTTTAGATTGAGATATTAAGTTTTCGATGGACAAAGAGGGCCCATTGAAAAGGAAGTATGATCTTGCTTTCTGAATGTATAGAAATGTAAAATACTAAGTTTAGTGGGAGTAAGAAGTATCAGCTTCTCATCAAACCTGTTACTTTCAAGAGTTTGCAACTAATTACCTGTTGCAGTCAGGAGTTACAAGTTGAAACCAACCAAGGTCAGTTTAATACACGTGGTGTCTGCATTCAAAAGAAAGGAGACAGGCAAGTGGGGAAGTTTAAATGTTACACGGTTAAGAGTAGGGAGGATGCCTAATCCCAGATGACTCAGAATGCCAATGCAGCGTGGTGAGGATGTACAGGAATGCAGTGTGGCCAAGTTCATGAGCAAAGACAGTGCTGGGAAAGTTATCCAGCTAAATCTTACACAAGCAAAGGCAAATTTTGGGAATTGATAAAATCAAAATACATTTGAGGATTAGTCTAGTGACTGTGAACAGAATAATGAGAGACCATCCTTAATGTTGTATATGCTATGAGATATTTAAAACTTAGAGGAAACAATAAAGAAAACTAGAAAGAAAACCTGGCATAAATATAAGTAGATTGTCTGAAAAGAAGAAACAGTACTTGAGTTATCGCAAACAGAAGAAGATAAGAGAATTTCATTCAGGAACAGGAAACGAAATACATAAGACTAGCCAGGAAATATGGCAAACATGAATCTTAGAAATAATTTTAAAATATGTTGATTTCGTTTTTTTAATTTTTTTGTCAACCCCTTGGTCAATTTGAATAAAATTTATTGATTTCTTAATGCATGGTTTAACGTTTTAAACTGTAAGCTGGCAGAATGATGACTTAAGCTTCATTTCAAGTACTTGTAAGATATAATGTGCCAAAAACAAAAACAGAAGAAATACAACCGTGCAATTCCTGCAGTAGCAGTCAAAGATTCCATGCATAACAATGAGACAGTAAGGACCCTGAGATTTAGGACAGATAGTTGGAATTATTTTATCCTTACTATGAGTGAATAAATACAGACAGGGATCTATTCTTTTTAGTAAAACAGAAACAGTAGGGCAGTTTCATTTATACATTCTGATCTGGTTAATGCATTCTTTTCTCACTTTGCTGTATGTAGGTGACCTTGAAGTGTGTGTTTGCATGTGATGGTTCACATGTCAAAATATGCTCATTTTTGGAGATATTATCTATAAAACTCTAAGTGACCTTGTTAAAATGGAAAGATTAAGGGCTGCTTGAAACCATTAGAATAAATAAACTCTGTCCAAATGAGAACTAGTCTAAAGCCTTATTATAGTTCTGAGAGTCTAAATATGTCATAAGAGTGAGTTTCAATGCTTTGTTTATCTCGAGAATGTTGCCTTTATTCCTCCTCAGCTTTCTTTGATTCACCCACACCTGTGAAGTGCTCCCTTTTGTGTTCCTATACACCCTGCGCAGGTCTCCATCATTGTAATAACTGTACAGCTTTTCCTATGCAACTGACTTCCTTGAGCGTAAAAACTGTTATCTTTGCATGCCCAGGGGCAGGTTAAATTTTGGCAAAGGAGGGGCTAATACACAATGTATAAATGAAAACAAATTACCCCTTCGTTCGGTTTTGAATGCCTCTAAAATGGTTCTGTGTATTTGGATGGGTTGATTGGGCCACTGGCACAAGAGTTCACTTGCAATTTGGTATGGACTAATGTAGCTTGAGAGATCGCACTGATGGCAATTCAAAAGGAAATACCAAAACTAAAAGACTATGTCGGGTTACTTCCTTTATAGCATTTTCCCTTGGTCCTTACTAAGTGTAAGGAATAATCTTTAAAAAGCCTGAGCAGGTGCAGCCTCTGACACATTGGGGAGCAGGTAATGTTCAAAGGGCTATTCAATCATTCGTTTTGCATCAGTGCTGTCCATAGAACCACTGGTATTTGTCATGCTTCTTACAGTAAGGACACTGACTTTCAAACTGCCTTTCTTACTGATAAGTGGGTTTTGTGATATCAATTTCACTAATTGTGACAACACTGGAAACTAGAACTATCCTCTCCATTAAAGATAATGTGATCTTGGTTCTTGTGACTAGGCTAAGTGACTTGTCTGGGTCACACAGCGAGTTGATAGCTATGAGGACAGCCCTGACTTAACCAGTTCTCCAGCAGCTGCTACTACAGAGTTTACAGAGGGGCATACCAGTAGCATTATACATTGCCACATGAGGAAACCCATAAGAGTTAAACCAAACCCCTGTACTGTCTCCTTCAGGGGGTGATACTTAGCAGGTATGTCAAGTAATGACAGTAATTGCTCTCCAGGGAGTGGTTACGAATGTGATTGAGCAAACTAGTTTTCAATCTCCTGTTTTCATCATTTACAAAAGACACACCCTGTCTTTATCCACACATTTCTATAACACACACCACTTCTCTAGCAAAAAGACTACATGTTTCCCAAGTAGTGCAAATCCAGATTCCATGAGCTATGACACAGATGTTGATAGTATGTATGTGCTGCTGTCCTCCTTGAATTTTAATTTCTGTAGGCATAAAATATTTTCCTTAATATATAATCTAGATTATTAAGAAGATTAAGTAAAGACAACTATCTAATTATATGTAAGTATCTATTACTAAAGTATTCAGGCTAACCAAGACTGGAAGATACTGCCTAACTCAATCATAGGAAGAGAAGGAAATCTAAAATCTACCTACCTGAAGTTTAGTGACTCCTCTTTGTTAGGGCATGCTATAAAAAATATTCTATCAAATCCTTTAAGGATAACTTTTTAAAAATTATAAAAATATATGTTTGTAGGAAGAAAATAAAGAATACAGACATAAGTTTTTAAAATGACCAATAATGTTACCACCCATAGATAATAACTTGACAATATTTTGGTGTATTTTTTCCAGTTTTCTTTTTTTTTTCCTTTCCTTTTTTTTTTTCCAAGAGAGTCTCGCTCTGTTGCCCAGGCTACAGTGCTGTGGCATCAGCCTAGCTCACAGCAACCTCAAACTCCTGGGCTCAAGTGATCCTTCTGCCTCAGCCTCCCAAGTAGCTGGGATTACAGGTGCACACCACCATGCACAGCTAATTTTTTCTATTTTTAGTAGAGATGGGGTCTCACTCTTGCTCAGGCTGGTCTTGAACTCCTGAGTTCAAGTGATCCTCCTGCCTCAGCTTCCCAGAGTGCTAGGATTACAGGTGTGAGCCATCACGCCCAGCCTCTTCCAGTTTTCTGTGCCCAAGCTGAATTTGCTATATAAACTGACACTAAGGGCAGGCCTCTGCCAGTCAGTTGGTGAGTAAGACAGAATCAGAATGCAGATAGAAACAAGCAGGGCAGAAGATATTTTTTTAAAAAATTGTCCTCTCAACTGTGGAAAAAATCAAGATAAGATATAAAATCATAAAGTTTACAGGCTTTTAGAGATCACTAGTGCAACCTTTTACTCTATGTACAGGACCCTAAGTGGGAATGTAGTTAGCTGAAAGTGGGCAGAGCCAGAACCAAAATCCAGAAACCAAGCCTTAGGCATTATCTCCCTGCTCTCACTATACGTTTACTGGATCTTGTTGTATACATGACTTGATTTAATGATTGGTAAGCTTTTGCTTTGAAATGAACACTCTTGGTATGAGATGGGAAGAATAACATAACGTTAGCAGATCTTTTTTAACCTACCGAAATCATATTTGTTAAGAGAGTAGTAAGTCCTCTACTTAAGCTTAGACAGAGAATATTAGAATAGCAAGAAATCTTAGATGTACTATTAGTTTATTCTCCATTCTATAAATGATGAAACTGAGGGCCTCAGTTGAGGAAAAGAGGATGCTCAGCTAGTTGGTGGCAGAGTTGGAGTAGATTTCATCTCCTAACTCCAAAGTTCTACAAATAGCGTAGAATATAGTACTCATAATTATCAAAAGAGAACTCCAGAAGATCCCACAGTCCGGATCTTTTGCCCACTTAGTCTGCCTTCTATTGAACTGTTTCAGTTGTAATAAAAAACCTAGGTAATGCTCATCAATGACTTTAAACTTCATGAAAAGAGACCATGGGAAATATGTGCCTCATGATCACTGTATGAAGTAGTTTTGCCATAAAAAAGAAAACCTGAATTGGAATAAATACTATCAAGTAACCAGGGGATAGAAGAACATGTTAATGACTTCCAGGAATACATTTAGAATGTGGGAAACCTATAAGACAGATGACTGCATCTCTTCAATAAATATATATCAACAAAAAATGAGATTGTGGGTGGAAATATACATATTTAAAAGAGACCTAAGAGACAAATAAATCAAATGTAGTGTATCAGAACTGTTTGTCCTGATTTGAACAAACTGAAAACAAATTATGAGGCAGGTACATTAGTACTAATCTTACAGAAATAGAAAGGACCAAAAGGAACACTATAAACAGCTGAATGCCAAAAAATTAGATAACTTAGATAAAATGGACAAATTCCTACAAAGACATAAGCTACTGAAAGTTACTCAAGAAGAATAGAAAAACCTGAATAGACCTAGCACAAATAAAGAGATCAAATTAGTAATAAAAGAAAGGGGGAAAAAACCTACCCACAAAGAAAAGCCCAGGCACAGATGGCTTCACTGCTGATTTCTACCAAACATTTAAAAAATAATAAGTGCCAAAACTTCACTCCCAACTCATTTTGTGTGGCCAATGTTACCTTGTGTTACCTTGATACCAAAACCAGACAAAGACACCACAAGAAAATTAGACACCAATATCTCTTGTAAATATAGATTCAAAAGTCTTCAACAAAATACTGGGAAATCAATTTCAACAACATATAAAAAGAATTATACATCATAATCAAGTGAAACTTGTCCAAGGAGTGCAAGGTTGGTTTAATATCTGAAAATCAAGCAATGTTATGTATCTTATATAATAATAAAGGAGAAAACCCACACGATCATCAAAATAGATGCAGAAAATGGATTTGACAAAATAGAAAACTCTTTATTGATAAAACACTCAACAAACTAGGAATAAAAGGGAACATCCTCATATAATGCCTTATATAAAAACCCCACAGCAAACATGTTTAATGGTAAAAACTGATGCTTCCTCCTAAGATCAGGAATAAAACAAGGATGTCCACTCTTGCCATTTTATTCAACATTGTACTGGAGGTTCTAGTTGGCAAAATTAGGCAATAAAATAAAAATAAAAGGGATTCAGATTGGAAAGGAATAAGCAAACAATCTTCATTTGCAGATAACATGATTTTGTATATAGAATCCACCAAAAAACTTTAAAAAATGCATTCAGCAAAGTTGCAGGATACAAGATCAATACAAAAAGTAATTGTATTTCTATATGCTTTCAAATGAACAATCTGAAAATGAAACTAAGAAAACAATTCTATTTACAATAGCATCAAAAAGAATAAAATATAGATTTACAAAAGAAGTGCGAAACGTATACTATGAAAACTATGAAACATCTTTGAAACAAATTAAAGATGATTTAAATGAACGGAAAGACATTTTTGTGCTCATAAATTAGAAGAATTAATACTGTTAAGATGGCAATATTCTCCAAATCCATCCACAGATCCAATGTGATTCCTATCAAAATTACAACTGCATATTTTAAACAAATGAATTAGCTTATTAAAAAATTCACATGAAGCTGGGCATGGTGGCACATGCCTGTAGTCCTAGCTTCTTGGGAGGCTGAGGCAGAAGGATCACTTGAGGCTAGGAGTTCAAGGCTGTGATCACAGCTGTGAACAGCCCCTGCACTCCAGCCTGGGAAACATAGTGAGACCCTGTCTCTTAAAAAAAAATCATATAAAAATGCAAGTAAAAATAAATAGCCAAAGCTAAGCACAGTGGCATGCACCTGTAGTGCCAGCTACTTGGGACACTGGGAGTCCAGCATGGGCAACATACTGAGACCTCATCTCTCAAAAACAAACACACAAATGCACAAACAAAAAAAGCCAAAGAACCAAAATAATTGAAAAAGAAAAGACAATGTTGAAGGACTCACATTTTTCAATTTCAATCTTATTACAAATGTACAATTATCAAAATATGTGGTACTGTCATAAGAATAGACATATATATCAATGGAATAAAATTGAGAACACAGAAATAAACCCATACATTTAGAGTCAATTGATTTTCAACAAGGGTACTGAGACAATTCAATGGGGGAAAGAAAAGTCCTTTTGACAAATATTGCTGGATAGCTACAAGCAAAAGAATGAAGTTGGACCCCTATCTCACACCATATATAAAAAGTGGCTTAAAATGGATCAAAGACCTAAATGTAAGAGCTAAAAGTATAAGACCCTAAGGAAAAAAACATAGAATTAGACAATGGTTTCTTAGATAGGACAACAAAAATACAGTGAAAAAGAAAAAATAGATAAATTGGACTTCATCTAAATTAAAAACTTCTATGCTGTGAAGGACATCATCAAAAAAAAAAAAAAAATGAAAAGACAACCCACAGAATAGGAGAAAACATTTGGAAACCATGTATCCAATAAGGGATTTTAAAAAACTTTTAACAGGATGTTCCATCTGGTAGATTTATTGTATACCCTCTAAAACAGACACGATGCTTACCCTATTTTAAAGGTTATAGAGGTTGCCACTGAAAGAAAACTTTTACACAGTCCCGGTATATAAAGGTTGGAAAAACTGTCCTGCATGAGAAATATACTTAGAAATGATGTGAATAAAGGAAAACATTATTGTGCTTAAGGAAAGATTAAAGTCCTCATAAGGTGCCATCTACATGTGGATACTCATTCTTATTGGAGTTGCTAACATGTAGGAATTTCTTGCTTCTACGCTTTTCACTATTATACTGTGTTTTTTTCCCAACAGTATTCATTAAGGCAAACAGATCCTTTTCTGAAGAAGCCTTAAAGAAGTTGTGGACAAATAGCAAACTTTTGGCACTAAAACAGGTTAGCACATACAAAACTTTTAGTAATATCCATTAAGCATATTTTTCTTGGACTAGTGATAAAAGATGCACATGCTTGTTAACAATGTCAAAAAGTTTAAAATTCAGTGTCCCAGCAATTTGTAACAATGCTTCTGTAGCTTTAAGCTCTGAACAGTATAGAATTTTTGCAAGTGCATTAAAGAGTTCAAGCTTGGCAAATTACACCCAAGCAGGTTATTAAACTATATATACAGAAAGTAAATGATAGAGAATTTTCAAAAGTCCTTTTGTGTTTCCTTATAGCCTTGAAGACTGACAAACTTTTTGAGGACAGTTCTATAATATTAAACATTAGGTAACCACAGGCATTAGGAAACCTAACTACACAAACAGATCCCAAAATGGGATTTTAATCCATAATATATAAAGAAATTTTATAACTCAACAAGAAAAGACGAATAACCCAATTAAAAAAATGGGCTAAGGATCTGAATAGACATTCCTTTGATGAGATAAAAGCACAATGAAGCACTCAAAAAGATGCTTGATATTATGTCATTCAAGAAATGTAAATCAAAATCACAATGAAATACCACTTCACACCCAGTAGTATAGGTATAATAAAACAGACAGCTAATAAGTGTTGGTGAGGATGTGGAGAAATTGGAACCATCATATATTGCTGATGTGAATGTAAAATGGAGACTTCACTTTGGAAAACAGTCTATCTATTCCTAAAAAGTTTAAACATACAGTTACCATGTGATCCAGCAATTCTAAATTTATGTCCAAGAAAACTGAAAACATATGTCCACACGAAATCTTCTTATAGAATGCTCATCGCAGCATCATTCACAACAGCTGCAAAGTGGAAACAACCCAGTGTTCATCAACTAATAAAGGAATAACCAAAATTTGGTATATACATGTACAATGAAATTGTATTTGACAAAAAAAGGAATGAAGTATTGTAACATGCTACAACATGGAGGTGCCGTGAAAAAAATGCTAAGTGAAAGAAGCCAGTCATATATTGTATGATTCCATTTATATGAAATGTCCAGAACTGGCAAACCTGTAGAGACAAAAAGGTAGATTAGTGGTTGCCTAGGACTAGTGGGTTGGGGGAAAATTATATCTCAATAAAGCTGGTAGCAAAAAAAAAAAAAAAAAGAGATAATTAGAGAAATTTGAAGATCAACAGGGTAGTTGATATTAAGGAACTGTGTTAAGTTTCTAGGTGTGATAGTGGTACTGAGGTTACATTTATAAAAAGAGAATTCCTATTTTTTAGAAACACTAAAATATTTGTGGATGAAATAACTTAAAAACTACTGTCTTGACCTCACCTATTCCTTGAAGTATCACTTTTCTGCCCCCTACCCTTACAACCAATTCCTACCCAAGTTATCTATCCTCCCTCTCTCCAATTCTTTTCTTACTATTCTTTTTTGAACCCATTCCAATTAGACTTTCATCCTCACTACTCCAATGTTATAAGCAATGGTCAATTACTGTCCATTAGCAATTGAAATGGCCACTCTTCCTCGAACCTCCCCTCGCCCCCAACCACTCAAATTGGATTCTTTTCCTGATTTCCTCTTATTTCAGCACCTTAGACATCTTCTTCAAATTTCCGCCTATACTCAGTAAGTGGATGATCTGATGGCATTAAATACTCATTACATGCTGATGTCTCCCAAATTCCCATCTCCAACCTGGACCTTTCTTCTGAATTCCAGACTCCTATGTATCTTTTTAAAAAAATTTGTTTGTTTTTGAGACAGGGTTTTACTTTGTTGCCCAGGTGTGAGAGCAGTGGCGTGATCACAGCTCATTGCAACCTCAAAGTCCTGGGTTCAGTCCTGCCTCAGTCTCCAGAGTAGCTGGGACTACAGGTGTGCACCACCATGCCTGGCTAATTTTTCTATTTTTTGTAGAGATAGGGTCTTGCTATGTTGTTTAGGCTGGTCTTGAACTCCTGACTTCAAGCAGTTCTCCTGCCTCAGCCTCCCAAAGTTTTAGGATTACAGGCGTGAGCCACCATACCCCACCAAGACTCCTCTGTATCTAACTGCCTTCTTGATATTTCCATGTGGCAATCATTTGGCATCTCAAACTTAACAGCACCAAAATGGAATTCCCTTCTTCCATTCCCAACCTCCTCTCCTCCACCTTTCCCATTTTCCTAAATGGCAACTCCATTCTTCAAATTGTTCAGGTCAAAAATCTTAAAGTCACCTTGGGCTCCCTTCATTTTCTTACACCCTATATAAATTGTCATCAAATCTCGTATTCCATCATGTCTGAATATACTGCTATCACCTTTCCCAAGCCACTGTTATGTCTCACCTGGAGTACTGCAATAGCTTCCTAAGTGGTCTCCTTTGCTTCCCAAGAATCTATTGTCAAAACAGAAGCCAAACTGATTCTTTTAAAAAAAAAAGTAAAATTATGTTACTTCTCTGCTCAAAACCTTCAATGGCTTCCTATCTCACTCAGTAAAAGCCAAAGTCCTTACAATGGCCTGTTAGTCCCTACCTAATTTAGTATCCTCTTACAGCTCTGACCTCAATTCCTACTTTTACCCTGCTATACTCTGCTTCTGTCACTCTGGCCTCCTTTCTGTTCTTATACGTAGTAGGCATCCTCCTACCCCAGAATGATTTCTGCACTTGCTATTCTATCTGGAATTCCTCCCCGCCACCAACAAAGCATATTTCTTATTCCCTCATCTCCTTCAGATCTTTGCATAATATTTACCTTCTCAGCAGGGTCCCTCTGGCATAAACAAAAAACATCATTTCCTACCCTCAGCATTTGCTACTTAACCCTCACTGCTTAATTTCTTCCTGCAACACTTATCTTGTCATAGTATATATATTTTTTACTTATTTATTTTTTTAATCTCCTTTATGGGAACAGGGATTTTTTTTTCCTCCCTTGCTAAGTGTTTGGCACATAGTTGGTACACAATATTTTTGAGTGTATGAATGCTGTTTATAATGCACTCGTATTCTCTTCTTCCTTGTTTAACTGGCACTAGCTTCATGGGAGTTTGGGCATGCACCCTGAGGAAGATGAGGCTGACTAAATAGAAACACTGTCCACTCACTCAGACTATGGTATCTATTTCTCTAAGGAATGCCAAAGCAGAGTGGGAATTCTGGAGGTTCAGGTTCCAGTTGAAGCCTTGGTACCACAGACATGTGACATTGGACAAATATTTTCCTCTCTGGTTTTCAATTTCCTCATCTGCCAAAAGGAGATTATTTCCTTAAAAGATCTCACAGTATTTTTGACAATATAAAACAAAAGATGAAGTGTTGAGTAGGGAAGTGTGTGTATTATTTTCTCTATTACATACAAAGATATACTTACCTAGTACTTACTATTTGTTAAAGGCAATGAACAGACCTGTAACCAAATCTCTGTTTCTTTTAGGGACCTTGGAAGATGCAATTTTGCTGTGTTGAGCCCTTATACACACTAGAAATGTGACAGTGAAAGCTCTTGATGTCATTTTTTCTCCTGAGAAAAGCCACACTTACATAAGAACTTCTTTTCTTTCAGCAGCCTTGTCCACATCAGTGAATAGTCAGTCAGTGCCTTTTGGGTGCCTAGCTTCCACGGCAGTTTTCTTTCCTAATCATTTGTATGTACATGTGGTTGGTGAGCCTCCACTCTGCCCATCTGGAACCCAGAATCTTCATTTTCTCACCTTAAAATGGGGTGAATAACAACTGGCTCATGTCTATTTTGATGGACTAAATGACCTATCAATAATCTATCGATAATTTACATAAAGCAGTAATGCAACACCTGGCACATCTAGAGGATGCCCTAAATGCTTTATATAACTTGAGTATATATTCAGCTTCCATTACCAGAGTCTACCTATCTATTTATCTATTTAGAGACAGAGTCTCGCTCTGTTGCTCCGGCTAGGGTGCTGTGGCATCAGCCTAGCTCACAGCAACCTGAAACTCCTGGGCTCAAGCGATCCTTCTGCCTCAGCCTCTCCAGTAGCCGGGACTACAGGTGCAGGACACCACGTCCAGCTAATTTTTTCCTATTTCTAGTAGAGATAGGGTCTCACTCTTGCTCAGGCTGGTCTCCAACTTTGGAGCTCAAGTGATCCTCGCGCCTAGCCCTCCCAGAGTGCTAGGATTACAGGCGTGAGCCACTGTGTGTGGTCCCCACAGTCGCTTTCTGAAACAGTTCTTTCACCACGTCCACTTCACCCAAGTCAAGGACCAGAAATAGTATGTATCAAGTATGGATTTCTCTACTTGGTTTCAAAATCTTCCCCATTCTATTAAAGGTAGGGTCTTTAAGAAATATTTTGTACACCCATGTTCATATCAGCATTATTCACAATAGCAGAAAGGTGGAAGTAACCCAAGTGGTGCGCATATACAATGGAATATTATTCCGCCTTAAAAAGGAAGGAAATTCAGACACATACTACAAAATGGATATACCTTGTGGACATTATGCTATGTGAAACAAGCCAGACACAAAAGGACAAATACTGTATGATTCTATTTATATTATGTACCTAGACAAATTTACAGGGACAGAAAGTAGAATGGAGGTTACCAGGGCTAGAGGAAAAGGGGGAATGAGGAATTGTTGTTTAATGGGTACAGAGTACGTTTTACAAGATGAAAAGAACTCTGGAGATTGGCTGTACAACGTAAATGTATTTAACACTAATGAAGTACGCACTCACAAATGGTTAAGATGGTAAATTTTATGTTATGCATATAACAAAAAACAATCTTTTCCATCTTACTTATCAAAACTTCCTTTCCACTCTTCCCTTGTATTTTTCCCCCATTTCAGTTACACTGCTCTCTTCATAGTACTCCTCCAATATCTCTCTTGAGCCTTTGCCCCATGATGTTTCTTCTCTCTAATGCTTTCATAATCATCCATCCATTTTCAAAAGGTTGCTTGTGCTTTCGTCCCAAAGATGTCACCTTTTAGATCCAACCAAGAGTTACATGCTCCAAGTGATCTTTACTCTTTTAAACCACAGTCCTCTCCCTTTTCTGCACTCACAGAAGGGCCTACACACGGCTTTATTGCTTTAGCGTAGCCTCTCCAACTGTAACTCCTAAAGCCCTGAGGGTCGGGGACATGATCTCACAGTTTTGCACCCCTCTCCCAACACATACACACCCACTAGAACAGAGCTCGGCACACAAGAGCTCCAATGAAAACTCAACGCATTGGACAGCGCATAACCTCAACACAATGTCAAATTACCGGCGAGCGTGGAGGCTTGACGAAGCAAAACCATGGGTCCTTCAGGATCCTTGAAGACAGCCCTGTAATTTGCATAGCTCCTTACCCTGCAAAACACTTTCCCATATGTCATCCGAGGGGTAACACACGCGAGGGAGGGCCGTAGCAGCGTTATTTGTGGAGGCGCTCAAGTAAGAAAGGTACTCTTGCTGGCGGACTCAAGGGTCCCCGAGGCACGCACCCGGCCGTCTCTTTTCCTAAAAGGGCAAAGAACCGTTAAAAAGTTGTGCTTCCGGTACAAGCGCCCGCCCCAGCTCTGGAAAGAAAGGCAGAGCGGACTCACAACCGCACTACGGGTTGTCGCAGGGCACAATTTCCTCCACCGAACTCACCCGATGGGCGGGCGCTCGTAACCCAGAAGTGAAAGGCCGTTTCCTTCAGGTATTAGACCCCCCCACCGCCCATCAAAGGAAGTTCCAGCCAGACGACTTTTATCCAGGCTTTCCAACCTCCTCTTTATTTTTATTTTATTTATCTATTTATTTTTTCAGACTGCTCCTTAGATTCTATTACACTCCCTGCTTTCTGGTGCCTTGTTGCTGGGGCCGCTTAGATCCGACTCTCTTTGTCTAGCCCGAGTTTTGCTGCAACTTCCTAAGGGTCCTAACTACCCTCTGGCCACCCTTTTCTTAACGCACCTTCACCCTACGGGTCCCCATCAGGGTCAACAAACGTTCTCCGTGGGGGCAAAAGCTCTTAGGGCTTTCACCTCTCGAAACCCTAGGCAGCCAGGTCGGCGCCTGCGCGGGGCGTTACCATAGAGAGGCCTCCTCTCTGGTCTCGGCTTACACTCTCTATGGTGCGGCCGGGTCGGTGGCGGTAAGGAGAAAAAAGGGAGGCCGCACTGCGCAGGCGCTCTTGGCTCTCGCTCGCTCGCGCGCGCTCTCTCTCGCTCTTTTTTTTTTTTTTTTTTTAATCCTCGCACCAAGTGCTTAACCTCATTGGGGTGGAGGAGAAGGCGGCGGCTGTCTGGTCCGCAGCGGCAACAGTAGCGAATGATGGGGCTGTAAGTACCCGGTTAGGGCGAGGAGGTTCAGACGCGAGCCCTCCAGAGGCCCCGGGCCCCTCCCCCGCCCGGGCTGAGTGGGGGCGATGTCCGGCTCTGTCATCGGCTCCTGGGTGCACTTTGGGGGGAGGGGGCGGCCCTTAGGTGGGAGCGGGGCGAGGAGCGGGATGCGAGGGTTGTTTATCCAACCAGTTGGGCGCTGATCCCAGGCTGCTTTGCAGAGGGAGTGGGGGCGGCTGCGGGGTCAGCCGGGCTTTGTGTGCCCCTCTCTGTGTCCCTCTCCCAGACCCCACCCCGGGCCCCCTTCCTGACCCGAGGCTCCCCGGCCGGGCGGGAGAAGCCGGCAAAGCCTGGGTCGTGTTTGAAAGGAGCCGAGGATTGCTAGGGGAGGGGGCGAGGAAGAGAAACCCTTAACAACTAGTCATCGGCGAGTGATGGGTGTGGAGAAAGATCTAGAGGGAAGGGGTGTTGGGGAAGCGGGCGGCCGGGGCTCTAGCCCCGGCCAGACAAAAGCTGAGCAAGCGGCGCCGAGCGGAGCAGCCGGCCTGGTGGGATGCGGAGGGTCCCTTTGGTCCCCGGGGCTGCTTTTCGAAGCTGGGAAAGCGAACAAGTGCTGAGTTAAGCCTGTGCAGCCTTCTCAACTTGCCTTTGTTGTTCTTTGGTATTGGCAGAGACGCTCTGACGAAGATGAGTGTGTGATCTTGCACGTTAGCCTAGCTGGGTACAATGGAGCTAATTGAATTTTGCTTTCCATTTTCTGAGCTGCTGGGATGAGTATGGGGTTTTCCAAAGTCTAACTTATTACGTAGTATTTTTAAAATAATTGTGTTTATTTCCAAAATTAAAAAAACTAGGTGGAGCCGTAAAGCATGTTGTGTTGCATCTTGGTGAGTTTCTGTGTAGTGGGGTTCGTACATTTACTGACCATTCTGTAGCACTTGTGAGCTCTTTAAACATGATACTTTAATTTGTAGATGTGGCAGTGAGAGCTTCGGATTCTCTAATCCTTTGGGAGGCAGTGATGCAGAAGAGTCAAAAGCGAGAAATAGTTTCTTGCTGCCATATACCCTGCTCCATATTTGGGTGCCACAGTCCGGTATCAATTCTGGCTTTGGAAATTGTTTTTATTACAGTTATTATTCGTGACGTTCACTGAGTCACTGAGCTCTTGGTGTGAGGAATCATGGGCGGTGGGCTCCATTTGCTCATCAAGGGAGTGGGAGAACAGTAACATTGATGCAGAGACCATATAGATAAGAAAAATAGCACAATGCCCTAGAGTACTGAATATTATTTATGTTCTGCATTTGCTAAGATTTAAATTTTGATGAGCTGTTTATCCCTCCTTGTAAAATTGTGTAATTGCACCCTTTTAGCAGTTGTTACTCAAATCTCAGTTTCTATAATTCATTGTTTATTATAGGCTAACATGTAACATTGTTTTGGGATTTTAAAGTTTTAATTTTTATTGAGGAGTTTTCAGCCTTAGCTTTCAATTCTCCCAACTAAGGTTCAACAAAGTCAGAACTCCTTTGAAGAGACTTTGTTGGTGGTGGAGGTGTCAAATATTGTGTTTCTATGTAACAGTTAAAGTGGGGAATACCAAAAAAGCTTTTGCCAAGTTTACACCAAAAATTTGTGTTAGAACTGAAAATCCAGATCTCCTAGTATGTCAGGCTTTTGAATTAACCCACAAATTCAACTTTATTTATGCAAAACAGGTAAGCATTTTTTGTACTGATAGCAAGTAAAAATCTGAAGCTTGATTTGTTATGCTTCAGTTAACTAGTGCGATAGAATCTCTTAAGTGTAGTTCAGATGATGAGACCTTGCTTTTTATAGAACAAGATTTCAGATCCTTAAAATAGTTTGATAGGGATGTTGAGAAATGATTGGCCAGAGCATTAAGTTTATTGTTCAAGTGTGTTATATTTTGTTCACTGGTTTTGGATTTAGATTTTTTGCTTCAGTCTTGTTAATTCTATTTTCTTAGGTAGCTCAGTGTCAGTGTCATGATTCATAAGTTGAGTGAGGTAGTTTCTTGGGCTTAAGGATTAAATTTATTGTTTGAGATGCCATTTATTCTTAACAGTCTTCTTAAAATCATAGTTTTTAGATTATGGTACTTTTTATTTTGTAGTACAGTTGGCAAATATTATAACTATTTAAGGGATTATAAATATTAGGCTCAGGGCTGAGTTATTAAAACTGCCAGTATTGTTAACTGCAAGTCTAGTTGTTTAATTAAATAGTGGAAATAGTAGACAGTAGTAAAACATAAATGTTTAAAAAGAGAATCACTTAAAGTTTTCCTAGAAAATAAGAGAATGATCTATTAGTCTTGAAAACTAAGCAGAGAAGAAATCATTGAGGATACAGTTTTTGGTTTGTAAAATGTCATTTATTATAACTTTTCTTTACCCAGTGCTAGCAGGCCATCATCGATAAAGAATGTGTATATGTGTTTGACTACATAACCTCTAAAGTACCAGAATTTTACTGATTGTTTCTAGCTGGTTCTTCACCACCCCAGGACTTTCCTGGCCCCTTAATGTTCAGCCGTTACTGCCATACTAAATGATTTTCCTCCCCAAATTTTTTACGGCAGCCCACACCCACCTCCCCCCATGAATCCCTAAAGCTCTAGCTCAAATGTGCTCAAATAGTGACATTTCTTCCATAACACCTTTGTTAACTTTTGTCTTGTTTTCCTGCCTGGAAGTCTCCTTGCAGTTTCCTATTGTATCCATCACCTTCCTCCTTGCTCAGATTTTCTCCTGTGCATTTATTCTTCTGTAGATCCTTGAGGGCCCAGGGAGTTTATAAAACACATTGTGGTGTTCTCTCTTGCTTGGTAGCTTATATAACTAGTGGAAACTGTAGAATGTATGAAAGAATAAACAAATGTACCATAATTTAGACTGATGGAATTTGAGCCTTGAAGGAGCTCTTAGAGATCTGGTAGTCTAACATTCTTCCTTATGTCTGCTGCATTCCGGTCAGCAGCCTCAAACAAAGCAGGCAGGCTTCTCCGTTCCTGGACAGGTCACTGTTGTCAGAAATGTTAGGCTGGGCGAGGTGGCTCACACCTGTAATCCTAGCCCTCTGGGAGGCCGAGGTGGGTGGATCGCTTGAGGTCAGGAGTTCGAGACCAGCCTGAGCGAGACCCTGTCTCTACTAAAAATAGAAATAAATTATCTGGACAACTAAAAATATATATAGAAAAATTAGCTGGGCATGGTGGCGCATGCCTGTAGTCCCAGCTACCCGGGAGGCTGAGGCAGTAGGATCGCTTAAGCCGAGGAGTTTGAGGTTGCTGTGAGCTAGGCTGACGCCACAGCACTCACTCTAGTCCGGGCAACAAAGTGAGACTCTGTCTCAAAAAAAAGAAATGTTTTTAGACTGTACCACAATCTGCCTCTCCCCTTTTACCTGTTGACCTTAGTTATAACTCCTGAAGCAACATTAATTAAGTTTGTTTCTTCTCCACATAATAGCCCTTCGTATTTCCCAGGACATTCATCAGGCCTTCTCTAGATTTACTGAATAATTTATTTACTAAACTCTCTCTTGAGTTAGGTACCAGGTATCAAGAGGGTATAGTTGAAGACATACATGGCCCCTGCACTTCAGGGGATCACAGTCTAGTAGGCGAGACAACCATGGGTTGATGGCCAGTTATACTGAAAGTATACAAACAGCCCTGAATCCTTAGTGCTGTCTTGGTTTAATACGGGCTCACTATGCTTTCTTTAGACAACTCTGCATTTTTAGTGTCCTTTAAGTGCAATGTCTGAACTAAAACAGAAGACTTTGATAAGACCTTACCAGAGTATATAGCTATGCCACTTACTAGTCCTGTGACTTTGGGCCAATTAAATAATCTTTATTTTAGCGTCTTCATCTATAAAATGAGGGTGAGAGTGAGGGGAGGGTGATGTTAGTAGTAGCACCTACCTACAGGGTTGTTGTAAGGATTAAATGAGATAATACATATAAAGTGCTGAGGATAGTGACTGGCATGTATTAAGTGGGTAATAGATGGTAGGAGTTAATTTTTTTTTAACTTATTTAATTTATTTATTTTTTATTTCAACATATTATGGGGATACAAATATTTAGGTTACGTATATTGCCCCTTCCCCCCCGCCCCCCCAGTCAGAGCTTCAAGCGTGTCCATAGCCCAGACCTGTGCACATCGCACTCATGTATATGTATACCCATGCCCTCCTCCCCCCTCCCATCTGCCCCACACCCAATTAATATTATTCCTATATGTGCACTTAGGTGTTGATCAGTGAAACCAATTTGATGGTGATTATATGTGGTGCTTAATTTTCCATTCTTGGGATACTTCACTTAGTAGAATGGGTTCCAGAAAAATATGGGACGCTTCACGAATTTGCGTGTCATCCTTGGACAGGGGCCATGCTAATTTTCTCTGTATCGTTCCAATTTTAGTATATGTGCTGCCTAAGCGAGCACGGTAGGAGTTAATATTAATAACAATATAGTAGTAGTTGCAGTAATCGAGTCACCAGAATCACTTTGGGAACTTGTTAAAATACAAATGGCCTGGCCTTATTTTACTCTCTTCCATCCAGAGAATTTGGTTAGTTAAGTCAGCATGGGACTTGGGCAGCGACACTTTTAACAGTTCTCAGCTGACTCTTAGATACCTTAAAGGTTGAGAACTCTGCAGTCTATATTAATGCTGTCAGTGATTGCATTAGGTTTTACAAATTTAAATTTTAAAAATTCCCTAAGAAATAGGTGAATAGATCCTCCTAAAAGATTCAAACAATGCAGATAAAAGGAAAGACATGACCCCCAAGGAAGGACCCCCAATCTCAGGCCCCTTTGGAAAAATACTCACTTATCAGTTTGGAATGTATCCTACAAACTATGTTAACCTTTTTCATGTAGGTATATAAATGAATGTCTTCATAATAGTAGTAGATTTAAAAGATAAAAATGATTTTCAAAGCCCTTTTACAGTCATAGTCTTCTTTGCTCCCTTCCAAGTCCTGTGAGGTGGGTAGGGAAGATAGCATCACAATCTTGTCAATTTGCAGATGAGAAACCAAGGCCTGCAATTGAAATCCAGCCTTGATTGAACTAGAATGAGAACTGGGCCTTCTGTCTCTCAGCCTAATGTTCTTTTCATGTGAATCACGCTGTCTTCTAGCTACGTGATTTTGTTGGCTTATATTGAAGTTGTGGTTCATGAAGTCTGCTCTTTTTGCCATGTGAATAGATACCAAATCAGATTTTCTCCTTTCCTGTAGTGCATTTATACTGCTTTTAAAAAATGTAAATTCAAAGTTTTATATGTCTGTTAGGATTTATCTTTTGGGAAAAGAAATCTAGAACTGGCCTTCTGGCCATCTGATAGCATGACACATTTGGGTGAGTCTGTCTTGGTTCAGGATAGCCGAGGTCAATGTACGTGCTTTCTACCTGTGTCCAGTTGACTCTCCAGTCTATTTATTTATAGTCTTACTACAATAATATGGCAACATACAGAAAGTTGAGAGACGAGTAGACGAAAACCCACATCAAACCATCCCCACATAAGCTATTATTTCCTAATGTGTCATCCTTTGAGACTGTCCATGTTCCATACTTTTTAGTAAATAAGTTTAGGTCTTGCGTGTTTTATAAATAGTTTCCTTGTAACTACATAGTATACATCATTTTAGTTTTTAGTAGCTTTGTCATTTTGAGTTGATAGGGCAAATTTTGGTAAACTGGGATCTTTGACGTGCAGGTATCTTTTTTTTTGTTATTACATATAATACAACAATGACTATCTTTTGTATAGCTTGTTTCTTTTGTGTTATTGCCTTAGGATAAATTTAAAGAAGTGGGATTATTGAGTTGAAAGGTATTATCATATTTATGACCTTTGATACACATTATTGATTGCTGACCCAAAATTTGTAGCAGTTAATAATTTTCCCAGAAATCTAAGGATGTACCAGTTTCCCAAAAATGTTATCAACTTCTGATAATATAATTTCAGTATACTGTTTGCTACTATTAGAGGTGTAGATGATATGTTATTTTTATTTTTCATTACTTTTTTTGTGTTTATTTTTAAAAAGAATAAGCAATCGTAAGAGACTTTTGTATGAAGAAACTGTATGAAACTCCTAATGGGTAGAACACGCAGATGGTTTCTATTACTTCCTTGGTTTCCAGTCCTGTCCTGCATTACCAAAGCTATTGCATTTCTACATGGGCATAGAGGAAAATGCAGCCTTTGCTTTGTGGGATGGATTGGTGTATTTGTCCACATCAGAACGTAATCTTAGAACATTTTTGTGGCCTACCTCCAAGTGTTTCTTTAAACAGTTGTGTGCTAGGGCCCTGCCTAAAATATTTATTATTCAATTAGAATGTCTGTGGGTGGAGGCTGAGGTATCTGTTTTTTTTTTTTTTTTTTTTTTTTTAACAGGTTTCCCAAGTGTTTCTGAGGCCACCAAAGTTTGAGAGCAGTCTCTGGGGACTACCTTCTAGCTAATATTCTTCTCAGATTGTGTTTTTCCTGTGGGTAGAGGCAGACTCTGTTATGAAAAGTTGCTCAGACATGCTAACAGAGGCCTGTTGTATAGAGAGAATGAGTTGTGTAGCAGTGCCCTTCCTAATGAAGAGTAGCTGGGTTCGTCCTAGGAACAATAAGCCAGTCTTTCTAAGGGAAGTTGAACTGCATTAAAAACAGCTCCTTCTCTGAAGTCTTCTTGTGGTGCTGTTAGCTGTATTTTATTTAAGTTCTGCTAAGTTGTGGAATTCTCCTGACCCAAGCCATACCCTCCTCAGCCTTTGGTTGGCCTAAGGGTGGCACACAGACCTATTATCACAATAGCAATAGCCATCAGAGATGGAACACCCACCGTTTGCCAGGCACTGGGCTGGGTGCTGTAGGTAAACTTCTGCTAAAGGCAGGTGCTGTTTTCATTTTGTAATGAGAGGAGGCAGAGGCTTAGAGAAATTGAATAATTTGTTCATGATCACACAGCTGCAGAGTAGGAGAGTTTGATTCTTAAATTCTTCAGCTTCCTTTCCATAGTTATCTTTGTTTGTTTGTTTTTTCCAGCTCAAATTGTTCCTCCTTCATGAAAGGACAGTGGGCTGCCTTGGGAAAAGATCTGCTCTCGCCATCCGGCAGCATCTGGAGCCCACTTACTAGTCAGGAGAGATGTAGGGATGCAAGTTGCCCGCTAGGGTTTCCATGATGGTTAGATCAGATGACCAAGCAGGCCCTTTTAGATTTGAGTTCTTGATATGAATTCTGCCTTTGGACAATCCAAATCACAGAAGATCTGATAAAAATTTTTTTCTTTTTAATTTAATTTTTTATTATAAAATACATATAACATAAAATACTCCATGTCAACCATTCTTAAGCATATTATTCAGTGGCGTTAATTATATTCACACTGTTGTGCCACCATTGCCACAATCTGCTTCCAAATCTTTTCCATTACCCAGAATAGAAACTCTGTAACCATTAAGCAATAATTCCCTGTTCCTCCCTCCTCCAGCCTCTAGTAGCCTATAATCTCCTTTCTGTCTCAATGAATTTGCCTATTCTGGATATTTCATGAGTGGAATCATACAATATTTGTCCTTTTGTGACTAGCTTACGCATGTTTTGAAGGTCCACCTGTGTTGTAGCTTATATCAGAATGCCATTCTCTTTATTGCTGAATAATATTCTATTGTATGGATAGACCATATTTTGTTTATTCATCTGTTGCTGGAACTTGGGTTGGTTCCATTTTTTGGCTATTGCAAATAATGGTGTAGTCAACATTAATATATAAATAATGCATTTGAGTCGCTGTTTTCAGTTCTTTTTATTATATACCTTGGAGTGGAATTGTTGGGTCATGTGGTGATTCTGTGTTTAACTTTCTGGAGCAATTGCTGAGCTGTTTTTCACTGTGGCTATACCATTTAATTAATTAATTAATTAATTAAATACATAAATTATTTTTAAAGACAGGATCTCGCTCTGCTGCCCAGGCTGCAGTGCAGTGGCATGATCATAGCTCAGTGTACCCTTCCAGGGGAACTTCTGGGTTCAAGTGATCTTTGGCCTCAGCCTCCTGAGTAGCTAGGACTACAAGCGTGTGTTACCATGCCTGGCTAATATTTTAATTTTTAGAGATGGGGTCTCTCCCTGTTGCCTAAGCTGATCTCGAATTATTGGCCTCAAGTGGCCTCCTATAGCGCTGAGATTATAGGTGTGAGCTACCGTGCCCAGCCAGCTGTACCATTTTACATTCCCTGTAGCAATGTATTTAATATAAGGGTTGCACTTTCTCTGTATCGTCACCAGTACTTGTTTTCTGTTATTTTTAAAATTTTATTTTTTATTGTATCCATCCTAGTATGTGTGTGAAGTAGTATCTCATTGTGGTTTTGATTTGCATTTCCCTGATGACTAAAGTGTTAGGCAGTTTTCATGTGCTTGTTGGCCATTTGTTTATCTTCTTTGGAGAAATGTTTATCCAAATCCCTTCCCTATTTTCAAATTGGATTGTCTTTTTGTTGTTGAGTTTTAGAATTATTTATGTATTCTGGATACAGGTCCCTTATCAGATATTATATATGATTTGCAAATACCTTCTCCTACTCTGTAGGTTGTCTTTTCACTTTCTTGATAATGACCTTTGATGCACAAGTTTTTAATTTCAACAAAGCCCAGTTTATCTGTTTCCTTTTGTTGCTTGTGCTTATGGCATCATATCTAAGAATTTGTTTCCAAATCCAAGGTAATGAAGATTACCCCTGTGTTTTCTTCTAAGATTTTATAATTTTACCTCTTACATTGAGGTCCTTGCTTCATTTTGAGTTAATTTTTGTACGTGGTGTGAGGTAGGGGTTCAACTTCATTCTTTTGCATGTGGATATCCAGTTGTCCTAGCACTGTTTGTTGAAGACTGATACAAAGTTTTTAATTATGCCTTTTCTATATCATTGAGTGGCGTTTATATTTTGCTCCTCAGCCTTTCCCTCTTCCCTCATTTTCTTCCCTTAAAACAGGATACATAGATGTTTTGTGTATGTTAACTGTTCTGCTGCTTGATACATGAAGCACTTAATAAATATGAATTCCATTTCTTTTAATTTTATACAGTTATTTAACTGTTCAATAGTTTGTGTTCCAAAAATAGATCGTAGGTACCTTAAGGCTATGAGGATTTTTGTTATATTTCTTTGTTTCTGAATTTCTTCTTTTCTTATGGAGAGGACATCACTCTAGTGCCTAATTTAATGCCCCATACATCACTTTGGTGCCCAGTCTAATACCATGCAAGTGGTATCCTTAACCTTTATTTGACTGAACTGTGAAGCTAAATATAGAACTTTGTGAATACATTTGCGGTAGTTGCTGAAAATCCTTCTTAAAAGATTATTTATCAGTGTATTAAAAAGTTCTTTAGGGTTTTTTACTGAGATTCTTTTAAGTCATTTTCTCAAATGTGGGGATTGGTAATAGCATCTTGGTCTTTCAGATGCCTTAGGAATTTTTTTGTGTGTGTCTGACATATGGTATTTGGATAAACCTCAGCGTGAAGTCTGAGAACTTTTTAACTTACTATTTAAGAGTCTGGTGATTGAATTTTACACTGGGAATCTTACTCATTTTAGGAGTGATTTTGTGTACCTAGAACTTGCCTTTTCATTTTTGACAAATGCTCTTAGTTTCAAAGTTATTTTGAGTTTGTATAATACAATAAGTGTATATTACTTTTCTAACAAAAAATTAAAATAAACAGCATTAGAAAATCCTTCTTTTGTTTAGAAATTCCAAAAGTTAACTAGTGAAGAAGTATCTGATCTTTCTGTCTGGGTCTGTATTATCATATTTCCCTCCATCATACTCTTCAGTGTTCAGCGGTGGCTAATGTTACTTGTCCTAAGTGATCAGACCTCCCTTGGGAGTCCAGATGTCAGTAAAGGGAAGGCTCAGCTTGAAGGTTGGCCTTTGGTGTTTTGTTTTCCTGTAGGTTTTGACTCCTAAGTAGGTATTTCTTAGTATCTTGTTGTGTTAACACTTTTATACTCTAAGATACTGGTTATTCATCTGTTGTTTATTTTAGAAAATCCTTATTATTAACAGTGGAAACAGAGAAAGGAATTATTTTATTCTTTTCTAGTTCCAAGCAACATAACAACATCAGAGTGGCTAGAACAAATATAGTATTTCATATGCTTTCAAGATAATTGTCAACCAACAGAGTGATTCAACAAGAGTGTAAACTCCCTTCGAAGGAATGATAGTTTATGCCAGGGAGAGTAGGAAGGAAGAATGCTATTTTCTTTCACTGCCTCCGTCCTTCTTTAGGGAAAAGTTGGGCTGTCATGTATCTGAATCTGTAGCTACACCTATACCTTTGTGTATATATTTTGTCTAAAAAGTTTGATACAAGTATTTTTTTCATTTGCTATATTACTCTCCAGGCATGGGATCCCATTCTGAGGAGGGTGGCCCTTTAAAAAGAAATGCTGTCAGCGTGAGCTGGTCTGGGCTAGGGAGTGTGGCATTTTAACCTGCTGCTGCTTGAGCTTACCCTTTGGTAGTGATTGGTGTGCCAAGCAGATTTCCTATGGCTAGCGACTGCATTTCTCACGTAAACACAGTGGAACAATCTTGCCATTCTGTCATTCTTTTCTGAACTTGGAGTAGATTTCTGAAATTGCCAAAGGAGCACTTGTTTGGAGGCAGAGTGACAATATTTAGCTGAATTACATAGTACTGATTTTATGTAATCATGAAAGAATAACTAAATGCTGGAAGATTAGGAACATCTCATTGTAATCGTTTGGTTCCTAAACCTCTTTTGGGGTGGGGTAGGGAGACTAGAGGGGATACAGAAAGGCTGTACACAAGGTATTAATGAGAAATGGACCTAAAATTAGAGAGCCTTTAATGAAAAGAAGACAGTTGGAGGGGATTTTGGTGGTTCATGCCTGTAATCTGAGCACTTTGGGGGGTATAGGTGGGAGGATCTCTTGAGGCCAGGAATTCAAGACCAGCCTGGGCAATGTAGTGAGACTCTGTTTCTATACAAATATAAGAAAATTAGCTGGGCATGGTGGTGTGCGCCTGTAGGCCCAGCTATGGTGATGCCACTGCACTCTGTCTTGGGTGAAAGGGCAAGACCCTGTCTCAAACAAAACAAAAAAGTTATTGTAAGATAGATCCTACGTAATTAGTAGAGACTGAACAAACTGTGTAACTTGATCAGAATCTCCATTCAGGGTGGGTGTGGCAGCTCACACCTCTAATCCTAGCACTTTGGGAGGCTGGGGTGGGAGGATAGCTTGAGACCAGGAGTTCAAGACCAGCCTGAGCAACTACAAAAAATAGAAAAAATGAGTTGGGCATGTTGGTGCGCGCCTGAAGTCGCAGCTACTCAGGAGGCTGAGGCAGGAGGATCACTTGAGCCCAGGAGTTTGAGGTGGCAGTGAACTATGGTGATGCCACTGCACTCCATCCTGGGTGAAAGAGCAAGACCCTGTCTCAATCAATCAATCAATCAATCAATAAGAAAGAAAGAAAGAGAAAGAACCTTCATTCGACAAGTTTTGCTGTTGTTCCTAAGGGTAGAAAGAAAGGCTTTCAAGCCTTGTTCCCAGTGAGCTCTGTGCCTAAGAGGGAAGGCAGACAAGTAAGGAGATGGTTATGATTCCATGTGTTAAGTATGCTACTATGGGAAGACTGGAGAGGGAGGGGCTCCTAATATGGGGCAGGGGGAAAAGATATGGCCCCTTTCTGTTTTAACCTGAAGGATATGAGGGTGTAAACCAGGTGCATACTCCCCTGGTTGGGCACTCTGGGGCCTGTTTGTTTTCCATTTTTGAGAGAACTGTGTTGGCTGAGGACCTAGCTTGTGACGATGGGACAAGGAGACTGACCCTTGGCCATATTAATGCCGTGTTCTAATTTTGTGAAGTGGCCACAGGTAAGAGCCAAGAAAGCACCCTTGCTGAGAGAAGAAGGCTAGTTGAAACTAATGTGTTACAGAGAGTCTTGGATGTTGATAAAATCAGGATTCTTGTATTTCAGATCTTTACTTGAATCCTCAACTGATCAGTGATTCAGTTTTAGAATTTTGGAGGTGGGAGTTAGACATTGTTCTTTTGCGAAACTGGTTGCTATTGCAGTTGCTTCTGGATAGTGATGGCATTACTAACATTGTATATATTTTTTATTGTACTTACAAGCTTATGTGCATTATTGACTACAGAATTTTTAAAAAGTTACCTAAGGGATATACTTGTATCCCTTTTTGTTATGAATGAATTTAATTTTTTTTTCTTGAAGCTCAACACAATGAATAAATGATATAGTTATATATGAGAATTTTTTTTTGAGACAGTGTCTTGCTTTCTTGTCCAGGCTAGAGTGCTGTGGCATCAGCCTAGCTCACAGCAACCTCAAACTCTGGGCTTAAGCGATCCTCCTGCCTTAGCCTCCCAAGTAGCTGGGACTACAGGCGTGCACCCGGCTAATTTTTCCGTTTTTAGTATCAATGGGGTCTCGCTCTTGCTCAGGCTAGTCTTGAACTCCTGAGCTCAAGCAGTCCTCCCTCCTTGGCCTCTCAGATTGCCAGGATAACAGGCGTGAGTGCCCGGCCTGTTTTTCTGTTTTTGACTTGATAAGAATTCCATGGCTGGATGAGGTTCAGAAAAAAGCTTTGTTTCCTTATAGGTGTTACCTTCTAGAGATGAGTACTAGATATGGACAACTTATAATAACTGTGTCTTTCTGTATTTTTCGAAACTTAGGGTAGTGACTGACGGTGGTTGCTGTGGTATCAGGATTACAAAATTCTATTTGACTTTACAAACAACTTTTTGCTATTTATTGGATAGAGTATGGTTTAACTAGAAAAAATATGAACAGATACTTTTTAATGTTTAAAATTTACATTTCTTTTGAATACGGAATATGTACATAGTTAAAATGTTTAAAAGATACACAGGATAGAAAGTGAAATGTAAGTCTTCCTCCACCCCCTATTTTCCCACATGCATCCCATTCCTGAGGCAACCACTATTTTTTCTTTATTTTCTTTATTTTTTATTTTATTTTATTTTTTGAGACAGGGTCTCATTTTGTTGCCCAGGCATGAGGGCAGTGGCATGGTCATAGCTCACTGCAACCTCCAACTCCTGGGCTCTAGTGATCCTCCTACCTCAGCCTCCCAAAGTGCTAGGATTACAGGCATGAGCCACTGCTCCTGGCCTTATTTTTAGTTTCTCAAATGGGCTTCCAGGTATTCTGTGCATATACAAGCCATTACATGTGTGTAAAGGCTGCAGCATTGTTCAGTTAGTATCATCACTATTATTTTTATTATATAAATAGTACATTTTCATTTTAGAAGACGTAGTGTTAACATTTTGGTGTATTTCCTTCCATACATTTTCTATGCATGAGGCATATAAGTGAGTACTTTTTATTTTATAAACAAAAATGGCATCATAAACATGCTATTTTCTAGTTTGCTTTTTTCACCGAAATGATTATAGATATCTTTACAGGGCAATAAGAACAGATTTTTACTGTCATTCTTAGTAACTGTATGATGTGCTGTTTTTTGGATATATAGTAATTTATTTCCTAATTCCCTATTCTTGAACATCTAGAGTTATTTCATTAAAAAATTATAAACAGCTGTAATTAATAATTTTAGCATACTTGACAAATTATTTCCTTAGATGCATTCTTAGATTTGGACTTGTTGGATCAAAAGATATATTTACTAGTTATTAATAGATATTGCCAAACAGTCCTAGATAGTAATAAATTTTTATTCTCATCAGCAATGTATTAAAGAATGTATGTGATTATATTCAGTTACATTCTAAATGATCTTTTTGTTTAAATGTAGGACTATAGTGATATAGAGCTCTTTTGATATTTTAGAGAAAACCGTGTTAATGTTGACTAGGAATAAGTCAATGTTGAAAAAATATTGAGGCAATCGTAACAGTTTGAAAAGTGAGCATCTGTATATAGTACAATTCAGTATATGCTAGAGTATATATAGACAAGGTATAGGTCTCTTTGTATGTTTCTTTTAGAACTTTTTCATAAATCCATGAAACACGAATGTAAAAATGTCATTTTAGTATTAGCAGAGTCCAATTATAGTTTATCTGAGAAATATAGCAAATTTCCCCTAGCTATTAGGTATAAGCTTAGTAAAGTACAGATTTAAAGTATATGTGCTTGAAATATGGTTGAATGGGAGTGAGTAGGAAATAGTATATGCTGTCTTTTCAGTGGTTTTTGTCATTGCTCAGCCAACGTTCCAGATTATTTTTCCCTGGTAGGTCACTTATATTGCATTGAAAACATTTAAAGTAAACCTGATAGGATCTGATTTGTCAATGAATAAATGAATCTATAAAGCCCTCATTTCAGTTCTGTGCAAGCATAGGGCTCCTTATCCTTGAAGGCTCTGTGACTCTGCAGGTTTTCCCAGACTATCAGATTCTGTGTCTTCAGTATGACTCTTGCCAGAGCAAGGAATGGAAGCAAGGGAAATGGGCTTGGAGAGTGAGGGACAATGAGCAAAGCCTGCATCTTTACACCAGGGCACACCTAAGATGGAACTTTGCCCAGTGGTGCCCTTACATTTATTTCACTGTTGTAGTCTTTCCTTTTTCTCTGTTTGCTTAGGAGTCACCAGAAAAGTAGAGTCTTGCAGGAAAGCATCTTGATACATACTGTGTTGGAATAGATTATTCACTTGTTTTTCTCTCCCCAGTGAACGGGGAGCTCATTGAGGGCAGTACCTGGTAGATTGTCTGAACATAAGGTACTCAGTGAACTTAGGAAACTAGGACCAAAAGTCCTTTCACATCATATGTATCTTTTCACTTTTTTTCTTCTTTTCTTCTTTTAACTTTTTATTTTAAAATAATTATAGATTCACAAGGAGTTGCAAAAATAGAGAATTCATGTTTGCCGTTCACACAGTTTCCCCCAGTGGTTAAGCATATTTGGTTGTTTCTATTCTTTTCCTGCTGTGCCGCTCTTTCTTTTCCCTACATTATCCTTTATTCCTTCTTTGTTTTTTCCTATTCTTAATCATGCCTTTGGTTTACTACTGGCATCTGTGGGAAATGCTGAACCTCTGAACTAAATGTTGCCTGATTATTCTGCTGAGGCTACTTACCAGCCTGCATATGGTTCTTCCTCTTCATTTATTCTTTATGGGTGACGCTTAGTATGTGGTACTGAAGCAGGTACTAGTTGTTCCTCTATATTCAAGCTCTTCTACTTTTATTTTGAGAACATTAGATATAGTGGATATATCCTTCCTTTGAACATCTTTTCCCTAAATTATACATATGTCTAAAGTACTCACAGACCTTTGTGCACTGTTGGTGAAAAGCAGCTGTGATTTGGTGGAAATAGCCCTGGATTTCAGGTTAGAAATCCAGGTTCGAATCCTGCTTCTGTTTCATACTTGCTGTGTGACCCTGGAAGTCACTTTACTTCTGAATCTTTTCTGTAAAATAGGCATGATAATTCCAATCTTACAGAGGTTTTAGGAGGGGATAGAGAAAGTGGCATTTTTATGTTCACTTAATGAATGGGAAAGTGGTGTTTCAAATATGAAGTAGCCATGCTTATTTTATTGCTGGAATGAAAGGTAATTTTTAAACTATTGGTGTATTAGTTCTTTATAGCCTGCCTTCTTTATTTAGTAACAGAGAAAAATTTCTCTTGTTTTTATATCTTCAGCCTTCTTACACCTTCTGTCTTCACATTAAATACCCAGTACTTAATAGAGTTTTTTTCCAACTGGGTGTAGCCCAGTTCCCTTGGGACATTTGGGGTGGCCATGTCAGCTGTCATGCTATCAAATGACATATCAGATGCTCTCTTTTCTTATTCACCTAAGTCTGAGGATTTTCCTGTTTCAGGAACCTCTCAGAAAATCTCTCAAGCTAACATATATGCTGCTTTTTACTTAGCTTTTTAGCAGGTTTCACTACTAGAAACCAACTCTTCATGTGGTGCTAGAAACTCAGATTTTTATTTTTAAAGGGGAGACTTGATTAACTTAAACACACACATACGTACACAGAATAAGTAGTCAGTATAAAAAGTGGGGGATAAGATGAAAAATTTAAGATTTACATAACTGACACAAATTTTTTCTTAAACCTGATCTAGATGCAGGCAGACTTTTAAATCATCAAGGGGCCAATATCTATAGAGCACCCTATTCAATAACAATAAAATACACATTGTTCTCAAGTACATGTGGACCACTCTTCAGGATAGACCATATGTTATATCATAAAATAAGCCTCAATACATTGAAAGGATGGAAATCATACTAGGTATGTTCTCTGACCATAATGGAATGAAATTAGATACTAATAATAGAAGAAAATTGGGGAAATTCACAGATATGTGGAAATTAAACAACACATTCCTGAGTAACCAATGATTCAAAGAGGAAGTCACAAGAAAAATTAGAAAATACTCTGAGATAAATGAAAACAAAGTACAACATGTCATGATGGTGATAGTTGGACAACATTGTGAATGTATTAAATACTTATACCACTGAATTAGTTTTATACTTAAAAATGATTAAACTGGTAAATGTTATGGTTTACCACAATTGAAAAAAAAACAACTCTGCCACTCATTGTTCAGTATTAAGTGTTTATTGAGGGCCTCCTATGGTCCATGCAAAAACCAAAACAATATACCATAAATTAGGGGATGCAGCAAAAGCAGTACTCAGAGGGAAATTTATGACTATAAATGCCTGTATTAAAAAAGAAGAAAGACCTCAAATCAATAACCTAACCTCCCATTTTAAGAGATGAGTAAGAGAGGAACACACTAAATCCAAAGAAGCAGAAGGAAGAAAATAATGACTAGATTGGAAATAAATGAAATAGAGAAAAAAACAAGTAAGGAAAGTCAAGTAGACCAAAAATTGATTCTTTGCAACGATCAACAAAGTTGACAAACCTTGAGCTAGAATGACCAAGAAAAAAAGGCCCAAGGCTTAAATTAATAAAATCAGGAATGAAAGAAAGGATATCATTACTGACCTTACTTTGGAAAAAAAGTTTATAAGGGAATACTAGGAACTGTTAAATGCCAACAAGTTTGATAACATATGAAGTATATGCATTCCTATAAAGACACACTGAAATCGACTCAAGAAGAAATAGAAAATATGACTAGACGAATAACAAGTAAAGAGATTGGACTAACAATCAAAGAGCCTGCCACAAAAAATGTCCAGGCCCAGATTACTTTACATTTGTGATTTTACCAAGTGTTTAAAGAAGAATCAACACAAATTCTTTACAAACTCTTTCAAAATAAAGATGAGAAGGGACCACTTCCTAGCTTATTCTGTGAGGACATTATCAACTTCATACCAAAACCAGACAAGGACATCATAGGAAAACTGTGGAAGAGTATTTATTATGATTGTAGATACAAAAATCTTCAACAAAATACTTGCAAACTGAATCCAGCAACATACCAGAAGGATTATATACTATGACTTAAGCAGGAATTACCCCAGGAATGCAAGGTTGGTTTAATGTCTGAAAATCAGTGTAATATGCCATTATTCATAGAATAGAGGACAGAATCCACATGATCATCTCAATAGCTGCAGGAAAAGTATTTGAAAAAAATCCAACACCCTTTCATGATAAAAAGCACTAAGCAGATTAGACATAGAAGGGAACTTCCTTTATGTGGTAAAGGCCATTTGTGAAAACCCACAGCTAACATCATTACTTAATGATGAAAGACTGAATGCTGTCTTCCAGAGATCAGGAATGAGACAAGGATATTCTCCTTGTCATGTCTGTTCAACATTGTGTTGGAGGTTCTAGCCAGGGCAGTTAGGCAAGAAAAAGAAAAGCCATTTAGATTGTAAAGGAAGAAGTGAAACAATCTCTATTTGCAGACGATGTGATCTTGTGTATGTTATAGAACATCCTAGCTGGGTGTGGTGGCTCACACCTGTAATCCTACCACTCTGGGAGGCTGAGGTGGGAGGATCACTTGCGGACAGTAGTTTGAAACTGGCCTGAATAAGAGCGAGACCCCATCTCCAAAAATAAAATAAAATAAAAAAATAGAACATAAGTAAATATATATATACATATATATATATATATTTTAAGAAAAGAACATCCTAAGGAATCCACTAGAAAACTGTTATAAGCTCAGCAAGGTTGCAGGATACAGAATCAATATACAAAAATCAGTTTTATTCCTATAAACTTGCAATGAATAATTAAAAAATGAAACTAAGAAAACAATTCACACTAGCATCAAAAAGAAGAAAACATTTAGGAATAAAGTTAACAAAAGAAGTAGAAAACTTATATTCTGAACTCTAAAATATTATTGAAAGAAATTAAAGATCGAAATAAATGGAAAGACATCTTATGTTCAGGGATGAAGACTTAATATTGTTATGAGGCAGTACTCCCCAAGTTGGTCTGCAGATTCAACAGAAGCCCTATTAAAATCCCAGCTGTCTGTTTTGCAGAAATTGATAAGCTGATCTTAAAATTCATATAGAAATGCAAGGAATCTAGAATTGCCAAAATAATCTCAAAAAAGAAGAACAAAGTTGAAGGACTTTCATAACTTACCACAAAGCTGCAATAATTGAGACAATCTGGTACTGGCTTAAAGATAGACATATAGATCAGTGGAATGGAATGAGGGTCCAGAAATAAACTCTTACATTTATGGTCAATTGATTTTCAACAAGGGTACAAAGACAATTCAATGGAGAAAGAATAGTCTTTTTTAGCAAATGGTGGTGGGACAGGTGAATATCTACATGTAAAAGAATGAATTTGTGCCCTTGCCTCACAAATTAACTTAGAATTGATCATAGACCTAAATGTAAGATCTGAAAATACAAAACTCTTAGAAGAAAATATGGGTGTAAATCTTCATGCCCTTAGATTAGGCAATGGTTTCTTTTTTCTTTTTATTATGGTAAAAATAGTCAATGATTTTTTCAGTATGACATGTAAAACACAAGCAACACAAGAAAAAAGAAATAGATAAATTGATCTTCATTAAAATCAAAGACTTTGTTTCAAATGATACCATCAAGAAAATGAAAAGACATCCTAGAGTGAGGGCAAATATTTGCAAGTCATATATCTGATGAAGAACTTTTATCCAGAATATATTAAAAAAAACTCTTATGGTCAACAATAAAGAGACACATAACCCAATTAAAAAATGAGCAAGAATTTGAGTAGACATTTCTCCACAGAAGTTATCCAAATGGCCAACATGTCCATGAAAAGAAGCTCAACATGCTTAGTCATTAGGGAAATGTAAATCAAAACCATGATGAGATACCACTCTGATTACAGACAATTTCTTAACATACACAAAACTAGAGAGAGTGTAACAAACGCTCATGTACCCATCACTGAGCTTCAGCAGTTCTCAGTGCATGTTCATCTTGTTTCGTCTTTGGGGAAATTTTGAGGAGTAGAAAAAAAAAATAGAAGCAATTTGCATCCAATACTATAGACCTGTCACAGGAGAAGAAAAAATCAAAACTGTGTCCTATTTTTACAGTTCACATTTAGAAAAAAATTTACAATAGCTGAAAGGATTTAATTACTTCATTAAAATACTAGTAAAGGCAAATACTAACCATTAGGAATATTTTATCTGACACCTATGTAGTATTTTCCCCTATTCTTTTCTGATATCATGTGTACTGTAATGTAGAGTTGCCTTTTTTGGTTTGTTTTTGCAGTTATTTGTCTTGACCAGCCTGTAGTTTTTACAACATATTTTGTGGAAGTAACTGATCCACTAGGTCTATCTTAGGAATTTAAGAGTTTCTTCTTGTTTACTTCATTACATTCCATAATATTGAAAGGCAGGTTTCCCTCTATTATGAAATGGTAGTGCCTGAGTTTTGAATAATACTTTTCTATTTGTATTTATAAAAGTGATATATCTTCATTATAGAAAAAAATTAGAAAATATAGGAAAGCAAAAAGATAAGATTAAGGAATCTGTTATCTTATCAGCCAAAATTAACCAATGTTAATGATTTTTTTGGTTCATATGACCTGCCTTTTTAATGTAATGTGAACCTGAACTTTTTATTCATTTTGGCATTTACATTATAGTTATATTAATATTTTGTCATGATTACATTTTATTGTGTACACTGAAGTGAGAGTTAGTTTAACTGATTTTTTTTTCCTACTGCAAAATATTCTTGTGATTATTTGAGTAATTCCAGCTTTTAATGATCTTTCCAAGGTAAATAATTGTATAACCATCCAATTTCCTGATTCTATAGTTCAGAGAGGACTTGTACAGAGTTCCCTGCAAGGCCAAAGCACTGTTGACTTTTGGTGCTAGAAATTGAGTGTTGGGCCTTGTCTCTGTCTAGTCTTTTGGCTCTATGCTTGACTGGCTATTTCCAGACTTTTTGAGAATTATTTCCAGACTTTTTAGTGTCTAGAATTACAAAGCTCTACATAAGTAAAATTTCTAATATTTGTTGACTGAAAAACAAATATATCAAACTAAGAATTGAGAAACACTTTTTATATTATTTTTGTATTTAAAAAATTCATAATCATAATGTACATATATAAGCCTGAAATATATGAATATGAATACTCTTAGTATTAGGAATATGAATAAGAATACTTTCTCAGTATAGATAATGCTTGGTGTATGTACGGAATAATTCTCAGACATCCTTTTAATAACTCTTCCCCAGGGGAGGGGGTCAGCGATGTTTGCACGTTGGGAACCAGTGCTGTGGCTGTTTCAGACTGCATGTTTTTCTCTGAACGGACCACACTCTCTTGTATTTATGCTTTGTCCATATGTATTTGCACGTTCCTTTTATCCGTAATATTTTTTGCCTTCTTCCCTACCCCTGCTCCCCATGAAGAAATGGAACTCAGCTCATGACTGCTAGTGACTGTTTGTCCTTTGATTTTCAGCTCAAGCAAATGTCATTCATTGGACGAGTCTTTCTAGAGTGCCTTGCTTGTAACAGGCATGGTTATAGGCATTAGGTGAACAAAATAAATAAGGTCCCCACCTTCTTGAGGCTGACAGGCCTGTGGGAAAATCATATGGTAAATAGGTAAACACGTGATGTAATAGAATTGCAGCTTGTTCCAAGTTCTTGAAGAGAACAGCATGCAGTGACAAGGGAGCCCCCTAGAGTGGTCTTCCACGGGCTCTCTGAGAAGGTGACATTTAAGCTGAAGCCTGAAGGAGGAAAAAGAGGCTGCCAGGCCAATGTAAGTGTAAGGGGAGTATTCAAGGCAGAAGAAACTGCACGAGCAAAGACCCTGAAATGGTAGAGTTTGGAACCAAAAGGAGGCCAGTGTGTATGACTGGAGCTTAGAAGTATTTGGCCTGGAGATATAAATTTGGGAGTCATCATTTTATAGGCAGTTTTTAAAGTCACAGGAATGGATGCTGATCATTTTGGAGTGATCAAAGTGAGAAGACAAGAGGCACTGGAATGAGCCTGCCAACAATTAGATCTCTGGAAGGTGGGTAGAGATGGTTGAAGCTAGTTGAGTAGGTGCAGCCAGAGAAGTAGGAAGGGATGGTCATTTGTTTTCACAGAGGTGGAAAATGGGGAATTTTTCAAGAAGGAAGAGGTGGTCAACTTTGGAATGCTGCTGAAAGGTAGAGTTCGATCAGTACAAAAAGTCTTCCTTGGATTTGCCAATGTGGCAGTTACTGGTGGTCCTGACAAAGGCAGCTCTTGTGGAGCAGGCAGGGGAAGCCAGATCGGAGGGTCTGTGGAGTGAACAGGAAGTACATCAGTGGAACTGGCTGGTGTAGACAGCTGCTTAAAGAAGCTTCACTGTTAATGGTGTCATTGATGAAAGGCATGTGAGCTCAAGAGAGAGCCTTTGTAAGATGGGTGATTTAGAGGACATTTACAAGATGCTGGGAATGAGCCAGGAGAGAGGGAGAGATTGCTGATTCCAGGGAGCAGACAACTGGAAGGTTAAAGGTCTGAGGAAGCAGAAAGCAGGTTTGTTGTTGTCCATGTGGGTGCCGAAACTGCTAAGAAAAATGAGAGGAGATAGGGAGGGAGCCAGGAAGGCTGGAGTGTGAGTCTCCAGTGCCTGATGAATGAAAGCAGGGGCTGGGAGAGCTGGGCGCTGTGTCTGTGTGGCGGCAGATGCTGCACTCCATCCTTGCAATTCCCAGTCAGAGCATTGCCAAGTTCCCTCAGGCTGAGCTTTACTTTCCTTCTTCTGCTACCTACAGCACCTTCTACAAACCTCTGCTTTAAGACTTTCCCCCATACTATTGCAACTGTTTGCATTTGTCTCTTCTTCCTGGCAGCGACTTCCTTGAAGGCCTTGATCATGTCTTTACTTTTTGTGATTTCTAGTAGTTAGCATAGTATGATAGTACCTGTCACATGTAGGCAAAGAGTAGATGCTTGTTCATTGAGTGAATGTGTGGGCCTCAAAATGAGTGGGGCTGTGGGAGGGAGAAGACAGGAAAGGATGGAAGGAACAGGTAGACTAAGAACAGAGACTTGGCTGCTGGCAGGGTGTGGCAGAGTGGCTTTCTTTCAGATCATTTGTAATTGTTACAGAAATCATCATAATGCAAAAAGGTTGTCTTATTAATGGAAACAAGATGCTTTTGACTTAGTGTGAATAAATTCTACTGATTTCTGCCTTCCAGAGTTGGCTTTTAAGGTATCGTATTTGCTTTTTACATATTTTCCAGGGAGATTTTCTATGTGGTTATGGATTAACTGGTGCTGGTGACTTAAATTATACTTCTTGATACTTCGATATGGAATATTATTTTGTTAAAGCTTCCTGAGTGCTTTATTTATGATTTGATTTCATGTTTCTTAATTCACTACTTTTTATGCCCCAGGTGCTGTAGGTATTTAACATTTTCACTAGTTAGTGCCCATGCTTTGGACTTCAAATGAGGCTGTAGTATAATGTAAAGAACACAAACTTTGGGGCCAGGCTAATCTGGTTTTGCATTATCGCCTGACAGTTATCAGCTTTAAAACCTTGGGAGGTGTTTTTTTTTCCCTAAACCTTTCTGAGGTACATTTCCTTATCTTCAAAATGAGAAAAATAATGCTTATCTATCTCACAGGTATCACTATGTCTGCCTTACTGCACTTTACCTCCCTCACTTTGCTTATGTTTTTTTTCCCTATTAAGTGCCATGATAATGGCTACATGTCCTGTCCACATTTTAAGACAAAGCTAACACTGAATCTCGTTTTTATAGTTTTGACTTGGTTATTCCAGGCCTTCTTAATCCATCCCTTCTCAGAATTTTCATAGCACTTATTTGGCAGGTGCAGTATTCTGCCTGTGAATCTACTAACAGTACATCTTGTGTTTGTGTTGAATTCTTACATTGACAAACTTTTTGTGAATTTGTTTGTCTTGTCTTCTGTAAGTACGTTGGAAGTTCATTAAAGTCAAGTTATAGACTAATTGTTTTGTATCTTCTGTAGTGAGATGTGATATTTGATATGTTGATAAGTAAATAAAAGTAACTGAGATATTAGACTGGTAACAGATGAGCAGGTGATACAAATGTATTCACCCCATCTATTAATTCATTCTACAGAAGTCTGTTGAATACATATGTGTTAGATTGAAAAACATGCCACGTTATTTTGCAGCTGCTCCTGTTAATAAGTAGAACCCATTTCCTCACACTTTCAATGTGGGGTGGTGTGGCAAAAGTAACATTCAGGTTGTGGGTCCTAGGCTTCAAGAGGCTTGACAGCTTTCCCCCTTTACTATTTTGGAATGTTCCAGCCACTGTGTAATGAACTCCATGCTGTACTACTGAATGGTTAGAGATGTGTGAAGAGAGGTCCAGCCAACAGCCAGCACCAGTGTCCCAGACCTGTGAGTGATGCCGTTGTAGAGTCTTTGGCCGCAAATTGTCAGATGACTATAGCCACATGAATGATCCCAGGCACGACTAGCACAAGAACCTCCCAGCTGAGCCCAGCCAACTCATAGACTTAATAGAAGTATCGACCGGGCATGGTGGCTCACTCCTGTAATCCTAGCACTCTGGGAGGCCAGGGTGGGAGGATCGCTCCAGGTCAGGAGTTCAAGACCAGCCTGAGCAAGAGCGAGACCCAGTCTCTACTAAAAATAGAAAGAAATTAGCCAGACAACTAAAATACATATATAGAAAAAATTAGCCGGGCATGGTGGCGCATGCCTGTAGTCTCAGCTACTTGGGAGGCTGAGGCAAAAGGATTACTTGAGCCCAGGAGTTTGAGGTTGCTGTAAGCTAGGCTGATGCCACGGCACTCTAGCCCGGGGAACAGAGTGAGACTGTCTGAAAAAAAAAAGAGAAGTATTAACTCATTGTTTTAAGCTACTAAGTAAAAATGGTCCTACTTTTAAATTCTTATGGAGAAGTCTACAGTAGACTAAGACACTGCAGAGCTAATGGTTGATTCTCTTCTCTCTCCCATCCTCCGTTGTTAATAGTTCTCTATTAATAGTATACCCGAGTACCACAGGATAGATGTTAATTAAGGGGATGCAGATAGGAGCTAATTTTAAAAAATGCTCTGTGCAAGCCCTTTTTTATGCCTGATCTTATTTAATGCATGTAGAGCCAATATTCTCCACAGTGCCACTCAGGAAGTGGCACAGTCAAGACCAGAGGCCAGAATTCCCAACTTCATTGCTCTTTTCATTACATCAAGCTGTCGTATTGTGTTTCTTCATTCTTGTTGAAGCTGGTGTTTTTAAGCTTCTTCCTGTTGGCCTGCAGCATAGTTGGGCTATTATTCTGGTAAAGGTTCCTCTGATAATTTCTGCTTTCCAGGATACTATAAAGGAGGATGACTAGGACCACTGTCTTGACCCTTTATTGTTTTGCCCCTGTAGACCAAGATGATGTGGCAGGAAAAGGCTGAGTGAGGAGCTTAGAACCTGACCACTGTAATAGAGACAGAGAATGTTCATGTTGGGGAATGGAAGGGCCTCTTGCAGTTGGGGTTGGGTTTGGGAAGAGTTGGTGCATTTTTTCACAAATACCTGAAATGTGTCCCTTTTCTCATGTGACTGACAGTGACATTTATTGTGTTCAGTAGTCTTCATAGTGAGATCTTGCTAAAGGAGAAAACTTATCCTGGTAAATAAACAAGAAAAATTGTGCTTTGCTATTCTAACTTCATCTAGCATTTCTCCCATGTCTTTTTTTTTTTTTTTTGAGACAGAGTCTTGCTCTGTTGCCCAGGCCAGAGTGCCGTGGCATCAGCCTAGCTCACAGCAACCTCAAACTCCTGGGCTTAAGCAATCCTTCTGCCTCAGCCTCCCCAGTAGCTGGGACTACAGGCATGTGCCACCATGCCTGGCTAATCTTTTTCTATATATATTTTTAGCTGTCCAGATCATTTCTTTATATTTTTAGTAGAGACTGGGTCTCACTCTTGCTCAGGCTGGTCTGGAACTTCTGACCTCTGAGCGATCCACCCGTCTTCACCTCCCAGAGTGCTAGGATTACAGGAGTGAGTCACTGCGTCCGGTCCTCTTCTATGTCTTTTTTATGTTTCTTTTATTCTTTTGGGAAATGTTTTAAAATTGAACTTTTTTTTTTTGACTTAGAAATACTGTGACATTCTGAGTAATTTCGGATGTCAACACTGCTGTAAGGTGATTCTCTGTGTAATGCTACTCTCTTGATTGATGGCTGTAGAAGTGACTGCTGGGATTGTAACAGTCATCCATAAGCTCAGTAAAGGCAGGGGCTGAGTCCTGTTTATTCTTGGATCCCAGTGCCTTCCATTACTTCTTATATATGATAGACCTGATTTTTATTGAGCTTCGCCACAGGTGACCACCAGTTACAGGTTAACTTTAGACCTCAGTTTCCTTGTTTCACTCTTCCCTAGTGGAGAGCCTGGTCAGGATGTGGGTGGAGGGAAGGGAGTTTTACCTTCTCCTCCTCCTCCTCCTCCTCCAACTCCTCTTCTTCCTCCTTCTACATCTCTAACTCTTCTTCCTCCTCTTCCAACTTCTCTTCCTCTAATTCCTCCATCTCCTCTTCTTCCTCCTTCAACTCTTCTACCTCCTCCTCTTCCAACTCCTCTGCCTCTTCTAACTTCTTTTCCTCCTTCTTTCTAACTCTTTCAACTCTTCTTTCTCCTCCAACTCTTCTAAATCTTCCTCCTTCTTCTTATTTTCTATGTTTTCTGCATTTTAAATATAAACTTTTTTAAAGCTCTTGCTATAGGAAATTTTGCCTGTATTTTTCTTTGTTTTTGAGTTCTCTTTTTATGATTTATTATAATTGCAAATGCTTAGAAAACTCTTCCTGGAGAATACAGTGAGGAGAACACAATTACTTATTTGCTTAGATAGCTAAAAATATTTCTGCAAGGATACATAGAAAACCAGTGACATTATTTGCTTTTAAAGAGGGAAACTGGGTAGCTAGGGGTCATAGGTGGGAGGGAGGTGTTGCACTTTTGTACCTTGTGCATCAGGAACTATGTGATTAATATTCCCTGAATACCTTTGAAGGTAGAGATGGAAAATCACTCAAAAGCATGGGAAGAGGCTACAGAAAACCCAGTTTAGTAAGTGTAAGAGAGAGTAGTTACTTTTTTTTTTCTAGTTAAGAAAAAGAGAAAAGAGAGAACCCAGTCTGCTTAATGCCTCAGGGCTTCCAGTCTCTTTTATTTTTGAGTTTCATTCATAGGAGTTTATGGCCTATTTTTGAGTGTGCTAAGCCTTTATTGCATAATTACCTTCAAGAAGCATATGCTTATTTGTTGGGAATCTTATACAATTCCAATTGAAGAGGCAGGGTTTCTTATACATTTTAAAAATCACAGTAGAGAGATTTGTACGAATGGGATCTTTCCCAGCGTTTACTTAAGGAATGGAGACCCTGCTCTCTTGCCTGTTTCTTCCTAGCTAAGCATGAAGTCTGACCTCCTTTCCTTGAGTCAAAACAGAACTAGGCCAGACTTCTAATAATAAGGGTCCAAAGGTGGGGAAAGGAAGCTCATTGGCCATGCAACCTTGAAAAATTACTTACCCTTACTCTGCCTCAGTTTCTTCATCTATCTTACATCTACCTTACAGAGATGGTTGAACACTTAGAGGTAGTATGTGTAAATCACCTAGCATAGGACTTGACACCTCGTGTAGATACTTAAAAATGGTCTTATTTTCATTATTACAGGTCAGCATCTGTTGATTTTAGACCCCTTGAAAGAGTAAAAGCTGAGAGTGTTTTCACTGAGGATGAAAGATGGTTTAGGAGAAGTAGGAGTGTATCAGTTATCTATTGCTAGGTAACAAACCATCACAAAACTTAGCTTAAATAAAACAAAAATGAAATGTTATTTCTCATAATTCTGTGGTTTGGCTGGGTGGTTTTCTGTTTGTTTCCTTACACTTATTTGTGTAGCTGCAGTTGGATGGTGACTGGAAGGGGTAGATGGTCCCAGATGGCCTCATTTACACGTCTAGCAGTAGCTGCTGCCTGTTGGTCAGACTGTGTTGGTTCTCTGTCATGTGACCTCTCTTATCCAGTAGGCTAGACCAGCTTCCTTACAGCATGGCTGTCCCAGCACAGCATTCTAAGAAGGCAAACTCCAGTATTTGCATATCAAGTCTCTGCTTGTTTTTATAGTTCTGATTTCCCACTGGCCAAAACATTTCACAAGGCCAAGCCCAGAGTCACTGTGGGAGGGGACTTAGATTCTACCTTGGTAGGGAAGGAGTAGCAAAGACTTTGTGGCCATTTTTAAGCTACCATAGCTTGATATTTGTTCTGCTTCTTGGACTAATATTGAACCCAGAAAGAAGAGGTTTTGTTTGTTTCTGCAGTTTTCCTGTATCATTGATACCTTCTTTAGTCCAACACAAGGGCTGATTAAGGAACTGGAGGTATTATGTTTCGGCTAAAAACTGGAATGAAGGGTAATAGCTACTTTTATATATTTGTAGATCTTTTCTCTGAAGGAGGGACTAGTTCCAGGGTGTGGAAATGACTGGAAAGCAGATATCTCCTCAATTTAAGGAAGGACTGCTCAGTGAGATAGTTAAGTCTTGTTGAATGCCATCCCTCCCTCACCCCCCTGCATTGTTAGAAACTGTAAAGTAGAAGATGGGTAATTGTATCCTGGGGCTTTGAAGGAGGGTTTTCCTTATTGAATGACTTGACTTATGTGATTCCTATTGGTATCAAAAGTTTGTGAGAATGGGTCTGGGAGCTAAGCAAGACCAGATGTGGCAGTGGTGGCTGTGAAATCTAGGGAGGTGATGTCATGTGGCCCTGTGTGGGTTTCTCTTGCATCTCTCGAATGTCCATGCCCTAGTCTCAGGCTCATGGAGCCCATGAAAGACTATCCACTGTTGAGAGATACCTTTTCTCAGGGCCATTAATGGTTTTCTACCATCCTGTGATGGACCAGAGCCTGATTGTGGAACATCTGGAGCTGCAGGCCCATGTGTGGGCTGCATGGTACCACTTTGAGGACGTTGGTGGGGTACAGGGGGCTAGGGCTGTGCAAGTGGAGTCTGTGCAGCCTCTCACTGTGGAGAACCTGGCACTGAGGGGCTGCCGTGAAGAGGCCTGGGTCTTCTCTGGCAAGCAGCAGGTAGCTGAGGAAAACGAGCAGGCAGCATAGGATGTGACACTGCATTAGGCCTTATGGCTGCTGCCCCAGTACCAGGCTGATCTCTTGCTCACCTTCAGTCAGCCACCTGCCTGACAACAGCTCATCTCTTGGCCCTGAAAATCTATCACTTCCACCTTGGAACCTGGGTGATTTTGACCAGTTTGACCCTTCATGATCCCAACATTTTTGGTCCCCAGTAAAGACACTGAACCACTGCATCATGCAGCTGAGGACATGGAACCCAGTTCTGTGAGAGGAAAAAGAGGTTGAATATCTCGGTTTCCTTTTATGTCTTACCTGTGTGTAAACATAAGGCACCTCTGCAGAAAATAAACTTTCTGTAGAACCCACCAGAAAGGCTATGATTTTATAACTCAGAGCATCTGTTTTTTAATGTTAAGATTAGGGGTGGGGATGGGGTCATATTAGAAAGGGAGAGAACTGCTGTGTTTAGACTGGAAGAGTTTCCTTACCCAGAATTTTTAATTTTACTTGATTTATAAAAGACAGATTTACCTGCTGGAACCCTTGAAAGTTGGAACTTAATATTGGTGTGAAGAACACTTCTATTTAGTACAGTATCAGGGAGGTGCTGAATCTTGAAAATGGGTTTCCTGTGGGTTGTCTTGGTTTAGAATGAGAGTAATTGAGTAATGTTTTTAGAAGAGAAGAAATTGAAGTAAATAAATGTGTACCATTGCTACAGCAGCTGTAGATTAGCTAGACAGCTTGTACAATTTGTGTGGTTAAAACAGTTCTGGTACATTTCCCATATCATGTGTTTTGCCCTACCTAAACATGATTTTGAGATCTCCTGATTTTGTAACAGAACACTAGGCCCAAATGGTGCTATTGTCAGCTGAGAATATTCTGTCAATAACTGATCAGAATGTGAGCCTGTTTCCTTTCTCCTTTTGTCTCTCTCTTTTCTTTGTTGTGAGAAGGAGGCCGGGGCTACTGCTCACCCCATTGTAAAGCTGCTAAGCAAGAAGTGTGATGTAGGTGCTGCACTTGATTTTGGTTAATGTGTACAAGCCAGCCAGTTTGGTCAATGGTGTTTGTATGGAGCCTGCCCCACTTCCGGTATTTGGTTTTTCAGAATACTGTGAATAAGGCAATAAGCTACAGTACCTACAGTGATTCAGACACAGACTGGTGGTAGGTTTTTGGTGGGAAGCAGAACTTAAGCTACACATAAATATGATAGCTACAGCAGAAGATTGCTTTCCTGACTGGTGCATTTATAATACAAGCCGGGAAATTGTGAAAAATATCAGCCCACCAACTGTTTAGCTCATTGGCTCTTTTCTCTGGGCTTCAGTGTTCTTCCTGATAAAAATAATAATTATGTTATTCTGATATGGTTGCCAAGCGTTCATGCTTTTCACTCCATGCGATTATAAACGATTCTGCAGCATGAATTGCTTTGTCTTTGATTTAATGTTTCATAACATTTGAGTGTTATGTTATCTGTGCTGATTTGTCGTTCTCTTCTCTTACTTTTCAGAATGGACTGCTGAATTATGAAGTATTTCAGACCCAATAGTAGAATGTCACTCTGCCACTCACTCCTTTATCTCCTACTAGTTATTTAAATTGGACTTTTAATATCCTACCAGCTGCTCTTCAGACACACATGGTGCATTGTTGCCATTCCCCGGATTGCATCTTTGAAACACAGGCTCTTAGTAACCTTCAGCGAACAAAGAGGCAACCTCTCAGATACTTCTACTGGGAGGAAGTCATCCTGACTGCCCTCTAGCTTTTGGTGAATCTGGATTTGAATTCCATCATGGAGCCTCGCATGGAGTCCTGCCTGGCACAGGTGTTGCAGAAGGATGTGGGGAAACGACTGCAGGTTGGCCAAGAACTTATAGACTATTTCTCAGATAAACAGAAGTCTGCTGACCTTGAACATGACCAGACCATGTTAGATAAACTTGTGGATGGACTCGCTACCTCTTGGGTGAATTCTAGCAATTACAAGGTAAGCTGTGTTTTAGAAGGTGCCCTTGTAGGTGGCTGGGTTGCTTTGGTGAATCAAAATTGGTCCTTAAAAAAAATCCTTTGTGAGAAATCCACATGATTCTTTGGCTTCCAATAAGACACTCATTTTAGATTGTGGCCTTTGGACATTTCATTCTAGAGTGAGTAGTTTTCTTTGATTTTTGTTGGAGATGAAAAAATCCTTTAGCACTTTTAGAGAAGGTCAATTGAACAGATAAGGAGAAGCTTTTATTTTGGAAAGTTTACAAGCATTTGCACCCTTGAAGTTTAAGTATATTTTGTGTCTTGCAGCAAATAGGTCATGAGAAGTTGGTGAGTGGCCCTTCATGAATAATAGATGTCTTCACTGATTTTCTCTGGGGGATCAAATTGGTAACAGGATGTGGAGAATTTTACCTTCAAGTCACTGTTGTGAAGCTTGCCCAGGTACCTGGCCAGAAATAGTGTGGATTGCCAAGGGCACTTCTGTGACCTGTGTGTAATGGCCTAGAGGATATCCTTCAGGTTCTAAGCATCAGGCTCTTCATGTGCCTTTGGCTGGGAGTATGGGTGGGGGTAGGGTTGGGTCCTATGGCCCAAATGAGTTGTGAAGGTTGACCTTTTTATTTATTTATTTTGAGACAAGGTCTTGCTCTGTTTGTCTGGGCTAGGGTGTGGTGACATCATCAGAGCTTACTGCAACCTCAAACTCCTGAGCTTAAGCAGTCTTCCTGTCTCAGCCTCCCAAGTAACTGGGAATACAGGTGTGTACCACCATGCCCAGCTAATTTTTCTACTTTTTGTACAGATGAGGTTTCACAGTGTTGCTCACACTGGTCTCAAACTCCTGGGCTCAAGTGATCCTCCTGCTTTGACTTCCCAAAGTGCTAAGATTACAGGTGTGAGCCACCGCACCCGGCCAAGGTTGACCATTTTAACTTTCAATGACTGAGCTTTCATGAGTAAAAACTAGGCTAGATGTAAAGTGCAGAAGAGGTGTTGTTCCTCTCTCTGCCCTCATCCTTCCTCCCTCTCCCCACCACCCTCCCTTTTAGTTTGCCTAGAGGGTGGCCCCTTTGGATCAAGGTTAAGATGGAAGGAAGAGTGGAAAGTTTGCATGACCACTAATAGGTGCTTTAGATGTTGCAAAAGGGGCTTACAGAAACAGAATCTGCTGTGCTTTTTCCATTGACTCCGTCTTTTGAGATTGGTTTGGACTTAGAAACTTGCTTATAGGATCCCTTTGTTTGCTCTAGTATAGACTGTTTTCTAAATATATTACTCAGTCTCATCTAAGAATGGTCAGGCTTTATACTTGCTAAGGATGTTACCTAGGGCCCTAATATTTCACTTACAACTGAATATAAAGTTTATCTTACCTATCTTTAAAAGCTGAGCTAAAATTCTCTTTCATTCATCTATTTATTCCTTTAGCTGTAGTTAATTGCTTCTTATGTGCTTGGCATTGGTGCTGGATGGTGGGAATATTGAAGAGATGAAAGGTGGTAGAGTCTAGTTGTTACATTTTTGAGGGCTGTGAAGTCACCTTGTCTGTGTTTCAGTCATGGCTTTACCACTTTTTCTATGTGCATATTAGGATGCTTCTGGCAAAGTAATGGGAAACTGACTTCACTGATCTGAAGATACTCGAAGAAAATTTAGTATTTCAAATAAATAAGTCCAGTAGTAGTTAAAGCAATGTGCAGGGAAGAAGAGTATCTTCTTGTGTCTCTTACTTGGGAGGAAACCTTTCTCAGAAGTTCCCCAGCAGACTTTTCTTGAACTCCTGACCTCATGCTGTTCTCCTGCCGTGGCCTCCCAGAGTGCTAGGAGTACAGGGGTGAGCCACCACACCCAGCCTCCCAGCAGACTTTTCCTACATCACATTGGCCAGAATGGCTCTGTGTGCCCACCCCAGTACCACTGGAAAATGGAATGGGTGTCCATGATTGCTTTTGACTGTCTTGCTTAACCTGCTGGTCTTAAGTAGGGGTCCAGCCTCTTCTGAATGAAGCACGTGGCCATGTTAAGAAGCAGGGATACTTGAACAGTATCACACTCCTGTTAGGAAGGAGGAGGTTGGGGATGGGACTCGGTAATGTGGATGTTAAATTAGTAATCTGTAGAGTCAGCTAAAGTGGATGAGCTTTCGTAACCTCTCCAAGCCCAGTTTTCCTATCTAGAATATCAGGATAATTGAGTTATTATGAGCATTAAGTGAGAAAGTGTGTATAAAGTTATCACACCCCTGCCACATAGTAAGCACTAAGACATTAGTGGTAGTTATCAGTGCATGGTTCCTGTCTTCAAGGAGCTCATAATCAGTGAGGAGGAAACTGATAAATAAACAAATGGGTACAATACAGGATAGTGTGCAGTAGTAGGAATATGCAGAATTCTGTGGGAAGACCGAAAATGAAAATAGTTCACACTGCCTAAAGGAAGTTAGAGTTTTGGAGATTGGGTAGTTTTTCCAGAATAGCGTTTGCAGGTTACAAAGGAGTGAAAGATTAAGACTTGACCCTTTGTAAAGTAATTCCTAAGTAAAAACACCTTAGTGTGAAGGAAAGTCAGGAAGATGGGGTTTACTACCAACTTGCTTATATCCATGGACAATTCAGTTAACCTGTTTGTACAATGCAGATGTTAGACTAGATTATCACTTGGGAGCCTTCAAGCTCTAATATCTTATATGAGTTATTATAATATAGATGGTTTTATAGTCAGGGGCCATGTGTTGTGGTTCTAATCTTATTATATGGTGCTGAGTGGCACCCTGGTTTGTGAGTTCTCTAAGTGTGGTGACAGCCTGCCTTGTTCACAGCTGAAGCTTAGAGCCTGGAACATGGTAGGTGCCCAACAAACACTGGTTCCACGAGTGGACTCAGGAACATCGAGAGACTGCTCAGCAGGTATTGCTGGTTGCTATACTGAAATCTGGAGACTTATCTTTTAAGCCCTACCCCCTTTTTTTCTTAATTGTAGATCAAAATTTCTCATTCAGAGCATGTGGTATATTTTAGGCTTTATTTGACATTTTTTATATGGTATGGTTGAAGGAATTAGCTTTATATTAAACAAAACTTTGAAGCTTGGCTTCTTGAATTTTTTTTTTTATATTAAGGGCTAAAAAAATAATAAGAGAAAGGAGAAGTAACTTTGGCCTTCCAAAACAGTAGTACTTGTGTGTTATTATTCCTTTTCTTAACAGAAGAGGTTGATAAATGCCAGTTCAGTATCTTATTTTTAAAAATATTTGGCTAGACCTTGAATAACTGTACATTGAGTATTTCTTAACATAATAGGCAAATTTGTATGTGGTATTAATTGCAGTTTAATGGCTACCATTTATTGCTTACTTTTTGTTGGGTATATTATTTGCCTTATCTCATTTAGTCTGTATAATACCCCTGCAAGGTAGATAGTGATATCCTCATTTTGTACAAGAAGTAACTGAGGCCCAGAAATATGAGGTAGTTTCTACTAGTGATTGTGGAACTGGATCTAAATATAGGTCTCTCTGATTTCCTAGCTGGTATTCCTTTCATAGGAACAGAGGTCAGTAAACTTTTTCTTAAAGGCCAGACAGTAAATCTTTTAGGCTTTGTGGTCCATATGTTTTTCTTGTAAATATTCAACTAGTCTGGGCCCTTGTATTGCAAAAGCAGCCACAGGCAATACATAGATGAATGGGCTTGGCTGTGTTCCAATAAAACTTGATTTACAGAGACAGGTTGAGGGCCACTTTCACCCTTGGACTATAGTTTGCATACCCCTGTACGAGAACATTGAATACCCACTATGTGCCCCTTAGGTAAACACTTTTTTCTTTAGTGATGGTAACTATTAGGGATTAATCTGGGAGAAAAGTAGTAAGGTTTATAATTTGTATATAATTTGGGAATGGGGGAGAGCATCTGTTTAGATTACATAGAGCTCAGTTTGTTTTTGGACCACCCTATATGATATTTCAGAAAACTTTTTCTTGTAGCTCTCACTCAGACTCATATTGGGATCAGTTTGAATTCTGTTTGCCTATACTCATCGTCTACAGTGAGCTGGTCTTGGACTTTTTGGGTAGTAGAAATTATCTTGAGGGATGAGCAGTTGGTTATTTAAATAATCATACATCTAGAATACCACCAGGGCCACACTGTGAGGGTGCTGTTCAACCTGGAAGGATTTGTAAAGTGTTCCATGTTGTCATAGTGACCATGGGTGTCCTGGAAGGAAACTTAGACATTAAAAATAAAAATAACAACCTCCAGTTTGGAATATGGCTACCCTCATTGATCTGTTCTCCTTTTCCTGTTTGCCTTGATTAAAACTTGAAGAAAAGGAAAGATAGTGGGGTAATTTCCTATGTGTACTTTTAGCTGCTTCTGGTTTTCCCTTCTCCCTTTTCCTTTAGGTGAGAAGGAATGAAAGCTTAAGTGTGATCTGTCCTGGAGAGGCTACCTGGACTATGGCAGCTGGAGGAAATTGAGGGGACTTAGGCTGTGCAGCTTTCTCAGGTCATCTTGATAGCTTTTCTTCTGCCCTACGGTGCAGTAACATGCAGCCTCATAGTCACACCAGTGCAAGCATTTGAACCTTTAGTGGGCTAAGTGGAAACAGAGCTTCCTCGTGGGGACCCTGGTGCTTTTGTGAATACAGTCCTGTAGGCCTTTCTCCATGTTTCAAAATCCCAAAAGTTCTGAAAGCCTAGTGTTTTTCATAGTTCATTTGTCATTTGTCCTGAAGTGAACGGACATGAGACTATTTATAGTCTTTATTTACCTGCGTAGGGTATGTTTCACTGCAAAAATATTATGTTTGGGCCGGGCGTGGTGGCTCATGCCTGTAATCCTAGCTCTCTGGGAAGCCGAGGCAGGCGGATTGTTTGAGCTCAGGAGTTAGAGACCAGCCTGAGCAAGAGCGAGACCCCCATCTCTACTAAAAAAATAGAAAGAAATTAGCTGGACAACTGAAAATATATACATATAAAAAATTAGCCAGGCATGGTGGCGCATGCCTGTAGTCCTAGCTACTTGGGAGGCTGAGGCAGGAGGATTGCTTGAGCCCAGGAGTTTAAGGTCGCTATGAGCTAGACTGATGCCATGGCACTCTAGCCCGGGCAACAGAGTGAGACTCTGTCTCAAAAAAAAAAAAAAAAAATATTATGTTTGATTGTGGGTTGCTAGCCTGGATTCTGTTCAAGGGATTTATGTGTATTTTTATATATATATATATATGTATGTATATACACACACACACGTATGGACACATGGTGTACACTATTTTACTTTCCTAAAATCTGAAAAATTCTGTATTCCAGAACACATCTGGCCTCTAGAGTTTTGGATAAATGATTGCGTACTTAAATTAATATTGTAGAGAGTAATGGTAGCCATGACTATGGTGCATTTATTCTGTACCAGAAATTGTGCTAAATATGTATAGATTTTTAACTTAGTTAGAAGTCATATATCTTGTGAGGTAGATATTGTTATTCCCATTTTACAGATGAGAAGGCTGATGCTCCAAAAATTAGGCAACTTGTTCAAGTAATTAAGATTTCTGGGACTTAAACCCAGGTCTTTATGCAACAACTGAAGTTAATTAAGCACTTATGATGTGCCAGTTGCTGCACTGGGAGAGCTGGGTATCCAGTGGGGAAAAGATGGGTGTGGTCCGGCCCAGTTCCTGGGCTGTCTAGATCTATCTAATTTGTTATGTGTGGACTTCATCCCTGTGCACATTTGTCTCAAGGCCTATGCCATGCTGCCTTGTATTTGAAATTTGTGAATTCTCTAATAGGAACTAGGGCTCCTTTGACTCTGCCCTATAGGTCAGGTCCTTATGGTCTGATTGGAGGGACATGTAGGGCATGTGAGAGGACAGTGTCCAGTGTAGGATGGGAAATAATTCAGTGCTAAATTGCATCGTAGGAATGTGTATAAATGCTGTCATGTGGAGAAGGAAAAATATTAGGGTATGCTTAGTTGGAGAGGCCTTGACGGAGAAGTAGAATTAAATAGAGCCAAGAAGAATCAAAAGGAGTAAGTTGCAAAGGGTTCTGAGAAGCCTCTCTTCCTCTGCTGTTCCTCCATAGACTGTAGATTTAGTCTCTCCTAAGCTCCTGTACAGAGCACAGTGTTACCCCTGAATCAAGTGCATTTGTAGGTGGGAGCGGAGTATGTTGACAGATAAGGGAGGTCTTGCCTAGCTCCCAAACCTTGGCTTTCATTGAGGTTTTTGTTACTCACTTTGTGTCCTTGAGAGGAGAGCCAGAAAAGATTATTGGATTCAGATTAAGTGACTTCTGTTTCCTTTTCTGGCAGTCTGCTTGGTGCTGCCACCAAGTGACACATCCTTTCAGAGGCAGTCCATTCTTGCCAGGTTTTCCTTGCAGTGTTCTGTTGGCTGCAGGAGGTGAATTTCTCTGGTGTAATTTAAAAAGATAGGTGTTTCTGTTGTAAGTAGAAAAGCTATAGTGAGAAGCGAGCGCTAAGCAAAAGCAAGAAACCTCAGGAAAGGTTATTTCAAGAAAATTTATGTGGGTTGTCGAATAAAAATGGTGTACTTGGTGTATATAATTAATGGCATTTTTTCCTAAATATATGTTTACATATATGCAAGGGCTACAAAGCATACTGGAAATAATTCAGAATTCATTATGAATTGTCTGGATTCTTGTTCTGGCTCTGCCTCTTAGACCTTTGACCAGGTAACTTTCTTTTTCTGAACGGATTTCCTTACGTGTGAAATGGGTCTGATGATACCACTACATAGAGGATTCAGTGAGTCAGAATGTGTAAGGTGCCAGCATATGGTAGCATGTGGTCAGTGAAAGGACATAGATAAAAATATTATATAGTTATTGGGCCAAATGATAATAAGATCTATGGAAAGTTAACTTTAATTATAGGTGCTTATATGATAAGCTGTATGGTTATTCCCATTCTTCACCTGGGGAAACTGCCTAAAGGAAGTGAAGAAATTTCCCTGAGGTTACATGACTAGAAAGTGTCACAGGCAGGATTTTTCTCTGGATAATCTGACTTTAGAGCCTACCTCTGAAGCTGTATGCAATATTTCCTTTATAAGTCTGTAGCACTATTAATAGTTGCATTTATTGGAGTGTAAAGAAAAGGGTGTAAGGACACACCCTACAGTTAATGATTACTTTAGGAGACTGGGTCCTGAGTGAGAGAGAAGCAACTCATTTTGTACTTTAATAAATAAACAAAAAATATTTAAGGTGAATATATTTAAAACAGTTCTTTGGTTCTAGTAGAATCATGACCACATATACTTATTAACTTTTTATTTTGGAAAATTTCAAAAAAACATGCAAAGAATTTTCATTTGTTTCACTTTACCATGATTGTTTTATTATTCTATTATTATGTATATTATTATCCTTTGAGAGTAAGTTGTAGACACAGTGCTCCATTGCTCCTAAATACTTGTGTGTATTTCCTAAAAACAAGTTCATTTATTTAATCTGAATACAGTTATCTAAATTAGGATTAAGATTGATAGACTACTAATATCTAATCAGTGAGCCTCATTCACATTTCACCTATTGTCCTACTAATGTCATTTATGGCAAAGTAAATTTTTTATCCTTGTTCATGATCCAATCCAGCACATTTTGCATTTAGGTCTCATGTCTGCATAGTCTCCTTTACTCTGGAACAGTTTATTATCAGTCTTTCCATGTCTTTCTTGACCTAATAGGTTTGAAGGCTACAGGTCAATTTTTTTCCTGTTTATAACAGGAAAAACCTTTTTTTTTTGCTGTTTATAATTAGTAGATATCTTGTGAGGGGGATATTTTGAGACTATGTAAATATCCTGTTTCTCATCAAACTTTCACCTGTAGTTTTAGAATCCATTGATGATTCTTGCCTAAACAATTATTTCTATGCTGGCTGCTGAAGGGTGATTTTCTAATTTCACTATTCCTTCTTCGTTTATTAGTTGGCTCCATATGCTTTTGAAATGTATATCCTATGTCTGTTAGGCATAGGAGGAGTAAAGTGTATATTTTGGTAGTTATCTCAAATAGGAACTCTACTGCAAAGGAAGAAAAAATATTTAAAATAAGTCTTATTTAGGTACATTTATATTCGTAAATTAAGGCAACCTAATAATTTACTGAAATATAATAAAATAATGTGATGAAGTGTGGTTTGGCTTTTGTTTCCTAGCAGCTGAAGTAAAAATGGAGAGATGGTCAGCTGTTAAGTTTTCCTAACTATTATGAAGGGACTATAAAAAGCTATATAATAGCAAAATGTCTGCTGAATTTGGCAGAATATTAAAGGACACTTTGTAGGAGGGGAAAAATAGCAAAGCATGGAAATGGATGACACAGAGGGTATTAGTGAGATCCAAGTATTCAGTTGTAGACAGAACAGAACTCACCAGTTTAGAGCTTTGGGCTAAGGGGAATTGTCAGCATCATGGTGAAAAGAAAACCAAAAGCTAGCAGACTCTACTGAGTTATCTTTTTAATACATTGGGTAGAAGGAGAGTCTGTGACAAGGACCATGGTAAAGAATCCAGAGAAGGGGCCAGGCATGGTGGCTCATGCCTGTAATCCCAACATTTTGGGAGGCCAAGGTAGGAGGATTGCTTGAGGCCAGGAATTCGAGAACAGCCTGGGCAACATAGAGAGACTGTTCTACAAAAAAAAAAAAAAAATTAGCTGGGCGTGGTGGTATACACCAGCCTGTAGTGCTAACTACTTAGGTGGCTGAGACAGGAGTATCACTTGAGCCCAGGACTTCGGGGCTGCAGTGAACTATGATGGTGTCACTGTACTCTAGCGTGAGCAACAAAGAGATTCTAATGAAAATGGCTTGAAGTAGAGAATGAGAGGTCAGCTTAGAGGAATCATTTAAACTATAGCTGCTTGGATTTGGGGTAAGAGCAAGGAGGGAGCTGTTAAAGGTGGCTGTCCATTGTCGATGCAATAGATGTGATTGTAGATGGGAAGGAGGTTCTTTGTGTGAGGTTTGATGCCTAGTAGGAATCTTTCCGTGTTTAATGATACTTAAAAGCTTTGTGGATGAGATGGTCTTTAGGACTCTTTTTGTTGAGGGATAGAGAGATATAGCTTGAGTAGGCTCCATGAAGGAGGATGTGAATAAAGGTAATATTAATGTTCTGAGGTACAGGTGGGCAGGTTGTGCCCCAGTAAGGCTGAGCAAATTTCCCGAGTAGAGGAGCTCCAAGGGCAATTGGGGGAGACTGCCCTGCAATACCATAGCAGGACCTCAGTACTAACTTGCACGGCAGTGGAAGCCATGGAAAGACCTCAAGGAGAGCTGTGACCCAGGCACAGCCGCAGCGGGTGCTGAAGATTGCCTGGGCAGTTAAGAACCTGATGAAGGTGGTATGGAGTCGGATTAAGGGGAAGTGAGGGAGAAGCAAATTTGAGTAATGGCATTAGGGAGGAGGATGTGGTGGGTTTTGGTATTGGTTTGTATATATGACAGACTAGGGTGAATCTGAGAATTGTTTAAGACTTCAGGTTTCAGGATACAATTTATTGGCTGTGGATAACCTTTTAAAAAAGATGGCCACATTCTTTTCCGGCATGACACATTTGATTTCTTTTTGATTTAAATAATGTATTTTAATACCTGCTCTTGATTGTTGAAGGAAAAAAGATAAAGAACAAAAATAAAAATATATTTTAAGAAAAAGCAAATAATTTTGAAGAACACTTGGAAAAGTAGCCATGGAGATACTTTTGCCTTTAACTTCTTACTTTGGCTAAGGGTCCTAAGCCTATGTGCTTTGGGATTTATACATATATCTTGGGAACAGCCTCTTCAAACACATTTCTTGACGGTGCTTAATTGAAATATTTTTGTAAATGTAAAAGTCATATGTACCTGTTGTACAAAGAGGAACATACTAACAAAAGTTGCAATGAAAAAATAGAAAATCACTCATGGTCTTTTGTACTGAGATAACTATTTTATTTATATCCATAGAAAAAAGATGAAAAGACTATTTATATAAGACTGATCATGCTATTTTATCAACTGTTTTTTTAGGTTAAATATATGTCATGATCATCTTTATCCAGTCAATAAATTACACCACTTAGATGATGACTTAAATTCTATGCATGTTTAGCCATCATTTCTTTATCCATACTTGGTTGCTAACATCTGGGCTGTTTCTAATTTTTTGGCCGTCAGCATCACTGCACTGAACATCCTTGTATATACATAGGTTTCTGCCTTCATGTGTGCCTCTGCGCTGGAAGTTCTGAAAGGCTGAATTGCTGAATCAGACTTGGCCAGATTGCCACCCCCTCAGTAGTGCATGAGTGTCTCCTGATCACTCCTGGGTATTACCATTTCTCTTGATATTTTTCCTTTTGGATGGGCCAGAGATATTTGTGTGTTGCTAGAAGCTGTACTGGAGAATATTTCTTCTGCTTCTAACCTTTCAAATGAGAACAAATCTTAAGAAGATATAAAGTAAATGATTTTAGTTTTGTTAATCCTGTTTCCCCCTTAAATGATTGATGGAAATTGTCTGGATGTATTAAACATTGTCAGAGAAGGAGATGTCTAGAGTTGGGAGGAGGAAGTCCTAATGCCTTGACAAGGTCTACTTTGAAATGGATTGGAGAAGCTGGTTCTATTTGCTGTTATTTAATACAATTATCTTATTTTTTTTTCCTGTACAAAATAAGAATAATATTGATTTGTCTTCCAAGCAAGTTGTGAGAAAAAAACTACCAAAATCCATTTCTTTGGAATATTCCCTTCCTTTTTCCAACTGCTTTCATACTTACTATATAACCTAATAAATGTCAGCTCATCGTAATTGGGCTAGGAGATAGTAATTATGTTTTTGTTGGGCAGTGAGGGGTAGGTAGGTATGTGATCTTATTTTGTTATCCATGTGATTTTAACCTAACCTAAATAGTGTTTTTCAAAAAACACTTTTGTGAAGAAAATGACTATTAATAATCTTTCTGATCATGGGAGGTAAGTCAGACAGACCTTAAATTGAACAGAAACTCAGTTGAAACCAGTTTAAGCTGAGTAGGGGCATTACTGGGGCAGGTCACGAGCCAGAGTGGTAGTTGAGATCACTGTGGAGATAGCCCTGGGGACTTGGATGGGGAGGACTGTGCTTCTCTCTGCCTGGTGGCTGTGTTCTTGGACACAGGCCTCTCTTCAGTGTTGCACTCCTGTCCATTATGGTTCTACCAGAGAACTGAGTCTCTCTTTCCCAAGTTGGGGTAAAATAACCACAAATTCCAAAACAACCCCCTAAACCTTTGCCCCATTCATTGTGGCCAGGGAGGGATGGCTATGCAAGAAAATGCTGGTCTACCACTCATGTCAAGGGACGGGGCAAGGAGGACTGGTTCCCCAAAAAAGAGGGGGCTTGGCTAGGGGCAAGTAGCTCAGGTATGACAATTGGGGGAACCATGAACTTTATACTTTAGATTTCTTGGCCTTTGGGTTCTAGTGGGAAGCCTCAGATGTTTGGATCAGAGGCCTGGGTTTGCATCACAACTCTCTTCTTAGTATTTGTGTGGGTTTAGGCATGCCCTTGAACGTCAATTTCCTTTCTATAGGAGGAGGCTACCGCATACTTCATGGTGGTCAGGAGCAAGCTACCTGAGGTGTGTCCAAGAGTTTAACTGTGTCATCAAGAGAGACTTTATCCATCTTCCCCAACTCTTTTAGTTCGAGACCTTATCCTTAGTGATTATACTAAATCTTGGAATTCTAGTAACAAAATGCCAATATTTTATGGGTATAATGCCATTCTTTCTGTATGTTAAAAATGTGAAGTCTCAATCATTTAGGTATTGATATACATAAAGAGTAAAATGCTGCTTTAACATTTCAAATGTGCACTCAACCACATTCCTGAGTTCCAGGAGTGTTTAAAACATTCCTGAGTATCTTGTTGTAACTGAGGAAATGATAATTAGGACTACAGAAGTTGAGCCTCTTACGTTTTATTCATCACGTATATTTTTCTTATTTATTTATTTATTTATTTATTTATTTATTTATTTATTTATTTATTTATTTATTTATTTATTTATTTATTTTTTGAGACAGAGTCTCGCTCTGTTGCCCAGGATAGAGTGAGTTTCGTGGCGTCAGCCTAGCTCACAGCAACCTCAAACTCCTGGGCTCAAGTGATCCTCCTGCCTTAGCCTCCCGAGTAGCTGGGACTACAGGCATGCGCCACCATGCCTGGCTAATTTTTTTCTATATATATTTTTTTAGTTGACCAGATAATTTGTTTGTATTTTTAGTAGAGACGGGGTCTCGCTCTTGCTCAGGCTGGTCACTAACTCCTGACCTCGAGCTATCCACCCGCCTCGGCCTCCCAGAGTGCTAGGATTACAGGCGTGAGCCACCGCGCCCGGCCTGTCACATATATTTTTCTGAGAGCCAGTTTGGGCCCTGTACTTCTGTTAGAGGTCCCAAGTGGAGTAGTTTTAAAATTAGAAGGGAAGGGCAGATGTTAAGGAAATTAAGAGGATATGGTAGGGGGATTAGGGAAGGGAAAGCTCCAGGCCCAATTTCCAGCCCTCCCCTGGATCTGGGCCAGCTCTCTGCTCTTAGGAGCAGGATTCCTTTCACTCCTCTTTCCCCTTCAGGTTCGGATCTGTTCTCTTAGGGCCCAATCTTTCCTCCTCGGGGATAAATTATTTTATCCAGGATCAGCTATTTTGCTCATTTGTGCTACTTTGAGAAAAGGATGTTCAGAGCAGGTGGGAGAAAGCCAGTGCTCACTCTTCACAGTAGGTATCGTGTGGGAGCTGACTGTACACTACCAACCCAGTCCTCAGGGGCTTCAGTGTGCAGCTCTTCATATAAAATGAATGAGGAGGATTTAGACTCATATGGCCCAAAAGCACAGGTGGATTTGGGCACAGTGGAAACACATGCATACACACCAAGGACAGTTGCCAATAGGTGGACTTTTTAAAAAATACTCATATTGAGCATAGTTTAGTTCCAGAAAACTTTATGCATACAGCATAGACATAAATCTGGTATGGCATATTCCAGACTATTAATAGACTGTTTTTTAAGTGGGGTGGGGAGCATTGTAGGGATTACTACAAGGTTTTCATTGTTAGAAATTTCAAAAATAATACCACAAAGATTTAAAAATTTCTTCCTTTTTAAGGAATATTGTAAGGCCCTCAAAAATGTTAAAGTAGGCAGGGCACAGTGGCTCACGCCTGTAATCCGAGCACTCTGGGAGGCCGACGTGGGCGGATTGTTTAAGCTCAGGAGTTCGAGACCAGCCTGAGCAAGAGTGAGACCCCATCTCTACTAAAAAAATAGAAAGAAATTAGTTGGACAACTAAAAATATATATAAAAAATTAGCCGGGCATGGTGGCGCATGCCTGTAGTCCCAGCTACTCAGGAGGCTGGGGCAGAAGGATTGCTTGAGCCCAGGAGTTTGAGGTTGCTGTGAGCTAGGCTGACACCATGGCACTCTAGACCAGGCAACGGAGTAAGACTTTGTCTCAAAAAAAACAAATGTTAAAGTACACAAAGCAGCTTTATAAATATTAGATAAGTGTTTTTATAGGCCCAGGTCTTGATCTCTTTTTTTAAAAAAAATTGATCTGCCTCCCCCCGCCCCTCCCCTATCTCCAAAACTAGGTACAACTTGTTTAGGGCAGGGGATGCACTCGTAGAATGTGAACACTGATAAAGGGGAGCTAAAGTACTTAGTCTCTGTGGAGTTGTGTTCTAAATCTTACTTTGGCAATTGCTTTTCTTAGCTTCATGTCTTTGGAAATCATAACCTACCTCTGGCTATTCCAGCTATTATTTTTTTGTAACTTGCTAGCAAATGCTCCCAAGCTGCAGAGATGTTTACCAAGCACTTTGTAATGTTGGGGCTTCCACTCATAGATTACCTAGTTGGTGTTCTGTTTTCTCCTCTTTTCTTTGAAGATGTCCTCAGCTCTGTAAAGTAGGCGGTTTATAAAGGAAAATATAAGAGCCTGGAATCTGGGGCCAGACTGGGTGAGAATCCATACTCACTCCCTTACTAGCTGTGTGATACTGGGTGAATTACTTTACCTCTCTAGGCCTCAGTTTTTCATCTGTGAAATGGGTACCATATTGATCCATAGGATTGCCATGAGGGTAAAAGAGTTAGTTCATATATAGAAAGTGGTTGACATATAGTAAGTTCTTATTAGCTTTATGATCATTTTATAGGATCAAATGTAATATTCTTCATTTCTTTGTGGTCGATTAGGCACTATCACTGCCTGCCTTTGGTTACCTGTTATATCATTTAAATTGTCCCTGAACAGCCAAACAGTGGCAGAAAGAGAGGTCAGAGAGGAACAAACAGTTTGTTTACAGAGCAGAGCAGCCTCATTTTAGGAAACAGTAGCTGAGGGTATATTGTCTGAGTGTCTTTGCAGTGTAGTGGGTGAAAGTTTACTGGGCCAGTTCTCTGTATGCATTAAAATGTGTACTAAAATGGATTGTGGGGTATATACTCCACCTTTTTTTTTTTTAAGAACTATTTTGGAAACAAGCAATCATCTCTGGGGCATATCAAAATCATCTAATATGGGAGGGAGCATTTAACCTCTCTCCCTCCACCATAATAGCTATGGTTAGAGCATATCTTAGCTTCAGGTAGTTGGTTCCCAACCAGATTGGAGTGAGGGAGAGAGTTGAAGGCACTGTGTATGCAGCAGTTTGGCTGTTTAAGTGAGTTGTGGAATGCCCTATAAGTTTTTCAGTGTTGGAAGAAATTGCATTCAAATGAGCATAAAACTGATCATGGGTAATGTACTAGTCTGTTCCTGCTGCTGTAACAAAATAACCACAGACTGGGTAATTTATAAATAATAGAGATTTATTTCTCACAGTTCTGGAGGCTGGAATTCCGAGATCAAGGTGCTGGCAGATTGAGTGTCTAGTGAAGGCCTGGTCTCTGCTTCCAGGATAACACTTTGTTGCAGGAGGGGATGAACATTGTGTCCTCACATGATGGAAGGGTGAAAGGGCAAAAAGTGCCTAGCTAATTCTTCTGATTTTTATAAAGTTGCTAATCCCATCCAGGCTCCACTGTAATGATTTAATCATCTCCTAAAGGCCTCATCACTTAATACTATCACATTGAGGTTTAAGCTTCAACATGACTTTTGGAGGGGACACAAACATTTAAATCATAGCAGTGAAGAACAAGAGAATACAAGTGAGCAAGAATAGAAAAGAACTTGGCTGAGGAGATACTAGCTTTGATGGGCACTATGTGTGGGCACTTGATGGACGTTCTGTGAAAACAGGAAGATGGTTTTGCTTGAGTCAAAAGTGAATTAAAAGTGTTTACTTGCATGTTTTGCCAGAAATGGATAAATGAATGACAGAGATTGTGGAAAAGGAATGGTATGAACATCATGAAGATAGTCACTATGTATTTGACCTCCTCCTATATGTCAGGTTTTTATATATGCATTATTCTTCGATCTTACCACAATGCCCAGAAGTTAGTTAGCTTTGGGACTCCTTTGGGTTAAGTAATATTCTCTAGGGCACATGACATTTGACTAGAATTTGAATGGAACATGAAAGCCATTAGGTCCCTCATTCAGCCTATGGCTAATAGGTATAACTTTGCTCTGTAATCACATTGTTTAGGAAGCATGGTAAGAAAAATAATTCTTGGATTTCCTGCAGAGCTAATAGTCTTGGGTAGACCGTTTAAATTTTGAGTGGAAGGAATAAAAAAGGAGTTAGCAGATGCTTGGAAGAGCAACAGCAATCTCTTATTACAGTGACTGGGCACTGGCTTCATGTCCACCATGAATAAGTAAAATACCTTTCAAGGTTTAAGTATTTTAGGTGGTGAACTAGTACTCTATTCTGACAGCCTGGAGAATAATTTCAGCTACCTTAGAACCAAGTTTAGGAAGAAAACATGTATTTATTTCTTACTTAAGAACAAAAGGGCCTTTGGGAAGGAGAGAAATGATTCTAGGTACTATATAATAGCTCCTGAGATCCTTGCTCTGCAGAGTGACCTTAGTAAGATGTTGGTCTGCCTGTGAAGACAGTCTAAATTATAAGATAGCCATTACTAAAGTGACACACAGGTAAACAGAGTGAACCTTCCCTCCTCATGTTTTTTATATTAGAGGTCAGGAGAGAGATCTGATTGCACCTTTAAGATAGGAGAGAAAGCTTTTTGACTGATTGAGGGCATGGCCTTTAATTTCTAAGTGGCTTAAAGAATGTATGGCTCATTGTTTGTTCATTCCAAAGTCCTAATGATATGGCTGATATTTTTTCTCAGATAAGAATGTGACTTTTGGCAGTGACTGTGCATCACAATGGCTTGAAAATAACCAAGTCCTTTGGAACCAAATGGTGTGTCCTCTGTGCATGTGTTCTGTGTCCATGCGTGAAATATGTGCATGAGGATTAAAAAAACACCTTGAAATAAGAGGTAGTGGCTGTCAAATTGGGAAAATCTTAAAAACTCAACATTAGGAGAACATAAGATATATGTGGGTTAAGTTTTTTCCATACATTTATCTAGGTGATGGTATACTCTGCCGTAAGTATAGTTTATAAAGAGTTTTCAGTGGCATGAGGAAATGCTAATGGAATAATGTAAAATGAAAAAGGCAGGTGCAAAATTGATATACAGTAAGATCTCAACTATGTATAAATGTGTAGAAAAATCTGTAAAGAAATATGTGAAAATGTTAATGGTATTACTCTGATGAAATTATAGATGATAGGTTTTCTTTCTGTTTTCTTATATTTTCTAAATTTTTTACAATGGTCATATTTTATTTTTATAAATAGAAATTTAAAAATTTTCTTCTACAACTGCTTTTGAGAAGATATTTGTCAGGATATGATAGGGATGATAAATTATCTGTGTTGTCTGCTCTATGAAGAAATAAATGGAAATTGGATTTGTTGCACAAAGCAATGCCTTTATTAGGTATACCATTGAAATTAAAGAGGATCAGTAGTAGCTTACATTGATTCCTTAATTTTTCTCTTAGAATCATGGTCACAATAAAGTAACTTTTCATATTTACTATATGGGCTACCAAGCAATATTTACAGTTAGGATCAGGGATCCACTAAGCATATTCAAGTGCTTCAGCCCCACTTTTTTGCCATAATTTTTCATTTGGATGCTCTAAAAAGATAAAAATAAAAACTTGTTACTACATTTAATACATGAAGTGTTTTGATAAGTTATACCAGTGAAATGAGCAAACATTGGTATGAATTTAGCTTATTTTAATGACTTCATTTACTACTTTTTACATTTAGTTTTTTTTTTTTTTGTGTGGTAATTGCTGTAGATTTTCTGTCCTTTTTTTTGCCTCAGAATTTTGAGATAGAAGATTGTGAAATATGCCATGGCCAAATGTTCAGAGTTGATTAGCAATGCAGTCAGAGAAAGCCAAATCTGGATGTTTGGTTTGATTTCTGCTTTATAGTAGAAGGATAAATTCAAGAGGAAAATGCTTATTTTTCCTTTTCAAAAAGTGCATAATGGTACTTGTGGAGTTGAAGCATGGTCTTTATATATTACACAGCTTGTAGAATGGAGAGCCTTTGACCTCTGAATGAATGTCTTACCTCTTCCTCTTCCCTTCACTAACAAAATAGCCATAGTAAAAATTATAATTGCAGTAGTGGTTGTCAGGGGCTGCGGGAAGAAGGGAATGGGGAGTGGCTGCTAATGTGTAACAGGTTTTTTGAGGTGATGAAAATATTCTGGAATTAGTGGTGATGGCTGTACAGTCTGTGCAAATACTGCAAATTACTGAGTTGTACACTTTAAAAAGAGGAATTTAATGTTATGCAAATGATATCTCAATGTTTGAAAAAGGAGCTAGAAGAGGAAAAGGGATTCCATCACAGATACATGTGAGGAAAGCATGTTCCAGTTCCCACCAATCCCTTCAGTCCTCTTCATAGTAAATTACAGAGAAGCCTGGTTCCTGTCTTGGGAGAATGCCAAATTTTCATAGGCATTTGACACGAGAATAAAATAGTCATAGTATTAAATGATCAATCTCACATCTAAAATGTTGTTATGAAGTGACAATCTAAGGGCATAGATAATACTGTATTTTCAAAGGTCTGTTTCAAGTGATACATTATGGGGATGTATTAATGAACACTGAATTCTATCTTTAAAATGAAACAAATGTGTACTACTAAGTGTCAACAAATAACCAATAGAAGGAAGTGGGGAAGTATATGAGTTTTGGACTCAGAGTGAAGTTTTTTTGTTTGAGTTTTTAAGAAACAATTTATTATACTTTTGAAATGTAAAAAAAACCAAGTAAAAAGAAGAGCTGTAACATTTTTTGAGTGTCTAGTTATGTACCAGATCTTGTGATAACTGCTTTTAATATTTTATGTATTTAATCACCACAAGAACCGTATTTTCAATCTCATCTTAAATTTGAGGAAACTGAAAATAAACGTTTACTCCCTATCCCCTGAAGAATTATATGGGTGAATGCCTTTATAAGAAGTTCCCAGAGAACAGTGAGGATGATAACTTGCCTAAGATATTATTAATACTACCCAGAGATGCCCACACCTTGGGGAACTGCCATTCCAGGCATTTCTTTGTGCATATATCACAGTAGAGTTACACTATGTGTGCTGTTCTGTAGCCTGTTTGTTGTTTTGTTTTACTCAATGTAAAAAGGTAGCAGGATATATTTACTTGTTAAAATACGGTCATTTCTGTGATCTCCTTTTATGTTATGATTTACCTAATTTGTCTCCTACTGATAGAGATTTAGGTTGTTTGCAAATTTTTGCCATTTAAACTACATTGTGATGACCATTCCATGCATAAGGGTTGTATCTTTTTCCGCCAACTTTTTTTTTTTTTTTTTTTTGAGACAGAGTCTCACTCTGTTGCCCGGGCTAGAGTGCCATGGCGTCAGCCTAGCTCACAGCAACCTCAAACTCCTGGGCTCAAGTGATCCTCTGGGACTACAGGCATGCACTACCATGCCCGGCTAATTTTTCTATATATATTTTTAGCTGTCCATATAATTTCTTTCTATTTTTAGTGGAGAGGGGTTCTTGCTCTTGCTCAGGCTGGTGTTGAACTCCTGACCTCAAACAATCCGCCCACCTCGGCCTCCCAGAGTGCTAGGATTACAGGCGTGAGCCACCTCGCCCGGTCTCTGCCAACTTTTTGTCATGGATTTTTCCCCAAACATGAGAGTAAAGAGAATAAAACAATGCATCCCCACATGCTCATTATCCAGCTATTAGCATTCTACTGTTCCTGTTTCGTCTGTCTTCCCCCAACTCCCCCCAACCTCCCCCCTGGGTATTTTAAATCATATTCCATATGTCCTATTATTTTACCTGCAAATATTTCAATATGTATCTATACCAAAGTGTTAAAAATAATAACCACAGTACCATTATGATACCTAACAAAATTACTTCCAGTTCCTTAGTATCATCTGCTAATTAATCTGTGTTCAGTTATCCTCAGTTGTCTCAAAAATAGGACAGTTTTCTAATTCTGTCATGTCCTTTAGTTCTAGTATTTATTAGCTGTGATTCTTCTATAAAGAAGAACTTTGCTTCATCAGCTAGTTGATTACTCTGAAATACATTCTATATAGGAAAAGTAGTGTGACTGCTTTGCTCTTTCCTTATTAGATTTTTAGAACATGACTTAGTGCCTACCGGCCTCCCAAGATGACCGAAGAGGATCTTTTTAGTATTCATATAACTCATGGATTTATTTATTTTTTAATTTTTTATATGTTTTGAGATAGGGTCTCACTCTATTGCCTGAGCTAGAGTGCTGTGGCATCAGCCTAGCTCACAGCAACCTGAAACTCCTGGGCTCAAGTGATTCTCCTGCCTCAGCCTCCCAAGTAGCTGGGACTACAGGCATGTGCCACCATGCCCGGCTAATTTTTCTATTTTTAGTAGAAACGGTGTCTCACTCTTGCTGAGGCTGGTCCCAAACTCCTGACCTCAAGCCATCCTCCCACCTCAGCCTCCCAGAGTGCTTGGATTGAGTCACCGTGCCCAGCCTAACTCATGAATTTAAACATACTTGGTGTTCCATTCCATTTGAGCATGTTTTTGATGTCTCATATTTGCCCAGTAGGAGCCCTTTCAAGTCATGTCAGAATGGCACAGAGCCAATTTGAAAGGGCCATTTCCCAGGGAAAGGAATTAGAGCTTTTTGGAGAAATGGCTGATTCTAGATCTAAGCAGGAAGTGTCCAAGATAGATAAGCCTGGGACATCTTGTCAGACTTGAAAGCAAGAAAGCACTTTTATCTGGTTTCACACTATATTGAAGCTACCTGTTTGTTTGTGTAAGTCCTCTCCACTGGATTTTGAGCTTCTAGAGGGGAGGGGACTGTGGCTTGTTTTTGAAGTCCCATTACCTAGATCTATCCCTGTTGGAGGTTCCTGCATATTACACCGTTTCCCCCCACATAAGACAAATAAACTAAATGAGATGTGTTTTCAGGGACTTTAGAAAGGCCTCCTTTTCTGTCTTAACAACTGTGATAGTTTCTCCGGTGATTTTCTAAGAGTTGTTAGTGACTTTCTGAGAATTGACTTCTTGGTGAACTTTGGAGTCCAATCTTATGACTTTGCTTCTTGTAACCTTTAGCAAGTACAAATAAAAGTAATGGTAGGAATTTGACCATGCCTAGACTATAGTTTTATAGCTATAGCTATAGTTCACTTTATAGCTAAGGTGAACTGTAAGCTTAAATAATACATTGGGTCAAAGTAGTATGTGACTCACACTGTTGCACTATTCTTTTCTGTCACCTCTCTTTTTCTTTTACGGGATAGTCAATTTTTTTTTTTTTTTTAAGACAGAGTCTCACTCTGTTGCCCAGGCTGGAGTGCTGTGGCATCAGCCTAGCTCACAGCAACCTCAAACTCCTGGGCTCGAGCAATCCTCCTGCCTCAGCCTCCCGAGTAGCTGGGACTACAGGCATGTACCACCATGCCTGGCTAATTTTTTCTATATATATATATGTTTTTAGCTGTCCGTATAATTTCTTTTCTATTTTTAGTAAAGACGGGGTCTCGCTCTTGCTCAGGCTGGTCTCGAACTCCTGAGCTCAAACAATCCGCCCTCCTCGGCCTCCCAGAGTGCTAGGATTATAGGCGTGAGCCGCTGCGCCCGGCCAATAGTCAATTTTTTATTTGTGTTTTAGAGCTAATTCTCTGTGTTTTACAGATTTATTTTTTTCTGTTCAGAGATGAGTTTATGATTACTTCCATTATGTTCCACAAATTTTGATCTCTTACGGAATTTTATTTCTTGACCTTCAGACCAGAACAAATCCCCCTTTTATATGTGCCTTCAAAGCTTCCTGTATAACATTTACAATGACTTAATTTATATAATGGTTATTTGATTAATGTCTGTATCTCTCACCCCTTATCTACCTTTTTTTTTTAAAGTAATTTTATCTGTAACATCTTGCTTAGTGCCTTGGCACATAGATATTGGTCAATAAAATTTTTGTAATAAATGAAAAGACCCCTAACCTTTGCTGCTAGTGGTATTACACTAGATTTTTTTGATGGTCAAACGAGAATAATGTATTTGCAGGCCGGATTGTAGAATACCTGCCATTACAGAGACCTGTCAGGGCTTCAAGGATTTGCTTTGGCCTGTGTCATGCTCTTAGCGGTGTCAGTCATTTTTTAGTTGTGGGTGAGAATTTGCACCCTCTGGTGTTGGTCAGGGTTTTAACTGTGTTTCCTTCTCTGTAGCTTATAACCTGAAGCCTCCCAGCAGGTCATGAGCCTTGGTTTATTTTCGAGGATTCTGTTAAGATGATACTGCTTGAATAATATCATCTAGGGTGCATTTAATGGCCCTCCTCCTTTCCACTTTTACTTCCCTCTCCTCTTTTAGTAGGAAATTAGACTTTTCTTTTTGGCATTTTTATGTTGGGTTTTGAACACTTGCTTTAGCTCAGCTCCACTCTAAGCATAGACTTGGGCAGGCCACTTTACCTCTCTGAGCCTTTGCTCTCTGGTTTGTAGAATGGAGAGCAAGCAAATACTACTACCTGCCCTACCTATTTACAGGACTGTACAAAGCTGTATGTAGACAGAGGAATCATTCACAAGTTTTCTCCTATTTTCTCCCTTTTACTTTGTGGTCTCTGAGGTTCAGAATCTGACTATTTCTTTAATGCTTTTACCTATAGGCAATTAGTTCTAAAGCCTCTCCCAACCCCCGCTGCCTTTTTTTTTTCAGCTTTTTTAAAAAATTCAAAATGTTAGTTCAGGGGCTACAAGTGTTTTTGTTACATGGATATCTCGTGTAATGGTTAAGTCAGGGCTTTCGGTGTGCCCATCATCAGATTAGTGTTCATTGTACCCAACAGGTAAGTTTTTGTTTTATACCCACCCTTCCCACCAGCTTCCCTTTAAAAAAATTAATTTACTTTTAATTGCCAAAAATTATGTATGTTATTGTGCACAGCATGATATTTTGAAATATGTTTATGCTATGGAATGGCTAAATTGACCTAATTAACATATGCATTACCTCACATTTATCATTTTTTGTGGTGAGAACTCTTAAAATCTTCTCTCAGTGATATTTAAGAACATAATATTTTGTTATTAACTGTAGTCACCATGTTGTACAATAGATCTCTTAAACTTACTCCTCCTGTCTAACTGAAATTCTGTATCCTTTGACCAGCATGTCCCAACCCTGCCTCCCATCCCACAGCCCTGCCCCTGCAATCTCCCAATCCCTGGTAACCACCACTCTGTGCTCTGCAAAACTCATTTTGTTATTGGTCTGTTGTGTGGTCAGAGTAAATAGGGTTTCATAGGACACAGCTTACCACTGGCTTTTTTTTTTTTTTTAATGCCCCCTTTTTAAATTGAGGTAATTATAGATGCACATGCAGCTGCAAGAAATAATACAGAGATCCCTTTTACAAATGCCCGGTTTTCCAAAATGGTAAAATTTTGTCAGACTGTATAATATCACAACCAGGATATTGATGTTAATACAAACCAACACACTCAGATTTATCTAGTTTTATTTGTACAATGTGTGTCCATTGGCTTTTGAACTGAAAATTTTCCTAATTTAATATTTCAGATCTGTGGTGATAGGGTAATAGGAACACATATCACACTTAATATGAAAGAATTAATTTATAGATTAAGAATAAATTTATTTTAACTCTAGTGAATGTGGTAATACGGACCATGGTATTAATACTTTTGGGGCAAATAGTGTAATAACATTATCCAACAGATGTTTTAAATAATAAAGACCTAATTTGTTAGCATATATATTCTTAGCATGTCAAGGATACTTTAAAAATGACTTTATTTATTTATTTATTTATTTATTTATTTATTTATTTTTTTGAGACAGGGTCTCACTCTGTTGCCCAGGCTAGAGTGCCCTGGTGTCACCTAGCTCACAGCAACCTGAAACTCCTGGACTCAAGCAATCCTCCTGCCTCAGCCTCCCGAGGAGCTGGGACTGACTACAGGCATGCGCCACCATGCCCGGCTAATTTTTCTATATACATTTTTAGCTGTCCATATAATTTCTTTCTATTTTTAGTAGAGAGGGGGGTCTCACTCTTGCTCAGGCTGGTCTCGAACTCCTGAGCTCAAACAATCTGCCCGCCTTGGCCTCCCAGAGTGCTAGGATTACAGGCGTGAGCCACCGCACCCGGTTCAAAAATGACTTTAAATACACTTGAAAACTGTGCCATAACCATATCCTGTTGTCACTTTGTTTACCACTTTATCTCTCTGAACCTTTGCTTTCTGGTTTGTAGCATGAAGAGCAAATAATACTACCTGCCCTACCTACTGTGCAAAGCTGTATGTAGACAGAGGAATCCCATGAGTTTTCTCCTACTTTCTCCCTTTTACTTTGTGGTCTCTGAGGTTCAGAATTTGACTATTTCTTTAATGCTTTTACCTATAGGCAGTTAGTTCTAAAGCTTCCCCCTCTTTTTGGGTTCCTTTGTTTACATGGGTTCTTTGCTTAGAAAACTGTGTTTTCATGAGCACTGCAGAGTAATTTTAGTGCTGCTCAGGGTCAGGGGGACCTGAACTGTTATAGATTTAATGCTCTTTTCCTTTTCTAATTGGTCAGAAGATAGTGGATGAACCTGGGAGGATTGAGGTGATGATGCTTCCTTTCCTCCTTTGTTCTTGTTTAGCTTTGAGGCATGACAAGCCACTGTCAGTGAAAGTCTAGGGTTAACTTTTAACTCCTTATGTCTCAGATGTTTCTTTTCCCCAACATACACAATCCAATTGTCAATAAGTTTTAGTAGCTTTTTTCCCTGTACTAATTATTTTTGTATTTCCCCCCATATTTAAGCATATATGCTTATTGAAAATAGCAGAAAAGCATAAAGAAAATATCAACCTATTATTTTATCTGAAGTATCTATCTTTCAAATCTTTTCCTTTGTTTTTGTTCTATCCTGCCTCTAATATAGGAATCAGATGCCATTTTTCTCTTCCCTAGCCTGTTGAAGCAGCTAACTAGTCTGTCTACCATTCTAGGCCAAGTGAACTTCTAAAACAGATCTATTCTGTTCATCCCTGCTCAGAAGCCTTGGATTCTCTGCTGCCTATTGAAGAAAGCCCAAACACCTGAGCATGACATTCAAAGCCCTCTAATGTCCCAAATGTGCCATTTTTTGCTTTTTTCCACCACGTTCCCTCCATGCTAAATTGGTACCCCACCCCGCCATTCTCTTTTCTCTGAATGGATCATCTCTTCTTGGCCTTGTCAAACTCCTTCTCATGATTGAAGATTGAGCTTAAACACTATACTTCCTGTAAAGGTTGTGCTAATTTTTCCCAGTTCAAATGACTTGCTTAGTAACTGGTGCTCCCATACCACGGAGCCCATACTTCACTTTGCCAGACCGTATTTTGCCTTAGATTGTGGCCATTTGTGTTCTTTTGTCAACTATATTAATTAATACTTTTGCAGGTGAAGGCCATATTTTATTTTATCTTTGTGTCTCTGAGCCCGTTGCTTGCACTGTAGGACCCAACATTTAGCAACTCCTTATTAAGTTCAATTATATTCAGCTGTGTAATAAGTGCCCCCTGCTTGCTTATATTTGAAGTGGCCTTTTCTTCTTTGCATTTTTTGTTTAAACTGCCTTGTTAAAAAAATTCCTATGACAAATTCCTCTCTCATAGTTGTTTCCTAATTCATTATAGTTTGAGAAGAGGAACTAGCTGTGGGATGAATTTGTAGAAATGGTAAGGAGGCAGGAGGAATCTAATGGGCACACAGATCCTATGGACGACTTGCATTTCTCATGAGGAAGAAGTGGGGCCAGATAGGACAGTGGGAGGGGACTCCTGGAAGTCAGCCAGGAATATTCCTTGTTTCCTTCCCATCCAATAAATCCAGAAAATGAGTTTTAGTTGGATGAATGCCTTGGCATCCTTCCTAACCTTTGTTAGTAATTGAAGAACTTGATTCTAAATTGTGATTTGTTACTAGAAAGTTCCAAATACAAAAATCATGATATTATATAAGGTCCCAGTGAAGGAAATCTAGAGGTATAAAGTGTAGTTTTGATATTGTAGAAGGAATATTGATATAGTTACTCCTCGCCCCCCCCCCCCCCCCGCCACTTGCCATTTGAAGAGGGAGAAGCTGGGCTTCCTAGTTGTACTGAAAACTATGTGCTCTCTGTGATAGAGGATGCATGGCAGGCTGGAAGCCCCGTGATCATTAGGAGTTCATTAGATTCTGTCTGCAGCTGTTAGAAAATGAACAATCAGGTATGTGGGAGTTACCATGTTGCTCAAATGCTCAGCATGAATGATTTTATCCAAAGAGCTATTTTTCATTTTGAGAAGGAAAACCTTTTTAGCCAAGAGAAGATAACCTTTTTAATAACCACAGCCTTGTAGTATAGTTTGAAGTCTGGTAAATTAATACCTCCCAATTTGTTCTTATTGCCTAAAATTGCTTTTGCTAAACGAGGTCTTCTCTGGTTCCATACAAAGCGTAAAATTATTTTTTCTGTATCTGTGAAAAATGATGTTGGTAATTTAATAGGGATTGCATTGAATCTGTAGATCACTTTGGGTAGTATAGACATTTTAACAATGTTGATTCTTCCGATCTATGAGCATGGTATGGTTTTCCACCTGTTTACATGCTCTGCGATTTCCTTCCTCAGTGTTTCATAGTTCTCCCTGTAGAGGTCTTTTACCTCCTTAGTTAACTATTGTCCTAGATATTTTATTTTCTTTGTTGCTATTGTGAAAGGTATTGAGTCCTTAATTTGGTTCTCCATTTGACTGTTATTGGCATATATGAATGCCTCTGATTTGTGTGTATTGATTTTGTATCCCGAGACTTTACTGAATTCATTGATCAATTCCAGGAGTCTCTTGGTTGAATCCTTGGGATTTCTAGATATAATATCATATCATCAGCAAAGAGTGAGAGTTTGATCTCTTCTGTCCCTATTTGGACACCCTTGATTCTGCTCTCTTGCCTGATTGCTCTCGCCAGGACTTCCAGCACTATGTTGAAAAGTAATGGCGACAGTGGGCAGCCTTGTCTGGTTCCAGTTCTGAGTGGGAATGCTCTCAATTTTTCCCCGTTCAGTATGATGTTGGCTAGGGGTTTGTCATATATGGCTTGTATCATTTTTAGACAGGCCCCGTCAATGCCTATTTTGTTAAGCGCTCTTATCATAAAAGGGTGTTGAATTTTGTCAAATGCTTTTTCTGCATCTACTGAGAGGATCATATGGTCTTTGTTTTTGCTTCTATTTATGTGGTGAATTACATTTATAGATTTGCGTATATTGAACCATCCCTGCATCTCTGGGGTGAAGCCCACTTGGTCGTGATGGATTATTTTCTTGATAAGCACCTGGATTCGATTTGCTAGGATTTTATTGAGAATTTTTGCATCTGTATTCATAAAGGATATTGGTCTATAGTTTTCTTTTTTTGTTGCATCCTTTCCTGGTTTTGGTATCAAAGTTTATGTTGGCTTCATGAAATGTGTTGGGGAGAATTCCGTCCTTCTCCATGTTGTAGAATAACTTTTGTAGGATAGGCACCAGTTCTTCTTTGTAGGTGTGGTAAAATTCGGGTGTGAAACCATCTGATCCGGGACTTTTCTTTTTGGGAAGGTTTTTTATTGCAGTTTCGATTTCAGTTCTTGATATTGGTCTGTTCAGGAATTGTATTTCTTCCTGGTTGAGCCTAGGGAGGCTTTGTGTTTCTAAAAATTTGTCCATTTCCTCCATATTTTCCAGTTTATGCACATAAAGGTTTTTGTAGAATTCATAGATGATATCTTGTATCTCTGTGGCATCAGTTGTGATTTCTCCTTTCATGTTCCTGATGGAGGTTATTAGAGATTTTTCTTTTCTCCTCTTGGTTAGTCTAGCCAGAGGTGTGTCAATTTTGTTTATCTTTTCAAAGAACCAACTTTTTGTTTTATTAATCTCCTGTATGGTTTTTCTGTTGTCCATTTCATTTAGTTCTGATTTAATCTTATTAATTTCTCTCCTTCTGCTGGGTTTGGGGTCGGTCTGTTCTTCTTTTTCCAGCTCTTTGAGTCTATTCATTAGGTTGTCTATTTGTAAGTTTTCTGTCTTTTTGATATAGGCATTTATGGAAATAAATTTTCCTCTCAGGACTGCTTTAGCTGTGTCCCACAGATTTTGATAACTTGTGTCTCCTTTGTCATTTAGTTCAAAGAATCTTTTGATTTCTGTCTTGGTTTCTTCATTTATAAAATAATCATTCAGGAGAAGGTTGTTTAGCTTCCATGACTTTGAGTAGAAATGAGAATTTCTGTTAGGGTTAATTTCTACTTTTATTCCGCTGTGATCTGAGAAGATGCATGGTATGATTTCTATTTTTTTAAATTTTTAAGACATGCTTTGTGTCTTAAGATATGGTCAATCTTAGAGAATGTCCCATGAGCTGATGAGAAGAACATATATTCCGTGGAATTTGGATAGAATATCCTATAAATGTCAGGCAGGCTCATTTGTTCCAGTATTCTGTTTAAGTCCATTATTTCTTTGTTTATTTTCTGTTTGGAGGATCTGTCCTGTGCTGTCAGTGGGGTGTTGAAGTCTCCGGCTATTATGGTGTTGCTGTTTATCATTTGGTTTAGATCAAGTAGGGTTTGCTTTATGAATCTGGGTGTACCTAAGTTGGGTGCATATATATTAAGTATAGTTATGTCTTCTTGTTGAACTGTACCCTTCGCCAGTATATAGCAACCATCTTTGTCTTTCGTTACTTTTGTTGATTTAAAAACTAAGTTATCTGAGATTAAAACCGCCACACCAGCCTTCTTTTGGTTTCCGTTTGCTTGAAATATAGATTTCTACCCTTTTATCTTCAGTCTAAGTGCATGTTTGCAGGTTAGATGAGTTTCTTCGAGACAGCAGACACTTGGCTTGTATTTTTTTATCCATTGGGCCAGCCTATGTCTCTTGAGTGGGGAATTCAAGCCATTCACATGTATTGAGAGAACTGATAGGTGGGGCAGATTTCTGTTCATCCTGTTGGGTAGAACTTCATTTCTATGTTTTCTCTCTTGAGTCATTATGGTATCTGGCCTTTGATCTTTAGCTTTTGAGTAGTTTTACGTTCGTGGGTCTTTCTTGTGCTAGTCCGTGTGCAACTCTGTTTTGAGTACTTCTTGGAGGGCTGGTCTTGTCTTGGTGAATTCCCTCAGTCTTTGTTTATCTGAGAATGTCTTAATTTCTCCTTCATGTACAAAACTTAGCTTTGCTGGGTACAAGATTCTAGGCTGGACATCATTCTGTTTCAGAAGAGTGAGAATGGGGCCCCAGTCTCTTCTTGCTCATAAGGTTTCAGTTGAGAAATCTGGCATTATTCGGATGGGTTTTCCTTTGTATGTTAGTTCTTTCTTTCTCCTTACAGCTCAAAGAAGGGCCTCTTTAGTGAATATTTTGGTCAATCTGATGACTGTGTGACATGATGTTTTCCTATTTGCAATGAATCTCCCAGGGGTCCTTTGAGCATCTTGAACCTGTATATCTAGATTTTTAGCAAGGCCTGGGAAATTTTCCTCAATTATATCTTCAAATAGCTTATCCAACCCTTGTGTATTATTTTCTTCGCCCTCAGGAATGCTGATAACTCTCATGTTAGGCTTCTTCATATAATCCCACATTTCTTGTAGACTCTGGTCTTTTCTCTTATTTCTTTGCTCTATCTCTGTGACTGACTTATTTAATTGGCAGGTGATTAGACTTCAAACTATACTACAAGGCTGTGGTTATTAAAACAGCTTGGTATTGGCACTAGAACAGGGACACAGACCAGTGGAATAGAACTGAGAATCCAGACATAAAACCATCCTCATATAGCCATTTAATCTTTGACAAAGCAGACAAAAATATACTCTGGGAAAAAGAATCCTTATTCAATAAATGGTACTGGGAAAACTGGATAGCCACATGTAAAAGACTGAACCAGGACCCACACCTTTCACCTCTCACAAAAATCAAATCACGGTGGATAACAGACTTAAACCTTAGGTGTGAAACGATTAGAATTCTAGAGGAAAATGTGGGAAAGACTCTTAGAGACATTGGCCTAGGCAAAGAATTTATGAGGAAGACCCCAAAGGCAATCACAGCAACAATAAAAAGAAATAAACGGGACCTGATTAAATTAAAAGGCTTCTGCACAGCCAAAGAAACTGTCACGAGAGTAAACAGACAACCTACAGAATGGGAAAAAATTTTCGTATGCTACACATCCAATAAAGGACTGATAACCGGAATCTATTTAGAACTCAGGAAAATCAGCAAGAAAAAATCAAACAACCCTATCAAAAAGTGGGCAAATGACATGAATAAAAATTTTTCAAAAGAAGACAGAAGAATGGCCAACAAACATATGAAAAAATACTTAACATCTCTAATCATCAGGGAAATGCAAATCAAAACTACAATGAGATATCACTTAACTCCAGTGAGAATGGCCTTTATCAAAAAGTCCCATAACAATAAATGTTGGTGTGGATGCGGAGAGACAGGAACACTCATGCACTGCTGGTGGGACTGCAAACTAGTGCAACCTCTGTGGAAAGCAGTATGGAGATACCTTAAACAGATACAAGTAGACCTACCATTTGATCCAGGAATCCCATTATTGGGCATCTACCCAAAAGAACAAAAGTCATTCTATAAAAAAGACATCTGCACCCGAATGTTTATAGCAGCACACTTCACAATTGCAAAGATGTGGAAACAACCCAAGTGCCCATCAATACATGAGTGGATTAATAAAATGTGGTATATGTATACCATGGAGTACTACTCAGCTGTAAGAAATAATGGGGATATAGCATCTCTTATGTTTTCCTGGATAGAGCTGGAACCCATTCTCCTAAGTGAAGTATCCCAAGAATGGAAAAATAAGCACCACATGTACTCACCATCAAATTGGTTTCACTGATCATCACCTAAGAGCACATTTGGGAATAACATTAATCGAGTGTTGGGCAGATGTGGGGGGGAGATGGGTTTATACATACATGATGAATGCAATGCGCACTGTCTGGGGAATGGACATGCTTGAAGCTCTGACTCGGGGGGGGGGGTGGAGGGGCAAGGGCAATATACGTAACCTAAACTTTTTTACCCCCATAATATGCTGACATAATAATAATAATAAAAGAAGATTGACTTTATCTTTAAGGCAATGTCCTACTGAGTGGTGCACTGAATTCTAGTTCACATTTTGGGCATATTTCTTCTTTCTACCATATTGGTAGCCTCCAACAATAAAAAGGAGGGGCAGTTTTTACTTTGTTAACAAGATTGTACCAACTGTCCCTTTCCTCTTTGGGAATTGGGTCTTAGGAAGAGAGAGGGAGGGAGAGAGGAGACTAATATACTAGATGCTTCTTAGAAAGAAGTGAATGCATTATTAGTGGTATTTAGATATTTGGATGCTTTTTTTTTTAAAAACTTTTGCCCTTAAAACTGAAGCTAACTCAGCAACTGTGAGATATTCATGTTTATGCTCATTTTACAATTGAGAAAACTAAGGCACACAGAGGAAATGTGCCCAGAGTTACACAGCTAGTAAGTGACAGAGTCTAGGTCCAGTGTCTTAACCACTGTGTAATACTTACTGTCATTGTCAACACAGTTTAAAAACAAAATTGGCTATGGTGAGCTTCCACTGCATACAGCATTCCAAATAATCTTTTAAAATCATAAATCAGATTCTGTCACTTCTCAGCCTAATCCTCTCCAGTGTCTTCCTGTTATACTTAGAATAAAATTAAAACTTTACAGGGTAAATGACCTTATACCCATGGCCCGGCCCTATCTGTCTCTTGGCCTTATTCCCATACCTGCTGTCTTTTACTGTGCTCCAGCTACCCTGGCTTTAGAGCTCTTTCTAATGGCTAGTTGGCTTCTCCCCAGATCTTTGTGTTGTGAGCTACATCTTATCATTTTATCTCAGCTTAAACTCACCTTTTAAAGGCCTTCTCTGACCTCCCTAGCTAAAATAGTCTCTACCCTCAGCCAGTTACTTTTTCCCTATCTGAAATTCCCCCTGTTTGAATATAAGATTCCTGATGGCGGAGACCTTGCCTGTCTTGTTTAATGGTAGAATCTGTATTGCCTAAAACAGTACTTGGGATGTGGTGAGTGCTCAATAAATATTTATTAAGTAAGCATAATGACGGGTTGAACTAGGGCTTTCCTGAGAACAACTTTTCAGAACCCTCTGGCTTAAAGGATATATGGCAACAGTTCAGGACAGCTAGAGCCTGCCTCATCAACTCTGTTCCTCCAAACTCTGCCACCTCCCAAACTAAAACTCGTGGAGGTTATCTCCTCCAGTGTCTCAGCAGCAGGTAAAGGTAGGAGAAGGTGACCAAGGACCTGGATATTATATTACTAGGAGGCCTCCTCTCATTTGTAGCTGTGCCTTGTAGGATTCTGGAAAGCAGTCCTTGGACTTCAGCTCAGTACAATGGCTATATTGGTAATGGTGACCCTGAGACATCAAGGAAGGCTAAATTTTAGAATATTCTCTGTAATAGATATGTCTAATACATTTTAGGAAGTTTCCATTAAGTGAATGGGAACTTTGGACATTTGGAGTAAGTCCTCAATTATCTGGAAAAACATCTTTCCAGGTAGACTCATCCCTTTGTTCAGCTGTGAGCCTATTACTTTCTTGGTGCTGGGCAGTCTTTGCTAAAGTTGTGTCATGGTTATTAAAGAAATGTTTCTTTCATTTGTTCTTTTTCCTGACTAGAATACAGTATGTTCTTTATCTGAAACCACAGGCACTTTGAGTTTTCCAAGGGTCATTTGTTATCTGATTGGATTGTCCCAGTGTGAAGGCCTCTCTGAAGGCCACCTACTGTCCCTCCCTGGTGCACTGGTTGCAGTTGCCTCCAGAGTTCCAGGAGGGAGGGAAGCTAAGCCTGCCTGACCCTGCTTGGTAGAGATATACTGTTTCTGAACTCTGAATTGCTCTGAACCGATTCCAGTTGGGCTTCGTGGGCCACCTCTGTCCTTTACGGATTTGGCCATGAGCCTGAGAGCCTGGTACACATCTGTCTGAAGTCCTCTGGACAAGTGGATGAATCTCTCTGTTCTGTACTGGGCCTCTTTCCCTCTTGACTTGAAGCAAAAATTTTAATACTAAGAAAAGATTAGGTAGCAGTTTAATGCGTATTTGAAATTGGATACTCTGTAAGTCTGTAAGGCCTTAATTGTCTTCTGTTTTTGTTTCATGGGTGTAAAAGCATGCAAATCTTAGAAGTTCACCAGTCCACCAAAACTTTACCAGCTTACCAACCCCATGTAGGAAGACAAAAATAGTCATATAAAGAAAAGAGACATGGCTGGATGTGGTGGCTCATGCCTGTAATCCCAGCACTTTGGGAGGTGGAGGCCAGAGGATGGCTTGAGGCCAGGAGTTTGAGACCAGCCTGAGCAACATAACAAGACCCTGTCTTTACAAAAATAGAAAAATCAGCCAGGCGTGGTGGCATGTGCCTATAGTCCCAGCTACTTTGGAGGCTGAGACAGGAGGATCACTTGAGCCCAGCCCAGGAATTTGAGGCTGCAATGAGCTGTGATGACGCCACTGCACTCTAGCCCTGGTGATAGAGTGAGACCCTGTCCCAAAAAAAAAAAGAAAGAGAGAGACATTATAACTTCTTAGCCAAGATAAATCACTGAACTCTGGTATTTCTTTTTTTTTTTTCCCTAACACCTCTTTATAGTCCAGATTTCTCTTTGGGTTCTGTGGCTTAATCATAGCATAATGAGCAGATAATTAGGTTAGAGATTTATTTGCTCATTTTGCACTTTTTTTTTTTTTTAAATAAAATGTGCTGGGGAGTTAAGGAGGGAAAAACAATATTCCCTGCCTTCAAACTAGAGATTATAGCAGAGTAGATGTGGTTTGCATAGGAGGACCTCATGCTTTATGTTGTAGACTAGTTAAGAGAGATCCAAGCAGAGTGCCTAGTCCATGCTTCCCTTGTATGGGAGGTGACTAGCAAAAGCTTCTGGAAGGATGGCCCTGGAGTTGGATCTTAGGAGATAGGCAGGATTTGGGTAGGTAGAAGGAAACAGTCCAGCTGGAGACAATGCCTGAACAAAGCTGAAGCGGGCTGGGAAAGTTTCACTTTGGGCCATGGATCTTGTGTGGTGAAGCCCTGGGCTACCTCCCTCCCCCTTCACATGTAGTTCTAGGAGGGCAGGGGCTTTGTGGTGTTCTGTCTGTCAGCTGAACACTTACGGTAGTGCCTGGCCCACAGTGCTCAAATATTTGTTCAGTGAGTGGAAGAAGCTGGGGATAATGAAAAGAGCTAGCATTTATTGAATAGTTCTATGTATCAGGTCTCTGCTGAGCTCTTCTTTTTTTTTTTTTTTTTTTTAATTTCACATTTTATTCTCACTACTTTGGGCTGGGAGAGCAAGGAGCCGTGCACCAGTGTACAGATTGTGCTACTTTTTGTCCTTCAGATTAGGATCCAGGCTCTAATTGTCTCTAAAAAATATATGAAACGCTTCATGAATTTACATGTCATCCTTGCGCAGGGGCCATGCTAATCTTCTCTGTATCGTTCGAATTTTAGTATGTGTGCTGTCTAAGCGAGCATGTGCTGAGCTCTTTTAGGCAAATTATTTCCCTGCATCCTTACAACCATATTGTTAGTTGCTATTATAATTCCCTTTTAATAGGTGAAGATAAGTGTTATTGCTGGCATCTGAAACTAGGCTATCTGGGTTTAGAACCCAAACTCTTCCCCTGTGTTGCACTATACTTTGTGTTACAAGTATTAATTTATAAAATGTAAGCATGTAGTGGAAATGACCTGGGCCTCTCTATTTTTCTTAAAAGGGTCTGTTTTGGTGTAGAATTATAGTGGAGAGCTAAGGAATTATCATTTATCAGCATAATGCCTCAGACATCTGCAGACAGGACTTCCGTAGGTCAGAGAGATTCAAAGTTCCAAAACAGTAGGCATTGTAGTGGAAATCAATTCATTTTATTGAGGATTTGCCGTGTTACTGTGTGTAAAGCACAGCTCAAGTCTGTATAGGGAAACTATGCTTCCCAGATATTGGACCTCAGAGGGCATGAATGCCACTCCAGGGCATTCATTGAAGTGAGTATTCATTGAAGGTTTTTGAGCTGGCTGCTAGGGTGTTTGAGTTGCACTTTGGAAAGTTAAAGAATTATGGTGGTGTCCCTGCCAACTTGGGGAGGAATAGGAGAGTCTTAGAAAGTATTTCAGTGAGATGAGAGGTAACGAGATTGAGGGTGGATTATTGGACTGTTGAGGGAAGGTTGGGTACTAGTTTGAGCATTTGGCATTGGGACCTAGTTATTATCAAAATTACCAGTGGCATCTGAAAGTAATTTAAGACTTGAGCTGTGCTTTACACACAGTAACACGGCAAATCCTCAATAAAATGAATTGATTTCCACTACAATGCCTACTGTTTTGGAACTTTGAATCTCTCTGACCTACGGAAGTCCTGTCTGCAGATGTCTGAGGCATTATGCTGATAAATGATAATTCCTTAGCTCTCCACTATAATTCTACACCAAAACAGACCCTTTTAAGAAAAATAGAGAGGCCCAGGTCATTTCCACTACATGCTTACATTTTATAAATTAATACTTGTAACACAAAGTATAGTGCAACACAGAACGTATTACAGAGCAGTATAATTTTGTGGTGTTCATAAAATAATTCCAGGATTTATAAAAACGAGAATTCATATTGATATTATACACCTAGCATGTATCTGATAATGGGATCCCAGAAATGCCCAGCGCTTTGACGTTTGGCCAGTGGTCCCACTGTTTTCCTCCCCATTTTTCTGCTTGCGCTTCCATATGTAGTCCCTCTTGTGGGATGACTTTGAAATGATTGCTTCAGAGGCACCTGAATAGTGCTTGGGCTGGTCTCATTAGAATTGTTTGGTAGCTTGGATTAAAGCAGTGAAACGTAAGAAGGGTGCTGGTGGTCCATGAATAGGACTCACAGCTGTCAATCTCAGTGCTCAGTGTCAGCTCTTATTGCATGCTTGTTTTTGGCCTTCCCTGAAACACCTCTGCAGGAAATCCACTTGTGCTTTCTGGGTGTTTTCTCCTCAGAAAAGGGACAGATCCCAGGGCTCTTGTTTAGTACCTTCCCTGCCAATGACTTGTAACAAACTGACCAAAACAGGGAAAGGACTTAGAACAAGTTTTAGAATCTTCCTGCTCTTGCTGTGTATTCTGATGCTCAGTATTGCCGTCAGCATCTAGACTGTGCATGAAGATCTGCTGGTCATGCCTGATGATCTTTGATTTGAGTTACAAAGTCAGATAATGGCCAAAGTTGAAGCAGCCTCATGAAAAAAGGCTCTGGGCTCACAGCATGGAGCATCAGCTGTCCCTGCCGCTCTCAGGGCTCTGACAGCCTTTTCTTGCCAAGGGAGGGATAAACTTGGAAGGTCACAGCGAGTTCAGTGGGAAAGTGGCTTTGGGGCAGAGCTTTGGTTAATGTGGGTATGGAGGGAGTTCATTTCAAAGCTCATTTAGAGAGTTGGGTTTTTTTCTTTTTTAGTTAAAAAAGTACATCTCCTTTTGTGGGAGTGCAGCTGGCACATAGGGCTGCGACAGTGCCTCCTGAAGTTGTACAAGGTAGCCCTGGTAGGAGTAATACACAGGTTACTTTTGGCAAATTTAATTACTGGAGAAAGTAGTCACCAGTTGTGCAGCTGACATTTACTGACAGCCTCCTTGGTCTTGAGAGTACAGAACATAATAAGGCATGCTTCCTGCCTTGAGAGACGCATGCCTAGGGAGACCTTATGTCCACATGGCCTCAGACAGTCCCTGTTTATGCCTCTTGTCCCAGTATAAGAGCACTCCCTTTGATTCTCAAAGTTACCCAGTTTGGATAGTAAATTACTTGGTTACCTTACTGTTAGTCTAGTGGTGGGAGGCAAATATGTGAACACTTGTCACAGAATTATCACAGAATTGAGCCTGATGTGCAGAGGGGGCCCAGCCTGGCCTGCTTGTGGGCCGTCCTCTTCTGTCCTCCCCACCTGTTTACATAGCTTCTTTGCTCTTGCCTTGGCAGCTCGCTTGTCCACCTGTGTTTTCCTACTTAACTTAGTATCCCAGTCCCTTCTCCCCCCATAGCTGCCCACAGGAGCTCAAAGCTTACTTGTGGCCTGGGTGCATGAGCTTTCATGGCCAGTGCAGCCCCCTTGGAGCATATGCTGGGTTGTGGCTTCCCCTCTCTTTTCTTCTTCTTCTTAAATTGTATTTGGGGTAAGATTTTATTTGCTGATGGCTGCTTGTGTTCTCCCCACCGCCCAATTCTCTAGGTTGTTTTGGAGTATAAGCTTCTGTGCTCACCATTTTGATGGGCTCTCAGGAGCAAAAGTTGATTAAAATGTGTGCTTGGTTTCCTGTCTTTAACTGGGTTGGCCTTGGACTGATTCCTAATTCTTCCCACCCCCGGAAGAAAATATAGTACCATAGAAAGAGCTGGGCTTTGACAAAAAACAATGGTGATCTAGCACTTGTATTATCCTGGGTAGAGCTGGAGCCAATTCTACTAAGTGAAGTATCACAAGAATGGAAAAACAAGCACCACATGGACTCACCATCAAATTGGTTTTAACTGATCAACACTTAAGTGCACATACAGTAATAACATTGATTGGGTGTCAGGCAAGTGGGAGGGGGAGGAGGGGATGGGTATACACACCTATTGGGTGCTGTGGGCACTGTCTGGGACACGCTTGAAGCTCTGACTTGGGTAGGGCAAAGGCAACATATGTAACCTAAACATTTGTACCCCCATAATATACTGAAATAAAAAAAAATTAAAAAAAAAAAGAGCTGGGCTTTGGAGCCTCTTGAACTTGGATGTGACTATAAGTGGTGACAGTCTGTTGCTAAAACAGGGTAAATCAAACATAGGAGGGTGTCCAAGGCCCTTTCTGACCAAAATCTTCAATAATTCTTCTTTAGTGTTTCTAAGTTAGTATGGAACCCTTAATTATAGAAATCAAACTGTTTTAGAGTCATAATATGAGATCGTCCAGTGCTGGGCCAAAGAGATTAGGTGACAGGGCCTTAGATAAAATAGATTTCCTAAAATATACTTTGTAAAATAGAATATTTATAGAGGAATGGATAAATGTTAGGTTTCTTCTTTCTTTTGTTTTTCATCATTGCCTTTCGTCAAGGAGTGATTTCCTCATTTGAAATAATTATATCATGAACTTTCATTTTCATCCCTTGCTCATTCTTTTTTATTTCTCCCAAATGTGGTCCTGCCTACTTTTGAAATTTGAAATCAGGGTTAGATAGGAGTAGGAGGTAGTACAAAGGAAGCTGACATTCCCAGAGCTGAGAATTTATTCCCAGTTCTCAGGGACTTTTAGTTTCCTAAGAGGAAGTTTGACGATATTAAAGCAGCCAATTCACTTTTGGTTTGTCTATCCTGCCTTTAAGCTTTCTATACTAGAACAAATTGGCTTAATTTTTCTGAGAATTTATAAAGTGTGTAGGCATGTATAGTTTTTACTTTTTGGCAAGACTACTGTTCATTGTGTGTTTGAAAGCATGAATGAACTGGAATGGAAGAGGAGGGGCTCAGCCCAGAAGTAAGATTTTACTGATTCTTCCTTTCTCCTCTTTAAACTATTACTGGCCTTCTTTGGCAAAGTCTCATTGCTTTACTCACTTCTTTTTTCAATGTGATTTGGCTTTTCTAACAAATCATCAGACAGTTGTTTCTTGACTACCTGCTCAGCACTCTACAAATTGCCCTATGAAAAAAGTCCAGAAATTAATTGCCACCTGATATCATCCTGGAGTGTTGTAGAGGTCATAGAAGGGAGAGAGAAGTGAAGGCTGCATGGGGTGAGGGAAGCCTCCATTAGAGAAGAGACACCTTGTACTTGGGCCTGAAAGGGATTTGTTGGGAGGGAGGACACACGCCAGGAGCAGGATGCCAGATGGGGAAGGGGTGCTGCCTCCTTGTACCACAGCAGGAGGCTCAGCCAGAGCCTCTGGGGAAGCATAGGTCATGTGTTTAGCTTGGTCAGCATTGAGACCATCATCATCATGACTCACAAAGGTATGCTCAGATGTGATAACATTTCAAACTTAGAAAAGATGTGAAAAATAATCTAGACTTCATTTTACAGATGAAGGAACTGAGGCCTTCTAGGACAGGTGACTTCCTTTCCAGATTCTGAAAAAACAAAATCAAACAAAGGCAAGAGAGGATTCTCTGTACCCAGTCACATTATTGAAAGACAAACACTTAAAAACAAAAACCTGAACAATAACAAAACCCCAAAGGACAGAAGCTCAGCTTAAGTGAAATTTGTCTGTTGTGTTTCTGTGCTTTTGTCTGATCCCCTAGTAAATAATTGAAGAGTTTGAGATAGCTCCAACATGGAAAAGTTTCCAAATTATATTTATCTGAAAATTGAGAATGTTCAGAATAACTGTTCAATATTCAACTCAGTTGATTTTTGTGGAGTCAAAAGACTCATTAGTGTTGGAGCAACTGGTTGTGTTCTAGCCTGACATGGCTTTGGCATTATTTTTCCTTTGCTGGATGACTATGTAAATCAGTGAGAGCCAGAATACAGAAAAAGGGATGAGAGTTGTAGTGAGGAAGAGAATCAGATTTAAAGAATGCTTCATGCTAGGCCATGTGCTAAACCAGGGGTGGGGAACCTGCAATCTTAAGGCCACATGAAGCCATCTAGATCCTGTAGTGCAGCCTCTTGGTTGAATCCAAATTTTACAGAACAAATCCTTTCATTTTTATTAATAAATTTTTCTTTATCTTTTATATTTTATTTTTAAAGTGAATGTATTTAAAATACCAAGAATAAGATAAGTTTCAACAAAATAATCCTCCCAGATTGACCGGCACAATTAGAGCATTAGTGAGCCGTAAGAGCTAAATTGACGGCTGCTGCGCTCAGGATTTAGTTCTAACTTCCCCCGCCTGACTGGTGCCACTACTGCACAAGCCTGGTTGGCGAGAGTTTGTGGGGGTCAAGCACGCCAGTCTGTTACCAGCTTTTGATAACGGTGTACTATGTTTCTGTTTGAAGTGGAATTTGTGAATAGTTGCACAGCTCAACAGTATTTTTTAATTCCGTATGCTTAACATCCCATCATGTCAAAGAAGACCAAGAGAATGCTGAAGGAAGGAAACAGATTTTTTAAGGAGGATTGAAAATTGCAATTGGAAATTATCTTGTTTCTGCTAAAGATGATTTGCTTGCTTTGTGATGCTGCAATATCAACATTAAAGAAATTCTGAACAGTCATCAGCATTATAACACTCATAAGGACCACAAATATTTTACATTGGAGGGAGGGGCATGAAAGGTTGTACTGCAGAAAGTAAAAGATGAAAAGCAAAAGCAAAGACAGTTCTTTCAAGCAGCAATAAGACCTGGAAATAATGCCACTGAAGCAATTTTTAAAGTAGCTTATATACTCGGGGGAAAAAGGGAAGCCATTCAGTGATGCAGAAATTGTGAAAGAATGCATTGTTGAAGTTGTGGGATGCTTAGACCCCAATAACTTTTCAAAGTACAAACAACTGCCTCTTTCAAGGAGAACCATAACTTATTGGCAGCATGAATTAACCTTTAACTTAACAGAACAATTTCATGCAATATTTTAAAAGGAAAGTATATATTACAATAGCTTTGGATGAATCAACTGATACTGCTGACTCAGCGCAGGTTTTATGCTTCAATTGAGTAATAACAGAAGATTTTCTTTGCTATGAAGAGTTACTTGTTTTGGGCACTCTTGCGAACAGAACACAGGTAATAGATATCTTCAACAGCTTTCAAGATAAATGTTGTGAAGTTGGACTGAGTTTGGTAAATTTAGTTGAGTGGATGTATAGATGGTGTACCTTCCATGACAAGAAAAACATGAAGGGTTTATTGCACAGATTTAAAAAAGTATTAACAGATCCAGATGCTCTCATTTCTTTTCATTTTATCTTGCATCAGCAAAATCTCTGCTAACACTACTATTTTAAGTGACACTTTGCAACAAGTTATAAGTATTGTTAACTATATTCATGCAAATGCTACATGGCATCAGTTTCGTAACATGCTAAAGTTGAACCATGAGTTACACAGTGTGGATTTGCCATATCTTTCTAAAGTGCATTGGCTATGGCAGGGACAGGTGTTAGCTAAAATTTTAACTCTGCAAGAACAGATAGGTAAATTTTATGAAGAACAGAGTCAGCAATGTGAATTATTGAAAGAAGATTTCTGTAGGAATGTAGCATTTCTGTGTGATATGTCAAATCTTGAATATTTCTTTGCAAGGTACCACTATGTCTGTATATGATATGTGGCAAAAAAATCCAAGCATTTTGAAACAAGCTGTCTTTTAAAAACATTTATTCAAAAGGAAATTTCGGATGAACATTTTCCCCAGTTAGCAAAGGTTATTGATGAGCAGGATGATATATGTGAATCATCTGAAGAATACATAGCTGTTATATACCTATTAATTGGAGAACATAATGAAAGGTTCACTGACTTTGAGAATCATGACATCACACTCAAATTAGCATTTCAGCCTCATCTAGTTGGTATCACCAATGCAGGAGGATCACTTGAGCCCAGGAGTTTGAGATTGTTGTGAGCTAGGCTGACACCAGGAACTCTAGCCCAAGCAACAGAGACTCTGTCTCAAAACAAACACACAAAAAAAGAAGGCTTGCTGTCCAGGGTAGAGATTGTCAAGTGCTCGCACTAGGGTCCCTACTGGGAAATCTGTTTTATGTTGCAACCCATATGAACACATTAGTGTCAAAGTTAGAGGTAAAATGTTTCATCCTGAGAGAAACCACAGAAGACAAGAACACTTGCCTAACATTAAGCCCTAACAAAATGAAACCTTGAGCCCCTTTCTTTTAAGTTGCTGATTCCCTAATGAAAACAACTTTACCTCTGATTTTTGCAATCCTGATGCCTGCAGACATTAACAACCCTTGTAGATAAGCCAGCCAAGGGAGGAAACTGATGATTTTATTCAAGGGAGAATAGTGTAAATATTCTAACTTTGGCTTTTCTTTTCCTCTTTAAATACTTCCAGTATCCTTAATTTAAGGAGCCCAGTATTTCCGAAGGCTGGATTCACTTGCCCTTATCTCAATCCCATTACTTGTTTTACGGTTCCATTTTGTCTCTTAGTTTTCCTTTGACAGTGGTGGTTCAGGATCGGTAGGCTGTAACCTACTCTTTTTAGTCACTGCAGTATTTAGAGTAAGGAAAAGGAGGCCCTTAGGATAGATTGTACAGGAGTGATTCTTACCCAGGACAATAGACATGAGTCTTAATCCTGATCCTAGATAGTTAAGGAGAGATGGACCCTAAGGATCAAACATAGAGGACACCTTTATTATTTTTCTTTAACTTTGTGTTATGAAAAATTTGAAACATACACAAATGTAGAGAGAATGTCATAGTGAACCCACACGCACCCATCATTTATCTTCAGTGATTGTTAGTAACCTGCTGTTCTTAGAATGCCTGGTACTGAAGTGAGACTCCCTATTTCTAGAGGTGGAAATAACCTTGGAGCAGAGGGATGTTCTTGGGTGTGGATTTGCTTTCCACTTTGCAGGTAAAGCCTGAGTTGGGGACAATCTTTTATTCCTTCCCGGCACACAGCTTTTCAGGGGATTTAAATTTATTTGTTTAACACTTAAAAATATTAAAATCTTCTATTGTGAATTTCTTAAATTACAAATTTATATGTGCTTATTGTAAAAATTGCATAATACACATGTATATGAATCACAAGGTGAAAAGCCTGTTTCCCTGAGTACAAACACACTGCATACAAACATTGCATATAAGATTTTTAAAAATAGGGTCATACTATGTTTATTGTTCTGCAAGTTGCTATTTTTTTTTAAACTTCATAATATGGATATCTTTCCATATTAAATACGTGTAGATCTAAATTATTCTTTTCAGCAGTTGCATTGTATACTATAGTATTGAAGTATAGTCCTATAATTTTTCATTATTATTTTTAAATAAACTTTTTACTTTGAAGTAGTTTGAGAATTCCTATATACATTTCACCTACTTTCCCTTAGTATGAGAATCTTACATTACCATGGTACATTTGCCAAAACTAAGAAATATACAAGGGACTTGGTACAACACTATTAATCAAACTACAGGTTTTATTTGGATTTCATTAGTGTTTCCACTAATGACTTTTTTCTTTTCTTGGATCCAATCCAGGGTACTACATTTCATGTAGCCATTATATTAATAATAATAATGATAATGATGATGATAATTAACTGCCTTATTGAGATATTCACATATCATAAATTATAAAATCCACCCTTTTATAGTATACAATTCAAGTTTTCTTTGTATACCTGCAGAGTTGTACAATCATCACCACTATCTAATTTTTGAAAATTTTTATCACCTCAAAAAGGAACTCCATACTCATTAACAGTCATTCCCTGTCATGCTACCCAAAGCCCCTGGCAACCACTAATCAACTTTCTGTCTCTGGATCTTTTTCTGTCTTTATTCCAGACATTTCATAAAGTAGAGTCATACAATATATGGTCTTCTGTGTTTGGCTTCTTTCACTTATAATGCTTTCAGGGTTTATGCATGCTGTAGTGGGAATTGAAGACTTAATTGCTTTTTATTACCAAATAATATTCTATTGTATAGATATAACGCATTTTGTTTATCTGTTCATCAGTTGGACATTTGGGTTGTTTTCATTTTTCGACTATTATGAATAATTCTGTTATGAATGTTAGTGTCTTTGTGTGGACATAGGTTTTCAATTCTCTTGGGTATACACCTAGAAGTGACATGGCTGAGACATACGGTAACTGTATGTTTAACTCTTTGAGGAACTACTAGACTGTTTGGATTCCAAAGTGGCTGCATCATTTTACAGTCCTACCAACAATGTATGAATGTTTCCATTTCCCCACATCCTGACCAAAAGTTGCCATTGTCTTTTTTATTTTTGCCATCCTGGGTTTCTGATGATTGAATATCCTCCTGGGTTTGTCTTGAGCCACATTGTTTGCACATCTCACGAGGTGCAGTCCACACTGTACCTACCTCCATCGCAATGACTTGCTTTAAAAGCTTTCTCTCTGAATTCAGATGAAGGAGGGCTTTTGGGTATCCTCTGCAGTGAACTTAGGTTTGCTGATGGGTGCAGTTCAGTAGATTGATTTTTCATAAAATATGTGTAAGGTACCCAGGGCAGAATGAAAACTTCAGTTTGCAAGGTCATTGTTATGAAACATTCTGAACAGAGCTCTGAGAGAATCTGGCCAGCTCTGAAATTCTCTGTAATTTGGAGTCTGAGGCACTTGGGAATATATCACCTTAACTGTCACTTTCTTCATGATGAACAGTAAGATTGTGTTAGTCCATTTCCTGTTGCTTATAACAGAATACCTGAAACTGGGTAATTTCTTAAAAAAAAAAAGGAATATATTTCTTAGAGTTATGAAGGTTGAGAAGTCCAAGGTCGAGGGGCTACATCTACTGAGAGTCTTCTTACAGGCGGGGACTCTGCGGTGTCCTGAGGTGGCACAGTGCATCACATGGCCAGGGGCTGAGTGTGCTGACGTGCTTGCTCAGGTCTCTTTCTTTTCTGATAAAGCTCCTGTTTCTACTCCCATGATAACCCATTAATCCATTATCAATTCATGACTCAGTTATTTCTTAATGGCCCCACCTTTCAGTACTGCCACGTTAGGGATTAAGTTTCCAACACATGAAATTTGAGGGACACATTTAACCTGTATCAGAGATGCTTCTTAGGATGTCTGGAGGATTTCTTTCTTTCTGTTGTTTTCCCATTTCCAGTCTGGGTGAGGTAAAGCTATTCAATTCATGCTGCTTTCACCTTTTAGATTAGCAGAGTCGTTCACTGGGCTGTAATAAGAATATTACTGTAGCTGTCAATATTTATTTTTAATCTTATTCTTTGAAGTTATTTCATTTTGCATATATTTTATACTTTTATTGCCATATTTGCATAACAGTAGTTATATGATTTCTAAATAAGTATACATATTCGATATTCTTTAATAGAGATGTGTAATCAGAAAAGTTTAGAGGCCACTGCTTTAAGCTATCAACTGAGTGAAGACAGGTACAAATAGAACTTACCATCTGAACTGATTGAGAAAGGCAACAGCAGAAACCTAGGGCAGGGTCCAGCAGCAGGGATTGATAGAATTTGCAGTGAGCACCATTGCAGAAAGGGGTGAATGAATAACAGAATTCAAACATGGAGCTCACAAAGCTGTAGAGGCTACTACTTTTAGTTTTGTAGGGGGCCCAGATGGCAGAAGTGATGTGCTTAATGTCATTTTGTGGCAGAACCCAGAATGTGGATCTTGTGAACTAGGGCAGGACTTCTTACATGGTTCTACAGTTTTCATGATGGTTTTAGTTACATTAGTTTTCCCTTATAAATATTTTGGTATCACTTTTGAGCATCAAGAAGTATGGAAGGAGGGCCGGGTGTGGTGGCTCACGCCTATAATCCTAGCACTCTGGGAGGCCGAGGCGGGTGGATCGCTCAAGGTCAGGAGTTTGAGACCAGCCCGAGCAAGAGCGAGACCCCGTCTCTACTAAAAATAGAAAGAAATTATCTGGCCAACTAAAAAATATATATAGAAAAAATTAGCCGGGCATGGTGGCGCATGCCTGTAGTCCCAGCTACTCGGGAGGCTGAGGCAGGAGGATCGCTTAAGCCCAGGAGTTTGAGGTTGCTGTGAGCTAGGCTGACGCCACGGCACTCACTCTAGCCTGGGCAACAGAGTGAGACTCTGTCTAAAAAAAAAAAAAGAAGAAGTGTGGAAGGAAAGGTGTCTGTCAGAAATTATTCATTGACATCCAACTTAATTTTGAATCCAAGGAAAAGACACTTTTCCAAGTGAGCAATAAGGCATATTAATGGGATTCATTCATTTAATCTGGACAATAGCGATGAATAATCAGATAAAAATTTCTGTCTTCACAGAGGTTACTTTCTGCCTTGGGTAAAGAGCCAATAAGCAAGATAACTGAGTAAATTTTATAGAATATTGGAAGGTGATAGTGCTTTGGAGAAAAATAAAGCAAGGGTGGGTATAGGGAGTATGTGTATGTACGTGCACATGATGTTCAGTAGGATGGTTGGGGTGGATCTAGCTAAGAAGATGACATGTAAACAAAGACCTGCAGGAGATGGTGAACAAGCTAGGTGGGTATCTTAGGGAAGAGCATTCCAGACAGACAGAGTGGCAGGTGCAGAGTGGAGCAGCTCTGGCACATTTGAGGAAACAGCCAGGGAGCCAGTGAAGGGACAGTGCAGGGGCAGCAGGTGAGCTCAGAGAGATGATGGGTGGTCAGACTGTGAGGGCTTGTAGGCCATGGTAAAGATGGGTTGCTGCCCAAGGTGGGAAGTCATTGGATAGTTTTGAACAGAGAAGTGACATAGTATGACTTACCTTTTAAAAAGTTGTTCTGCTTGTCTGTTGATAATACACCATTATGGGGTGAGGGTAGAAGCAGAGATACAAGTAGGATAAAGTGATAATGTCTTGATGGCAGTCATTGTGTTTGGGTTTCTTAATTGGAATACTTAGTTCATGTTACTTACATTCTTGTCCACTTGTCTTATCTAGCCACCCTCCATCTCCCTCTCAAAATTTGCTAGCATTATGGTTCATGCTGATGATAGATGAATAAGATACAGAACTTGCCTTCAGGAAGCTTGTAATCCAGACTCTAGGCTCTAGAGAAATAGGTGATTTAAAAAAAATCAGAGGTGACAACTGAGTCTGACTGCTAGAAGAGCAGCCTATAGTGTGTAGCTGGAAACACAGCTTTCTGTCTCAGGCTAGAGGATACTGGTGGGAGGCCACGGGAGTTGGGGAGGCTTGAAGTGAGCCTGGAAAGAGGAAGAAGGGCAGAGAGAAGAGGGAACACAAAATGCTTTGGGCAGGGGAGCATGTGAGAGCACAGCATATTCAGGGAAACTACAGGTGATTAATGGGCCACAAAGAGACTTGTTAGGTTTGTGTGTACTATGAGGTCTCCAGGGAGTTCTCGAGTCCCTTAGGACTCTTGTTCTCCACCCACAACTCTCAGCTCCCAATTCTGGGCCTTGCTTCCTTCTATAACAGCTGATATTTCTGGATAGATAAATAACAAACATTTACCTTGGCAGGTATGATGAATTCTTACATGCATGATTCAATCACCACAAAGATTGGAGAATTCTTTTAAGCCTAATAACTGATTTTGCTTTTTTAAATAGCTTTATTGAGGTATAATTTACATACCATAAAATTTACCTGTTAGATGTACAATTCAGTTATTTTTAGTAAAATTACAGAGGGGGGTGCAACCATGCCCACAATCCAGTTATTGGACATTTCTCCATCACCCCCAAAAGATCCCTCCTGCCCATTTGTAGTCAATCCCCATTCCCATCCCTAGTTCTAGGCAACTAACTATCTATTCTCTTGTCTTGTCATGTCCTGTGTCTTGTTGTGTTGTGTCCTGTGTCTTGTTGTGTGTCTTGTTGTGTCTTGTCTTGCCGTGTCTTGTCCTGTCCTGTCTCTTTTGCGAGAGTGCCAGCTAGAGTGCAGTGGTGTCATCATAGCTCACAGCAACCTCAAACTCCTGGGCTCAAATGATCCTCTTGCCTTGGCCTCCCAGAGTGCTAGGATTATAGGCGTGAGCCCCACTGTGCCAGGCCTATTTTCTATTTCTATAGATTTGGCTTTTCTGGACATTTCCTATAAATGGAATCATACAATATATAGTCTTTTAGTCTGATTTCTTTTATTTAACATCATGTTTTCAGAGTTCATCTGTATTGTAGCGTGTATTGGTAGTTTGTTCCTCTTTATTGTTAAATGGTATTTAATTATATGGATATACCACATTTTATTTATTCCTTCACCATTTGACGGACATTTGGATTATTTCTACTTTTTTGCTATTATGGATAATGCTGTTATTATGTATTATGGCAAATTCATATGTAAATCTTTATGTGAACATATTTTTATTTTTATTTGGTAGTTACCTACAAATGGAATTACTGGGTCATGTTTAACTTTTTAAGAAAGTGCTAAGTTGTTTCCAAAAGTAACTGAATTTTTTTTTTAGCTGTTCCTTGTTTTTGCTTTTTCTGGGCATGCCCTGAGAGATAGTCTCATGGTTAAAGTATAGAGATGTGATAGATAGCAGGAAATGTGGTGGGGTGGGATACGAAAGGGAGAGGATCCTTGAAATCCTTGGTAGGAAAGTTTCTCGAAAGATCATTTCTGTCTCCAAGAGGCATTGCATGTAAAACATCCCACACTGCTAAGAATCTTTGCATTTTGAAGATATTTTTTAAAGCTGTCATTCTTGTAGAACTTTTGTAAACCCATTAAAAAAACTTTTTGGCTGAGCGTGGTGGCTCATGCCTGTAATCCTAGCACTTTGGGAGACTGAGGAGGGAAGATTGCTTGAGGCCAGGAGTTTGAGACCAGTCCAAGCAAGAGGGAGAGCCCATCTCTACAAAAAAATAGAAAAGTTAGCTGGACATGGTGGCACGAGCCTATAGTCCCAGCTACTAGAGAGGCTGAGGCAACAATGAGACTGTCTGAAAACAAAAACAAAAACAAAATAACTTTTTTCATTTTTTTAAGCAACAAGCAAACTATTTATAATAGTATTTTAATTCTGAGACACATTTTTTCCCTCTACAATTTTAATATCTCTGACATCAGAATGAGTTTTAGGATCAATGGTGTATCCCAGTTTCCTTGTCACCAATTTTTTCCTCATTCATAAAATTGATGGCATCTTAGATTTGATGACATATGGAAGATCCTGGGATAAAGATTATAGTACCACCTATAAATATTCTGGCTTGAAATGTTGAATCTGAATCTATTCAGGTCTCTAGAACTGATTTCTACTTGCAGGGAATGCAGGGATAGAGGGTCAAGTTAAATGATGCCCAAGGAAACAGACAAACCCAGAAGACGGCTCTTTCCATAACACAATCAACCAGACTGCTGCAGCATGAAAATGACACGAAAACAAAAGAGGTGGGAGGAGGGACCCACTCTAGATTCAAGGAGCCTTTAGAATAACCTTGAGTTTCATATGCTGTATCTGCTAAGTGTTGTCTGTGGATTTTTTAAAAATCATGACTCAAGCAAATGTATGCAAAAAGCCCCCACAAAACTTTTGGAGACACACGGAGATTTGATTTTGTGCTGTCAGCTCCATGTTCCCCTGCTGGAGATTTCTAACTTGCTGTTCTTCTCTGGACCTCCCTATGCTGATTCTAATCAGGTGCCCGGCTGTGATTCTGAGAATCCCTTTTGCTGTCATCTTGGTACTTGCCTTTTCCTCTCTTCTGAGCTGGCCTGTTTCTAGGATCCCATGTTTTTCTCTTTTTTGGTTTATTTTGTTTACTGACATAGATCTTTATGTAACTGTTCAAGAAAGAGCCTGAGAAAACTCCTTGCATGTCTAATAGCTTGCTCATTTTACCCTTATACCTGATTGATATTTGGTCAATAGTAAGTGCTCAATGAATTTTGAATGAATAAATGAATGCATATCCTCCCCGTCCCCCTTTTAAATATAGAGGTGGGGTTTTACTGTGTTGTCCAGGCTGGAGTGCAGTGGTGTGATCATAGCTCACTGCAGCCTTAAACTCCTGGGCGCAAGCCATCCACCTGCCTCAGCCTCCTGAGTAGCTAGGACTATAGGCACATGCTACTGCGCCCAGCTAATTTTTAAAAATTTTTTGTAGGGATGAGGTCTCACTATGCTGACTAGGCTGGTCTCAAACTCCTGGGCTCAAGACATCTTCCTGCCTCTGCCTCCCAAAGTGCAGGGATTACAGGCGTGAGCTACCATGCCCAGCCCATATCCCCTTTTTTAAAAAAGTATACACTCTGCTCTGCAGTAACAGCACACACATACACATACATGCACACACACACAAAACTGTATATGGATATTTTTTATATATATATATACACACATATATAAATGGAAGAAAAAATAATAAAATAAAATAAAAGCATCACGTGAGTTAAAGAATGTATTAAGTACAGACTATTGTTATATTTTTCCAGATTTCAACTTGTTCTTTTTTGCATTTCATAATTTTTTTGGGGGGGGCATTTTAAATAGTAAAATGTTATCCGGGAGCCAAGATTTTTGCTAGGATTTCACCCTGGCATGAACTCTGAGAATAATCAATGAAAATCCTCCTTTACTTTGGGGAGGAGTTGACTCATCCTCCACGGTGCCTTTGTGGAGCCTGGAATGCTGGGAGCTATAGCCAGTGAATCAATTCACAGATATTTTGGTCCCTAAAATTAGTTACGGTACACTCTTGGAATGGTTTCTGTTACACAGTTTTTGCTAGAAGCACACCAGTGGGCAGATGGTTCTCCAGAATAAGTAGGCACGTAAGAGTGATTTGGCTTTGTGTCATTACAAACTTAGTGTTCTTGGTTTGCCCTTTTGTAAGACTAATGGATTAATGAATATTATTTACACCACACAGTCTTTGAGTGACCTTGCCAATTATTTATTCATCTTTCTGGGCCTCAATTTTCTTATCTGCAAACTAAGGCTATTTACGGGTATGGTATTTGCCTCAAAATATTGCTGAGAGGATTAAATACATATTAAAAAGAATATATGCAAAGTACAAGTTAATTACCCACATGACTTCCCTCTATCTACCTCCACCCCTTTGCTATCTCTGGGGAAGTGGGTGGATGAGAAAGATTGTATAAGCAACTTCCCTGCTTTGGGTAGTTGATGGTCTTTTTGGAGAGATGCTTAGTGTGCGAGTAAAGGAACTGGAGAAAAGTATTAGCTAGATTGGGGGCTTGGAGGAATAGGAGGCGGGAGACCTTGTGGACTGGGCTAGCTGGAAAGGCCTCTTAGAAGGATTGGGACCTGGGCCTTGAGGGGGGAGTAGGGAGACTCACAGGAGGCACGGGCATGGGCAGGGGGAAGAGCTGGAAGCCCTGCTGGCTGGCTGGGGTTTGCTGGAAGAGAGGAGTGGCTATGTCAGCTTGGAAGAATATTAGGGAGAATTTTTCAAGTCCATGTGGGAAAAGTCCATGTTAAGGGTTTAATCCCTTAAACCACCATGAATGTCTTGGTGCCTATCTTATATTTATGAGATGCATCTGGATGAGACAGGTTGCAGATTTAGGGGTCTGTGGCTGGATTTGACCTGCAAATGTGTTTTCTTTGGTTTTCTCGGTGATTCCAAATTCTTTGAATAAGTTGCCAGTTTTAAAACATGGGGACATGACTATACTGGCCTTCATTTTCACATATCTGACTGGAGCTTTAAGAGATGTCCAGGTTTCCGTGGACCCCCTCCCACCTCACATGACTGGCCTTATTTCTACTTGCTTGTCTGAGTTCGCAACCATTGGTCTAGAGCTGCATTGTCCAACATAGTAGCTGTGAGCCTCATGTGGCTGTTTAAAGTTAGGTTAAGTAACATTAAATAAAATGAAAAGTCCTGTTTTCCCATTCTCACTAGCTACATTTCAATTGCTCAGTCACCACATGTGGTTAGTGGCTACTGTATTATTAATAGACAGCACAGATAGAGAACATTACTATCATTGCTGAAAGTTGTATGGGACTGGTCAGTTAAACAAGGGTCACTAACTTTGCCTCTCACTGTATTTTAATCCTTATCTCTGAGCCCTGCTTGGCCTATTGCTGCCTTATATGTAAAAGGAAGTGGTTTGATGGTGTGATCTTAAGTTCCTTTTTAACAGCAAAATCCTTACATGTGGGCAAAAATTGGTAATAAGCCTATAACTTGGCAAGTTTCATTAACCTAATATTAATTGCATATTTTAACAGGTGTTTACTTTTGTGGCTCATAAACTATCTCTGGAAGGCATTCCAGAAGAGGAATTGAAAAAGTAGACTGCCTGGCGGCATTATTACTGGGATGAGTGCCCAGGGACTCCCTAGGTGACTGCTTTGAAGGACAAGTTTGGAAGTCTAATTCTCCCATCCCCCATGTGTCACACAAAGCCACTGCCTTTATCACACTTTTTATTTTTTAGGTATTTGTGTTGTGCTCTTTTCTTGAATTTGAAAGTGAGTGCAGTGTATCGTGCCAATTAATTTCCGCCTTATTTTAATAAGGTTGCAATTTAGAGTCTTTAAAAATAACTAAAAAATGTACAGACATCATCACCACAAAGCCCTGTTTTTAAAGGATTCTCTACTAAACTATGCTATTATAAAAACAGTGCTAATAGGGTATAGTATACAGTGTGTTTTCTTTTTGACCCAGCAAATGTCTTTCTCAGCATTTGTCCTAAGGAGATAATAGCACATGTGTAGAAGTGTATAGCCATCACCATATTGTGTAAAATAATGAAAAATTCTAATCAAACCTGAATGTCAGTAGGGGTTTGGAGGATTGGTTCAGTAATTGTGATGCCCAGATATAATAGGATATCATACAGCACCTGAAAATGGGGATATAGATCTATATTTATTGACTTGGGAAGATTTCCATAGCACATTGAGTGAAAAAATGCATGTTGTGTGCATGCCTAGATATCTTGCAGGATAGTCACCAGAAGGATAGTCACCAAAATATTAAGAGGATTGTCATTGAGTGATGGGATTTTATGCCTACTTTGTTTCCCCCTTACCTCGATAAGCCACACTTCATTTATTTTTTTAAAAATGATGCTCTCAGCCAGGCCTATAATCCCAACACTTTGGGAGGCTGACGAAGGATTATTACTTGAGGACAGGAGTTTGAGGCCAGCCTGGGCAACATAGTGAGACCCCCATCTCTACAAAATATAAAAAATAAAAATTAGCTGGGTATGTTGACGCATGTCTATAGTCCCAGCTACTTGGGAACCTGAGGTGGGACGATTGCTTGAGCCCGGGAGTTTGGGGTTACAGTAATCTATGACCATGCCACTGCACTCCAGCCTGGGTGATAGAGTGACATCCTGTCTCTGTTTACCAAAAAAAAAAAAAAAAAGTACCACTCTTATGAAGAAGGGAATGAGTACTTATTGTGTGCCTACTATATGCCAGGCATTTTGTTAAAACTTTGTTAACCCACACACGTACTCATTTAAGGTAAATGTATTCTAGTTTTGCCGAAGCATTTGAAGCAGAGATTGAGCAGCTAGCTAGTAGATGGCAAAGCTGGATGTCAACTCCAAATCTGTGCTTACAGAGTATTTGTGCTCATTCCTAGAGGTGGCATTATGAGAGTGTCAGAGGGTCAGAGCTGAGGCTAACTTTTGAGGTTATCTGATATTGGCAGAGAAATAATGCAACTTACTCAGGGTCTTAAGCTAGCTAGAGAAAGATGAAGAAGACTAAAAAGAAAACATGGGCGTTTGTGTATACTGTGACTGTGCTATACTGCAAATGGCTTTGACGTAGGCAGATAGCTCAGGTTTGTTTGTGGTTTGGTCACTGACCAAACTTCATGTCCTTGGATAAATCTCTTGACCTCTTTGGTCTTTATTTTCCTCATTTGCAAGATAAGCGTAATATAGTCTATATCTCAGGGATATTGTGAGATTATTCAGATTCATCCAAAAGTGTCTTAAAAACAATAAAGTACAATATGAGTGTGAAATTCTACTTTTACCTTAGCCAATCCAGTCTTTTAAAGCTTAAGAAATGGCCTGTTTTTCCTACATAGTTTCTCCTTTCAGGACGCTTTTTGGAGAAAAGGATTAAGTATTTCTTTCTTTGGTCAGTGAGCAGACTGGGAAGAAAACTGTGGTGTGGTCCAGTTTGGTGCCTTTAATAGTGTTTGAAAGGCAGAAACAGGGTCTAAGCCACTTGTCACAAACTTACAGGTTTGGTGGTGAGGATCACTCCCACTTTTTAGTTTTTCAAACTTAAAAAAAATCGTGAACTGTATGTAGATGTGCACAAAACACAAAGACACAGTTTGATTAGTTGCTATAAAGCTAACAGCTGTTTAATTGGTGTTCAGGACAAGAGGTACAACATTGCTTTAGAACATTGCCAGCACTCCCTGAAGTAACCACTCTCTTGACTTTTTTCTTAATCTACTTTCTTGCTTTTCTTTTTAGTTTTATCATCTAAATGTGCACCTTAAGATTGAACTTCATACAAATGTGTATACAGTCTGTAACTGGCATTTTCAGTCATTATTATGAGATTTATCTGTATTGTTGATTGTAGCTGTGATTCATTGATTTTCACTGTTTATTTCATCTCTTGATGTGAAAATCATAACTTAAACATTCTATAGTGGATGGACATACCGATTTCTAGTTTTTGAATATTGTAATAGTGCTGCTCTGAGCCTTGTGCATTTCACTTGTTGTACATATACATGTACTTCTGTTGGGTATAATCCTAGCAGTGGAATTGCTGTACATGCAGATCTTCAAATTTGTTAGATAACACCAAGATGTTTTCTAAAGTGTTGGTTATGCCAACTTGCTTTCTTGCAAGAATGTAAGAGAGTTTCCATGGTATCACATTCTTATTAACACTTGGTCTTGTTGGTTTTTCATTTTAGCTATTTTGGTGATTGTGTAGCAGTGTCTCATTATTTAATTTTTATTTTCCTGATGATGGTGACTAATGGAAATTGAACAAGTTTTCCTAGACTTACATCCTTTGGTATCTTTTATGAAATGCCTATTGAAATATTTTGCCCATTTTTCTACTGGCTTCCCTGTTGATTGATTTGTAGAAGATCTTTATAATATTCTAGAATCAAGCCTATTGTTGCTTATTCGTTTTATAACTATCTTCTATTGTGATTTGCCTTTTACTTTCTTATCATATTTTTGATATGCCAAAGTTACTCATTTTAATTTGGTCAATTTATCAATCTTTTCTTTTATGGTTTGTGTTTATTGTACTCTGATATTTTCCCTCTGTCCTGGGATCGTGAAGCTATTTTCTTACATTGTTTTCTGTAAGCTTTATTCTTTTGCTTTCCATACTTACATCTATTATGGAGAATTCATTTTTATGCATGGTGTGAGATAGGAATCAACTTCTCTTTTAATTCATGTAGATATTCACTTGACCTAGGGGCATTTATTTTAAAAAGCAGCTCTGTTCTCACTGTACTGTAATGACTGCTTTATCATGAAGAAAGTGCCCCTATATGCCTGAGTCTGTTTCTTTATTCTGTCTGTTGATATATTTGTCCATGAACTGATAGCACATTGTGTTAATTCCTGCTGTTTCGTAAGAAATCTTGATTATCTGGTGGGAGCAAGTTTTATCACCTTGTTTTACCAAAAGAGTGTCTTGCCAGTTGCATTTCCATATATATTTTGGAATTAATTTGTGAAGTTCTTTAAAAAAAAAAATGGGATTCTGAGTGGAATTTTATTGACTAGAGCAATTTGGGAGAAATGAAATTTTTACAATACCAAGTATTCTGTAGTTTATCTCTCCATTTATTTGAGCCATCTTCAATTTTTTTAATTGTTCATGCCTTTTTGGGTAGAGATTTATTGGCTAGATTTATTCCTAGGTGTTTACTATTTTTATGGAACTAAAAATATAAATGTTTTTATAATTTTCTTTTGGCTTGTTGCTGGAGTAGAAATATACTTCTTTTTTTGTATATCGACTTTATATTATTAATCTTGCAGAACTTACTAATTTTATAATACATCTTTAGATCTTCTAGATTTTCTACTTATAGTTATATTTTCCATACAGAGTAACAATGTTTTGGGCTAGTTTTCATAACTTTAATTTTTTTCTTGCCATAAAGAATTAGTTAGCTATAAGACCTCAGATACAATGTTGGAAAGAAATTGTAGAGTGGGTATTTTCATCTTGTTCCCCATCAAAGAGAAAACTTTTAGCATTTCATTGTTAAGTATAATGCGTGATGTAGGTTTTAAAAAGTGCTTTATGAAGTTAAAGAAGACTCTTTTTCTTCCTCATCTGCTAAGAATTTCATCATGAATGCAAGGGATGTTCAATTTCTCAGATGCTTTTGTATCTTTTTAGGTGATTAACAGAGAAGAAAAATCATGTTATTAATGTGGCAGGTTACATGGAGTGATTTATTAATACTAAACCATTATCACCAGCATACTCATTAAAATTGGCTTTAAAAGAATGGATACCTTCTACGCTAAGAGATGAAAAATTCTTGCAGTTTTTGTTTGTATCAAAATTATTTCACTTTCTTTCTAGAAAGATATATTTTGTAGGTCACAGAATTCAAGGCTGGTGATTAGTAATTGTCTTGTTTTACTTTACACATGCTTTTCTTTATTGGTGGTGATGGTCTTCATCTTTATCTTTTAAAAGATGTTATCTAAGGTATGTAGGTATAGATTTTTTTTTCTTTAGCTTGCTGTGATTCATTGGGCTTCTTGAATCTGTGGCTTGATGTTTTTCTTTAGTTTGGGAACATTTTCAGCCATTCTGTCTTCAAGTATTGCTTTTTTCTTTTTCAAGTGTACATTTTAGTGGCTTATAGTGTATTCACAGAGTTGTACAACCATCACCACTATCTATTAATAATCCCAGAATATTTTTGTCACCCAAAAAAGAAACCTGATAACCATCAGCTATTACCTAATTTTTTTTAAATTGTGATAAAATATACATAAAATTCACCATTTTTACCAGTTTTGTGTCCAGTTTAGTGGCATTAAGTACATTCACATTGTTGTGTAACCATCACGACCATCCAGCTCCCTGATTTTTTTCATCTTGTAAAACTGAACGCTGTATCAATTAAATAGTAACTCTGTTTCTCCCTTCCCCAACCCCTGGCAACCACCATCCTATTTTCTGTCTCTATGAATTTGCCTACACTAGAGGCCTCATATAAGTGGAATTATACAATATTTGTCTTTGTGATAGGCTTATTTCACTCAAGATAATGTCCTCAGGTTTCACCCATGTTGTAGCATGTGTCAGAATTCCGCTCCTTTTTCAGGCTAAATAATGTTCCATTGTATGGGTAGACTACATTTTGCATATTCATTCGTCTGTTGATAGACACTTGGGCTGTTTCCATGTTTTCACTCTCGTAGATAATGTTGCTATGAAAATATACAAATATCTTTCGAGACCCTGCTTTCACTTCTTTTGCGTATATACCCAGAAAGTGGAATGGCTGGGAAGTGTATGATAACATTACGTTTGATTTTTTTGAGGAACTGCCATACCATTTTCCAAAATGGCTGCACCATTTTATATTCCCACCAGCAGTGTAACGCTTCCAGTTTCTCTACATGTTCACCAACATTTGTTATTTTCTGTTTTTCAAAAATAATAGCTATCAGCTATTATTTGAGTGTCAGCTATTACTTTTTATCTATTGTCTCTGATTTCTTCTTTATGAACTCCATTTAAACTTAATGTTCTTTTCTCTCTCTACCTACTCTTTTGAATTTTCCATCCTTTTGCCTCTCTGTGGTTTATTCTGAATTTTTTCTGCAGACTTAGTTTTCTGTTTAATTCTCTCTTCATCTATATTCAGTGCACTTAAAGCCTATCCATTGAGTATTTAATTTTGTCTCATATTAATTTGGTTCTTTTAAAAATCTATGTAACTTTTCAAAAACTGTCATTTCTCTACCCAGAATTTTAATTATTTCTTAATTAATTTTCTTAGACATAGTACGAATTGTTATTTTGAAGTCTGTTTCTGATTATTCTCCTATGCATAGTTTATGTGGGTCTTTGTTTCTGCTGGTTTTCATTTGTTTTGTCCTGTTTGCCTGGTTATCTTTGATTGTGTTTTGGATGTTGTCTTTGAAAAATTGTTTACAGAAATAAATTGAGGACTAGACCTCAATGATGTTCTCTCTATCCAGAAATGCTTTGTGTTTTTATCTGCTAGGGGCTTGGGGGCACAAAGAGTCTAGGATCACCATAATCTGATGTCACGGATTAGGAGTATTCTGGGCCACCCAGATGGTTGGAAACTGGGGTCTAGTCCACATGAAGGCTGTTTTATTTCCAATCTACTCTTCTCCTAAGCTCTAGCCATTTGGGGTTCAAGCCAAGTTGTAGGGGGTTAACTGGCTCTTGGAGGGCCTTGGAGTCTAACCTTTGTCCTCCTAGAGCAGGGGTCCCCAACCTATGGTGAATTGTATAATTATTCCCTTATATATTACAGTGTAATAATAATAGAAATAAAATGCACAATAAATGTAATGCGTTTGAATCATCCTCAGCCCACCCCTCCACCTGCGCCCCCCCCCATCTGCAGAAAAATTATCTTCCATGAAAATGATCCCTGGTGCCAAAAAGGTTGGGGACCGCTGTGAGAGAACCCAAGAGGTTATCAAGAGTGATTCTTGGCCGGGTGTGGTGGCTCACGCCTGTAATCCTAGCACTCTGGGAGGCCGAGGCAGGTGGATCGCTCGAGGTCAGGAGTTAGAGACCAGCCTGAGCAAGAGTGAGACCCCGTCTCTACTAAAAATAGAAAGAAATTATCTGGCCAACTAAAATATATATAGACAAAATTAGCTGGGCATGGTGACGCATGCCTGTAGTCCCAGCTACTCGGGAGGCTGAGGCAGGAGGATCGGTTAAGCCCAGGAGTTTGAGGTTGCTGTGAGCTAGGCTGACGCCATGGCACTCACTCTAGCCTGGGCAACAAAGTGACACTCTGTCTCAAAAAAAAAAAAAAAAAAAGAAAGAAAGAGTGATTCTCAATGTCTTGGTTGTCCGTTCATTGTATAAATGGCCCCAGGGCAATAGTGGACCAGTTGCAGCAGGCTCCTTTGTGAACTTTAGTCTTAATGTTTCTTGACCTGGTAGTTCTTCTGTGCCTTCTCAGTTCTCTGATGCTTCTAAGCACATGCTCTTTTATAGTATACCCAGCATTTTAATTTGTTCTCAGCAGGAATGTTGGTCCCAATTACCTACTCAGCCCTATTACCTCCTTTACAAAGGCATCTTTTTAAAGTTTTTAGGATAAAGAATCTGCGTTGAACCTTGAGAACTCATTTGTTCTAGCCTCATTCATTACTAGTCAATAAAGTATGGGTTTATTGATCATCTACCATGTACCTAGGATTGTGCTGTATATTACAGAAATCCTAAGAAAATGCAAGACAGAGTGTTCTTACATTCAAGGAGTTTAGCTGGGGAAACAAGCATAAACACAGATAATTAAATAAAATGTTGGAGGAGGTGCTCAAGGGTTATGCAGAGTTAATGGTGTCAAAAGACAGAATACAACAAATTTAAAGATCTTGATTGGCTTTTATTTGTAATTCTAGACTTGGGTAAACATCTCATTCCATAAAATAGAATTGAGTGTTCCGATGAACCAAGCAGAAAAGATTGGTTTTCTAGACAGAAAAGGATTGCACTGTCTGGGAAGCCTTCTCTGCTAGTGCAATCCCTGTTACCTCAGGAATCTTCCCATTATCTATCACCTGTCACCTCTAGAGAATGCTAATGGCAGTGACAGGGCCATTATTATTAGGTGATGATAACCAGGGCATACGTGGTCCAGCCCTTACCACATGCCAAGTACTGTCTCAAGCATGATCCTCACAACAACTTATGAGGTAGCTGTTATTAATATTATTGTCCCCATTTTACAGATGAGCAAATTAAAGCAGAGAGGTTTTACAGCTAATAATTAGAGTGGTCTTCTGGATAGGGACTTTTTTTTTTTTTTCCTGAATCTTCTTCTTCAGTAGGAAAATGGAAACCCAGGAGAAGGGCCTGAGGTGTGGAGAGAAACTTTGGTGGCTGAAGAGCCCCTTCCTTGCCCCAGGGACTGTGGCTGAGGATAAATTAGACAACTGTGTGTGGCTTTCAACCTGTTTCCTTCCAGAGTCCAATTGGTTATTTAGCTGTGAAGGTGCCTGGATTGGCATCCTGTCCTCTCCCACTGGTGCCCGTGACCTCTCCTGTCCTATTTCTCTGGGGCTTAGGTGCGACTCAGTCTTCCTGAGGAGTCTCTGGATTCCCCAGTCCATCTGGGCGAGGCTCTGTGATACTTTACTGTCCAGGACTTGGCTAGGCCTGCTCTGGTTCGACCTACCAAGTAAACCATCTTGGAAAAGCTGAAGAAGGCTTTCCCCCAAATATGCAGCATCTTTTTCACCATAGTCTTCAATGATTTAGGAAGGGCTGTTTCTGTAATAAATAACACCCCCCACCTCCAACCAGCAGTGCAGATGCTTAAGATTTCTTCAGGCAAAAGCCAATTCCAATTAAGTTGTGGGATGCTCTGACTTAAAAAATCCAAAACAGTTCTGGATTTACAGAAAAATTGCAAAGATAGTACAGAATGTCCCCCTATACCCTCACACCCAGTGTCCCTGTTATTACCTCTAACATTAGTATAGCCTATTTGTTACAATTAATGAACCGAACTATTATTTATTGTTAACTGAAGTCCACACTTTATTCAGATTTCCTTAGTTTTTACCTAAGGAAAAATGTCATTTTTCTGTTTCAGAATCTCTTCTATGCAAAACCACATTACATTAGTTGTGTCTCCCTTGGCTCCTCTTGGCTGTGACAATTGCTCAGACCTCCTTGTTTTTCATGACCTTGACAGTTTTGAGGGGGTACTGGTCAGGTGCTTTGTGGGATGCCCCTCTGTTGGAATTTCTCTGGTGTTTTTTCTCATGATTAGACTGAGCTTCTGGGTTTTGGGGAGGACTATCACAGAGGTGAAGTGCCATTTTCATCACATCTCATCAAATGTACTTGCTGCCAACATGATGATGAGTCTTGATGTTGACCCTGATCATCTGGCTGCGGGAATGTTTGTCTCCACTGTGTAATTACTCCTCCCACTTCCGCACTGTACTCTTTGGAAGGAAGTCAGATTGTGGAGCCTAATCCTCTTTAGCTCAAAAATCAAGGCATTATTTAGTGTTTTATACCATTAAATAATTAAAAGAAAAATCTATCCACAAACTGTTCTCTTTATGAAAATTTAAAAAATTATTGTCTTTAATATCGTCAAGTAGCCAATCCCTTGCAAGGACAGTTTATATATTGTGCTGATTATTGGGCAGATTCGGTTCCTTCACTTGCAGCAGTTTTTGTTTTTAGCTGGAAAACGCAGGCACTGGCAGTGTACCAGGAATCACGATTATTGCACCAGTCTTGTTTGTTGTTCTCTTTGAACTATGCTCAACGAAATTGCAGCAACGCAAAACTGCTTCCTACGGGGGAAGGGTTTAATCATTTAAATGATGGTGCTACAGGGCCATTCCACAAAGGACTCAATCAATGTTTCAGTTTATGTGAGGGCACAAAGGCAAAGATTATGAAATCAGAGCTCCTCAATATTGGCAGTACACCGGGCTACCTAAGCAGGAAAGAGTTCGGAAGACAGCTGGAATTAAATTTTCAGACGCGGGGTTTGTCCTAAGTAAACATTTAACCTCTTTTTCCATAATACGGTAGAGAAAACTTTTTCGTGCCGGGGAAGTTTATACTAAAAGTGAATCTTGCACACCCTCTAGTGGTGAAACTCCACAATTCCCCAAATGTTTTTCCGATTTAACAGACTATTGTTGAAATTACAAATCGTGGAAAAGAGATTTTTCTGTTTTCCAAAAATTGCACCAAAGTAAAGCAAAGCTCTTATTGCTCTAGTTGATGCGGGTGTGTTGTGCAGGCGTTAGCAGTACTGTCCTCACTACTCGTTCATTGGACAGTAGCGCTACCCCAAGAAAAGGATGGCTGCCTGTATTTGTCCCTGCGCTGTGAGCAGGAAGCGCCAATACCAGGTTAGGTTGTGGTGACTAAGGCGTCAGTCCCGCCCCTAGCTTGCCTGGTAGTTACCTACCTCCATTGACCACATCGCTCTGTGCAATCCACCAACTCCTTATTTTCTGAGATTCTGCAGGGTCGCAAACCGGCTGCTCGGTTTTACCCAGAAGACCGCGCGTTAGCCGCCCCAAAATTTGCATACGCTCCTCTCGCCGGGGCGGGGCCAACAGGGGCGGGGCTGCAGCGAGCTCGCTCACCCCGCCGCGGCTAGTCCGCGGCTAGTCCCCGGGGGTTTGGCCACGCTGTTTCTCCTAGCCGAGTATTTTCTGCTGTAACCGTAAACAGGTCTTTTTGTGCAAGAGCATTGTGCCTCGTGCTCAGCAGTCGGCATACGCGCAATGGGCTCTCGGACTGCGTGGGCGGGAGCGCTGCACCCCTGCCCGGCTGCTAACCGGCTCCCGGTGTTTCCCGTTGCAGGTGGTTCTTCTGGGCATGGACATCCTGTCCGCCTTAGTGACCCGGCTGCAGGATCGGTTCAAGGCGCAGATCGGCACAGGTGAGCTGTGGGCAGATGTGGAGCGGGCACCCAGACTCCACCCACCACCCCCGCGCCTGCCCCCTCGCCTTCACTCGGTCTCTCCTGTCCCAACCCTTCCAGCAAGCTGTCCATCCTCCCCTGTAGCCCCCCCCCCCATCGCTTTCCCCTACTCCTCCTACACAGCGCCCCTACCCCCCCCCCCCCCCGTAGCCGTCCATCCTCCCCCAGCCGGGGCTGCACCACTGCCTTCCCTCCCCGGCCAGGCTCACTCCAGACCCACTGGCCTCCCTGCACCTACTGGCTTTTTTACCCACCTCCTGTTTTATTTCTTGTGCATAATTAGCCATTACCCTTTAGTGGTAACCATGTTATTTTTGTCCTTAACTCTTCCTTGTAATGAAAGGCAGTTTTCTTTGAGAAGTCCTGTAAAACCGAACCAGTTGTATTTTTTCCCAGATGATTATTGTTTGGCATTACTGTTTTCACATTGATTGTAAATGTCATTACAAGTGTCTAGTAAATGTTCACTTGCTTATTCTGAAGGGGAAACAGTGTGTCAGCAAAATGAAACAAAACCCACAGATTTCATAGATTTAGACGTTTCTAAATTCCTGACCTCTGGTATTTCATGATGGCAACATAAACACCATATACTGCGCAACCATTTTCTTATAGAATGTGTGTATTTGTTTAGGAAAGTTAACTTTTTGGTCACTGTGCTGCTTTAGAAAAGGTTGGGAACTGTTTTTTTCATTCTGGCACTGAGTAACTTCCATCTGTTAAACTTAAAAAACCCTTACTTTTAGAAATTGGATGTTTAATAGTCTTTTATTTTCCTCCTAAATAAGCTGAATTATGCAGAGATATCTCTTGTAATAGAGGTTTACAGACTCTTATGAGAAGGAAAGTAACCTCTGGTCTGCAAGTGCCCTTGGATTACTGGCGGGACCGTCCACACTTGGGTGTGTTGAGGGGAGGCTGGAGAGCTGGGCTTTGTCTGATGTGCGTGTCTGGGTGTGATATAAAATTAAAAACTCACAATGTTGATGAAACAGATTCATCCAAAAGTGCCTGCCCCTTCTTCCTTAAAGAGATATGCTGGAGCCCCTCTTCTCTCTTAACCTAAATTTTGCCTTTGTGTTGACTCTTTCCTGCCAAGATCTTCCCTTATTTAGCCTACAAGTGTGTTGGGAGCTGGCTTGAGGAAAGTGGGGTAAGGAGGAAGACAAATAGTATGTTTGTCCATGCAAAGGATTTTGTAGATTCTTGTGGTGACTTTCATGGATTTCGGCAAGGAGAGGAGAGCTGTGAGCAAGGATGGATGCTTTTACAACGAGGTGCATCATTTAGGCCAGGGTTTTGTCTTTCCAGTTATTTGAAATAGCAACACTTGGTGACCACAGTCCCCCAAATAGGCTTTCATTTGATAAGTTTCCCTTTTGGTTTTCAGTGCTGCCAAGTCTAATAGACAGACTAGGAGATGCTAAAGACTCTGTGAGGGAGCAAGACCAAACTCTGCTGCTAAAGATCATGGATCAAGCTGCTAATCCCCAGGTAGGGTGAGAGAAGAGTTCTGGGGCCGGCCGGGTGTGTGTGTATGTGTATACTTGCATAAACAGTGTGTGACTCCATAGACTTAGTTTCTTTTAATAAGATGAAGTATTACAGATGAAAATTTTCGTAATATTCAGTCTGCCCTTCAGAGACTAGGTAAAAATATAATGTGAATAAGTGACTTTAACATGGGTATTGAATAAATTAGTGCATTTAGTGTGCTTGGTTTCAATCCCCTAGACTCTTTAGCTCATTTATGTAACTGACTCTCCATTACTCTGAGAAAAGGCATCTGTGGTGTCTGGTAGTCAAGGGCTTGGCTGGAGCCCTGATTCCTGTCTGCTAGTGAGCTGGGGATGCTGGGGTGGACTGACACAGCCCTGCCTCCCAGGGTCCTGCTGTCCATTGTTGGCGGGTGGTGGTGGGGGGGGATGATCGGAAGACGGAGAGGGCAATGTACATGATCTTTGACAAGTCATCTGCTCTCTTTTGGCCTCACTTTCCTCACCCATAAAATGAGGATAATTATATCTGCCTTTCAGCATTGTTGGGAGAATTATGTAAACAAATGTATTTTGAAAATTTTAAGTTGAAATACTTGATAAAATGATATATGTCATCATTTTGTAATATGCTCTTGAGAGGACCAAATGGGTGGGTAGAAGATGGTATTAATTTGGCACATGTTAAAAGGCTCTCCTTCTGTTGATCCCTTACTAAGTGAGAGGCTGCAGAAGTCTTCTCTGTCCTCACCTGTTCTTTGTCATCTGCAGTATGTATGGGACAGAATGCTTGGAGGCTTCAAACACAAGAATTTCCGCACTCGAGAAGGCATCTGTCTCTGCCTTATTGCAACACTCAATGCGTAAGTCTGGGATGAACCTGAAATATTTAAAAAAAAAAACAACTATACTTTGAAATAATTAGATTTACAGAAAGTTGCAAAGAAATGTACTAGGAAGCCCCATGCCCCCTTTACCCACCCTTCCCCAATGTTAACATCGTGCATGACTATAATACAATATCAAACCAGGAAATTGAGATTGATACATCCCCAGAGCTTATTCACATTTCTCCAGTTAAACATACACACATTTGTGTGCATACACAACTGCACCATCACCGTAGGGCTCCCTCTTGCTGCCCCTTATGGCTGCCCCAACCCTAGGCAACCACTAATGAGTTCTCTTTTCCAATGATTTCTGTCACTTCAAGAATGTTATGTAAATGGACTCATCAGTATGTGACTTTTTGAGATTCTTTTTTGTTCATCAGCATAACTCCCTTAAGGCTGTGTATATGTTGTTGACTGTAACAACAGTTCATTGCTAAGTAGAATTCCATGGTAAAGATGTATCATGGTTTGCTTATCCATTCATTTGTTGGCTAACATTTGGGTTATTTCCAGTTTTTGGCTATTATGAATGACCATGCATGTTTCTGCATGAACATAAAATTTCATTTCTCTTGTATCAGTGCCCAGGAGTGCAATTGCTGGGTCATTTGGTAAGTCTACTTTTAGTTTTAAAAGAAACTGCCAAATTGTTTTCTGGAGTTGTCTATACCATTTTATATACCCATCAACAATGTATGGATAAATAATCCAGTTTCTTCATATCCTTGCTAGCCATTGTTTTTTTATTTTAGCCATTTTAATATGTATGTAGTAATATCTCATTGTGGTTTTAATTTGTGTTTCTCTAATGGCTGTTGATGTTGAACATCTTTTTCATTTGCTTATTTGCAGGAGAGGCTTTCTTTTTTCTTTCTTTTTCTTTTTTTTTTTGATCAGACCTGGTGAACAGGAAGAGAAGCTTTCTTAAAAATTTCAAATCACTTTTTCTCATCATGAAAATAATATTGTATATATCAGAAAAATTTACATAAGGATAAAAATAAAGAGCACTATAATTCTGTCACCTTTAGATGGTCACTATTAACATTTGGTGCATTTTATGCCAGCCTGTAAAGTTATATTATTTTTAAAATCAAAATTGAGATTATAACGTTTACATTACTTCATAAATTTTTTCCCTGTTAATATGTTGACCTTTTGAATGCCATTAAATTTGACTATATGTGGCCAAAGTTTTAAAAGAAAGTTTCTAGCCTTCATAATATACTTCCTGTCCTAGGAATTTATGCTAAGGAAGTAGATTAAGTAAGAGATTTTTATTCACAAAAGATATTTGTGATAGTAGCAATTGTAATGGTCCTGAAGAACTGAAGTGTTCCTGGTGGAGCAGTGCTTAGCTATGATGCTGTGTGGCCGTTGGTCAGTCTTTTCATCCAGCAGTGTTAACAGAACATCCGCTGTGGCAGAAAGCTATGCCGTAGCACACGGGGAGGGTTCAGTGAGGACCCTACAGGGACTTGCAGTTGACTTGGGTACTCTGGCAAAACAGTAATGCAGAGACAGCATTTGTGAGGCAAGCAAGTTCATGGGGAGGCTGGGGCTTTGGTTCAGCCTTAAAGGGGTCAGGCCAGATTGGAGAGAGCCCTGGATGCCAGGAGGAAGACTTGTCCCTGAAAAGCCACCGAAGGTTTTGAACTCTGTGCAAAGGGGCCATCGGGACGCATTTGCTTTGGAGCCAGCATGGATGGGATGGAGAGAGCCTTGGTGTGAGGTGGTGATGTGTCCTGGGGAGGCAGAGGAAGGGTGAGTGTGGGCAGAGAGGCATCTTTTTTCCCTTTGTTCTTGCTAACAATAAAGCACTCCTTTTGTTTTCAGCTCTGGAGCACATACTTTAACACTAAGCAAGATCGTGCCACATATATGCAACTTACTTGGAGATCCAAATAGTCAGGTGAGTGAGAAAGAAAATGCTTATAGACTGTTCAGACGCATTCTGGTGTTCTGTGCATACTGAATAGGGGGGTGGGACTTTAGTCATTTTTATAGAACTCTGGTTATTATTTAACATATTAGCTACTCATTAACATTTATAAAATATCATTGGTAAATGTGGCTGCTCCGCCCTCCTCTATATACAGGACTGAGAAATCACTATCCTATAAATTGAAGTCATTCAAACCAGCCTCCAACATAAGACCACTCTAGTTACCTTCTCTGTAGCCCAAAGGGGTGGGGATGAGGGGAGAGAATCTGTGCTCATTGGTGTTGGTGGTGGTGGGGGCGATTGGAAGGGGACCTGAGGGACTTTCTGAGGCGTTGCAAATGTACATTTTGCTTTGGGTGGTGGCTACACTGGCATATATCACTGTGGAAATTCCTTAAACTGAACCCTTAAGAACTGTGCATGTTATTTTATGTAATTTTTTTTTTTTTTTTTTAAAAGCACCACTTCCTTAGTGTAAGGGTGGGAGATGGGAGAGAAGCTAGTCATCTGATCTGCGAGTAGCACTTCATGATGTTTTCCAAGTCTGGGCTCTAGAAGCACCAGCTCTCTTTCCCAGTTCAGTTTGGCCTTACTCAGAGTCATTACGTCATCTCATACAAACTGATGAGAAAGACACTTTGTTACACAAAGGGACAGAAAATGGAAGGGTGATTTACAACAGAATTACATGTGGCCAACAGGCCTCTAGTGAAATCTTGATTGGTGATTGCTAAGTTACCCCCTGGAGAGGTTGTCAGGTTCGCCTTCAGGCAGCCCCTGGGTCCCTCTGGGTGTGCCCCTGCCATGCTCTGACCTTTCTCCCCCCTCACTTGCTCTCAATTCCCCCTCTCTCTGGCAGTTGTGCCCCCCTGCCCCCAAATGCCATGTCCTGTTCGTCTCCCTTGCTTGCCCTGCTTTCATTCCACTCGTGCTTTCATTCAGCTTTTGTTGAAAATATATGGCATTTGAAATAAAATTTTTAGATATTTTTATTTACCGTTATAGTTTATATTCAACATTAATTTAAAAATAACCTCAACTATTTTTTTAAAAAGATTCTAAATTACCAGATAGATTATTTTGCCCCACCCCCTTTTGGTCTCTCTTCCCTTTTTGTTTTCTGTGGAAACAATCCTTTATAGAGGCCGCCCGTTGAGACTATCACTGGTGCCACATGGTATCCTTTAGTAGGGCAGAAAAGCCTACTTGGTGAGGTGAGCTGTTCCCGGTTCCGACTGACACTGGCCAGACAGGTGATGTGAATCTTCACAGTGGGCCTGTGGGAGTCCTTGGAACCTGGGGTGGGCATCGGGGGCTGGCTTCCCAAATGCACTTCAGTTGTGGAGGCAACATAAACAGACCAGACAGACACTGTCCAGGACTACAACGTGTGACATCGTCTGGAGTCTGGTTTGGGGAGCGGGAGACGCTCCATCGCAGTGCCTGCCGTGCCGTGCTGTGTACTACACCAGAGTCCATTTCGCACGTTCCCTCACTCTGTCCCCTCTCTCTGTCCTTCCGCTTACATGTACTGAGCACTTACACTAGGGGCCTGCCTTGTCTGTGGGGTCCTGGGCTTTTTGGGGGAGAGGGTGAGATTAGTATCTTGATTTTATTTTTGAGCCTCAGATTTTGTTTTTGTTACTGAAGTGGACAACATCCTCCAGAGGAAAGTCGAGGAAACATCTTGTTATCCTCCACTGATACGTACTGTGGGAGTAACCTCAGCATTTCCCTGCCTGAAACGTGGCAGAGTCTATGTAGATTTTAAGAGACATTGAAAGTGGAATGTTAAGAAAATTTAAAATTTTGAAACAGTTACATTCTCATCCTTGAAGCTCTTCCGTTAGGCCTCCAAGAATTTCTGATTCTTCACAGATTTTCCTTTTCTGTGAAGTTTTCTACTACAGGAAGACTGTAACACTTAGAAGTTCTCTAAAGTTTCTGTGTGAAGATTCTAATCTGTTTTTGTGTTGGGCTGCTCCACGAGTTGACTTTTTTCCATTAGGTCTAGAGACGGGGTTAACTTCTAAGTTCTCTTTAGGAATTTTAACAGGATTTTGTTTGTTTCAGAAGTAGCGCATACTAAATTTCAAGTGCTCAGCACAATCCCATGCATTCTGAAAATGTTGATTCAGTTGTTTAAGAGTTTAAGATAGTTCTGAGTCTTGAACAGTTTGACATACAATTTTAAAGCTGCCAAAAGACAGAGTGTGTTTAAAACTTGAGCCTACCTAATGCAGTGCAAGAAGCCTAGATTAGACACAGGCAGTGGTCCCTGCTTTGAATTTAACAGCCAGCTGACCTTAGGAGGCACTTGATTCTAGAGCCTTAGTTTCCCCTTTAAAGTGGGGACATTAGTAAGCCTCACTCCCCACTCCTGTCCAGTGCTTTGGGGGTATCTATTATAATATAGGTGCTGGTATGACCTGTTGGTCCAAGTAAAAGACCTTTAGAAGGGCCAAGTTACTCAGTAGTCTACTTATAGGCTGAGATGGTCATTTCATTTGCAGAAATCACACACCTGCCATGTGCCAGTGAGTTCTCGAGAAACTCGGATGTATAATATTTTAAATATTAACATATGAAAATACTCAGTTGTAGAATAGTGTGTCTTGAGATATATTTATGATACTGGCATAGCCATATTTTTCTTATACCAAATGTTGAAGCCCTGGTGTAGACTATACACGTACCTCCATGTACCAGAAATTAGTTTCATTACCGAAAATCAGGTGCTTCTGGACTGGGTATCAGTAGTAATAATACAACTTAAAAACAAAAGTTGTATTACTAAGTGTATTTAAAATTCCATTTAAATGAAATTGCATCTTACTGCTCTGTATCATCATCATAAAGATTTTATAATTTTTCTTTATAATTTTTTAATGAAGAAACAAGGAGATAAAATAGTTTCTTTTTTATAGGTTACAAAATGTAACTTGTTTAAAAATGTTTCTTTAAGCCAAAAATTCAAGTTATCACTTCCTGCCTAGTATCTTTATTAGGTGGTTGTACTTTGTGTGGCAGGAAACCCCCAGGTCCTGGCCGGAGTTTGGAGCCGATCGTGGTGCGGCTCTCCTCACTGGCACAGCGCAGTTGAATCCTAGGCCTGTGTACCTCTGAATTTGAGCAAGTTCTTATTATTTGTTTTGTTTTTTCATTTACCCCTCATCTGTGAAATGAGGTTGGTGCTGTTTGGGCAGCTTTCAGTACTTCATGCTAGACAGGATTTCTAGCCGGTGTATTCTAAACTGAGCACTCTGAAAATATCCATATATTCACATCTGCCTTAGGATGTTTTTTCTGCATGTATGTTTGCATGCACAGGTACATACACACACACTGAGTCCACGTCTCAGAAATCCCTTCTGCCAGGAAATTTTGCCATCTCTTCCCTGATGCTAATCAAATTAATCATTCTTCCTTCTGGGGCACGAAGGTAGGTTGCATGTGCTTTTGCTCTTGCCTTTATTTTAATTTTTCATCAGTCTTTTCTACTGGTCTCAGAATCTTGAGGGACAAGGCTATAACTTGTTCCTGTTGACAGTTCCAGGCACCACATAACTCTTTGAATGATTTTCTCTTCTTTGTTGTCTAAGTCTCAGACCAGAGGGGACACTGTTGGGTCAGTGCTGTCACTGCACTCGGGTGCCTGATGTGTAGGGGTCAACCTCCAGTTCTTCATTTCCCTATGGCGAGTATATGCAGTATCCTCTCACAGCTGTTCAGGTAGCTGCTAGCATCCACTGGAGTTGGCGTTTAAAATGAACTATGCAAATCACTCCTGCCTTAGAGGATGTGCATTTGTTTTCAGTGGCTCAGAGCAGGGGAATCCCCTCAGAAGCTTCTCAGAGTGGCCACAGATACATGCAGTATGTGGGTTAGGATGCTTTTGGCCACGAGTAACTGAAAACCCAACTCAAAATCACTAGAGCAGTGGAGAAACGTATTATCCTGCACAATGAGGGGTCCTGGAGTAGAGAGGTTCTTGGGTTTATTAGTAGCTCAGTGGTACCTTCAGAGACGTAGAGCCTCAGCCATGTCAGCTGGTGGGCTTTGTCCTCAGCAGCTTTCCTCACGGGCACAGCACAGGTACAGCTCCAGCATGCACACAGGGCCAGCCTGGTTTTGAAAAAAGAATCCATCCTGTTTCTTAAGCCTTGTTTCATGCCGCTTTCTTAGTTCATATTTGTGTCCGGCCAGAGTGGCATGCTAGCTTTTCCTGAAGCATGTGCCGTGCATGTCTGCTTTTGTGCCTGTGTTGTGTTTGGAACCTGTCTCGTTCCATCTGGACCCGGTGAAACCCTGTCCTCTCAAGTACATTTCAGTGATTCCTGCCTCTTCCACAAAGTGTTTCTTGACATCCCCTGGTACGGTTTCTTCCTCCTTTAAACTGTGTGATCTCTTTGTGCTCTTGAATAACATTTATTACATCCTATGCTATATTGAACATAGAATTTAAGCGCTTTTTTCATGTCCTTTTTAGGATTGTTAGCTTCTTAAACGTGGGCAGTAGCCTGTGCTACCCATTTTTGTTGCTCATTAAGTATTTGTTTATTTGACTTAAATCCAGAGTGTTTTAAATGGTGTCTTATTTTTAATATAAATCACTTATTTGTAGTGTTATTTTCTGTGTTGGAGAGATGGTCTGAAAATTGTAGTTTCCTGATATTTTCTTAAAGAATGAAAAGAACTAAGGGATATGGACTTTAACATGTATATGGGGTGGAGACCTATGTTTTTTTTATCCTTTGGCATTGTATCAGCAGGGTGAAAGTGTCAAACATGCCTTAATTTAGACAAATGTATATAAAGGAACGTATCTGCAGTTGCACTGGTAAATTGGTGATAAATTGGGGTGGTGTATGGCGTTTTGTGTCCCAGCAGAAAGTGCTGGGGAATGACACAGAACAGCTGTAAGATCTCTTCTTTTACATCTAGGTTCGAGATGCAGCAATAAACAGCTTAGTGGAAATTTACAGACATGTAGGAGAACGTGTGAGGGCAGATCTCAGTAAGAAAGGATTGCCACAATCCCGGTGAGTTCAGACTTTTTTCCTTTCTTCTCTTTCCTCCCTACTCTTTTACAGTTAACATCTTGATTTGCACCACTTTTTTTGTTGTGGTAGTTTTATTCAAAGAATATATGGTTAGAGGGTTGGTGGTTGGAGATCTTGTCCAGCTCATAAGTCAGGGGTCCCCTCCCATTCTACTCCCTTAGAAGTAAGACTTTCTCACCCAGACGTTTCATGCCACATACTGACTTTAGAAGCACATTTAAAAGTGATTAGTGTTGAAAAATTCAGCTCTCTTATAGTTTGTATGGATCTGTGTCCCTGATTCTAATATCTATACACAGCACTTAGTATGATGGGTGCTTAGAACATATTTGTTTGAATGAATGGAGCCATTCTAGAATGAGTCTGGGTAGAAACTTGTAAGTCACAATTCTGGAAAACATCTTTGAGATGTTAGTTTTCTGTTCAGTCTTGTCATTCTCAATGCATAGAAGCCAATGCAAAGGGATCAGTGTATTATCAGACCCAGGACAACTTGAATCCATGAATGTGTCTTTGTTAATAGTCAAAATTTTAAAAATTATGTAACAGTTGGGTATCTATAATTTTAATTATGATGGAGAAGCTTAACACCAAAAGAATTCTAAACATTACCCTGCCTCATGTAACAGTGATGTGAATATGCTGGACAGTTAAAACTGGAGTGAACTCACAGAGTAGCTTGTCTAGTCTGTCATTGTGTCCCCGAAAACAGCAGCGGTCCAGAGATGGGAAGTTACTTTCAAGAGATTACACAGCTAGTAAGAGTCAGCTAATCTCAGAACTCTGTCCTTCCAACTTGCCTTTTAATTTTGTTTTTTACCATGCTTCATGAAAGAGTTCACAGAGTACTGGGCATCTGGCAATGTGATGGAATATTGAAATATATAGGAGTCATCTGTCTTGATGTCCCTCAGGCAGTTAGGATGGAAGTGGGCCCCAGACCCGTAAGTAGGGGCTCCATGAGCAAGTGAGAGGGTTGTGCTTCCTTCTTGTTGAGAGTCATACTGATTCCAGTGTCACTCTCACCATGGTCCCTGTGCTGTGTACAAGATGATTAGATGGGAATGAAATAGCTTCTCATGTTTTTTACAAAAGATCATCTGTGAGAATAGGGTTTTTTTTTTTTTTATTCCTGTGTTTTATGAATCTCAGTCTTCTGGTCTGTGACCATATGGTAAGAATACTTAGGGAAAAAAAGAACGTAAAGACAACAATACTAAACAATCTCGTAGGGAAAATTGGAGGGCACAGATGAGCAGGGAAGGCAGGGGCTTGAGGAAGAGGGCTAATTAATGATGAAGTTGCCACTGTTGTTGGGAAAACAGGTCATGAGAGCAAAACCCTTGCCTGCTCCAGGGATGGCTTCACGCCATGCTGTGTAGCTCATAGTGGGCCCAGGTCAGAACCCAACACCTTGCAGAATATCCATCTTACCAGTAGGTTTCCTGTGTGTTGTTGGAAGGGAACCACAGTGAACTAGCAGATTGGGGGAAATGACAAGGTAAAAAATTGAAATGTAGAGGTGTGAATGCAGGGAAGAGTTAACACAGCAGGCTGAGACTGCTGTCCTTAGAAAGGCCTGCTTACAAGCCTGTCCCTGGGCCGGCACCTGGAGATGTGGATTTTGGGAGGTTTCCCGTCATTCCCAAAGAGTGGGTAAGAGTGCACACTGGGTTCAAACTGCCACACTGTGTGGTTTATGTTGAACTCTTACTTTCCTTTTGGGACTCTGGCATTTTGGTAAGTGTCAGGCAGAAGGTGTCTGTGTGACCAGCCACCAGCAAAACCCTAGGGCACTGAGTCTCTCAGGAACATTCCTGGTAGACAGCATCTCACTTGTGTTGTCATGGCTTAGTGCTGGGAGATACGTGTGTTCTGTGTGACTCCACCAGGAGAGTCTCTAGGCAGCAGGCACCTTTTCCCTTTGCTGATTGTGCTTTGCATCCTTTTGCTATAATAAATCACAGCTGTGAGTATGACTGTGCTGAGTCCTGTGTCTTCCTAATGAACCATTTAACGTGGGGGTGGTCCTGGAGACCCCCAACACAGTGGGTGATTTAGGTGAGGCCTCAGAAGCATTGATGCCAGAGCTGGAGTTGAAGCCACCTTTTCTGTCCTCCCAGTCATGGGTTTCATGTGTTCTTCCTGTGACCACCTCCTTTTTTAAAAGATTGAAATTAAAAAGGGAGCTGCAATTTGACAAAGCAGACAAAAATATACACTGGGCAAAAGAATCTCTTTTCAATAAGTGGTGCTGGGAAAACTGGATAGCTACATGCAGAAGAATGAAACTGGATCCCCACCTCTCACAAAAATCAATTCAAGATGGATAACAGACTTAAACCTAAGGCATGAAACCTTAAGAATTCTAGAAGAAGATGTTGGCAAGACCCTTTCAGACATCGGCCTAGGCAAAGAATTTTTGAAGAAGACCCCCAAAGCAATCACCACAGCAACAAAAATAAATAAATGGGATCTGATCAAATTAAAAAGCTTTTGCACAGCCAAGGAAACTATCATTAGAGCGATAGACAGCCTACAGAATGGGAGAAAATATTTGCTCTCTACACATCCAATAAAGGGCTGTTAACAGAATCTGTCTAGAACTTAAAAAAATCAATAAGAAAAAATCAAACAACTCCATCAATAAATGGGCAAAGGAAATAAACAGAAACCTTTCAAAAGAAGACAGAGTAATGTCCAGCAAACGTATAAAAAAATGCTCAACATCTCTAATCATTAGAGAAAGGCAAATCAAAACCACAATGAGATATCCCCTAACCCCAATGAGATTGGCCTCTATCAAAAAAATCCCAAAACATCAAATGCTGGCGAGGATGTGGAGAGATGGGAACACTCTTCCACTGCCGGTGGGACTGCAAAGTAGTGCAACCTTTGTGGAAAAGAATTTGGAGATACCTCAAAGAGCTAAAAATAGAAATACCGTTCCATCCAGCAATAGCGCTATTAGGCATCTACCCAAAAGACCAAAAGACATTCTATAATAAAGACATCTGCACCCAAATGTTTATGGCAGCACAATTCACTATTGCAAGGATGTGGAAACAACCCAAGTGCCCGTCAATTCATGAGTGGATTATTAAAATTAGGTATATGTATACAATGGAATATTACTCAATTATAAGAAATGACAGTGATCTAGCACCTCTTACATTTTCCTGGATAGAGCTTGAGCCCATTATCTGAAGTGAGGTATCACAAGATTGGAAGAATAGCCTCCATACGTACTTGCCATCAAATTGGCACTGACTGATCAGCACTATGGTGCTCACATGGTAGTAATATTCTCCAGGGATTAGAGGGTTGGGGGGGGTGGTAAACTCACAACTAATGGACGCAGTGAGCATTGTAGAGGGGAAAGGCATGCCTCTAATCCTTGCTTGGGTGAGGCAGAGACATAAAATGTAACCAAAGTGTTTGTACCCTCATAATATCCTGAAATAAAAACAAACAAATAAATAAATATATAGACATTAAAATAAAATTGGCCTTGAATGAGACTTTAAGAGAGAGAAAGTAAAAAAAAACAAAAAACAACAACAAAAACAAAACAAAACAAAACTACAGAAGTGCTTGGGCCTCTGAATAGGAGTAAGGGTTTCTGCTGTGTCATGTTACCTAAAATCCTCCCTACAAATTTTAGACTAAAATGGAGAGGAGGGTGGTCCTAGGGAAATGAACCTACATCCTTCTTGTCCATATTGTAAAACTCCGGCAGGCACAAGTGCTTGGAGACCTAGGCTGTTCTTTAAAAACCGTTCTTTAGTGAAAGAAGCAGAAACTTCATGTTTCTTTGTATTTATTACAAGACAATTACCTAAGTTCTAGCACTCTGAGGGTCAGGGGCTCTTGTAACTACCTGTATTTTGGTGCAGATATGCTCAGGTAGAATAGGGCTTTTAAGGTATCAGAGAAATTCATGACCTGCTATATGTGGCTCCACATGGATGACTGGATTACCTGAATATTCTAGAGTTCTCTGTGTCATTATGGGTATTTCAGTTATTTTATGAGCATTGTAGATTTTTCAAATTAGCAAGATTCCATAGGATTAAAAAACTATTGTAGAATTTGCTTAATGCTTTCCAAAACTTGGATTTAGTCCTGAAATAAAAAGGTCCTCTTAAGAGTTTGTTCACCAAGAGAGTGCTTTATTTAAGAATAAGATTAATTATATCTCTAAGAAATATGTGGTGAAAAAGAATGTCTTAATAATAATGGCTGAATGACTTAAGTAACAAGAGTAGTAAACTCATTTGAGCAGCAGTTTTCTTTGTCTATTTCACAGTTGGAAAAGGAGACTTGTACATTAACCAGCTTCACTATGAAGGAGCTGGAATTAGGGCTGGGCCATGTGTTTAGGTGTTATTTAATGCTTGTCATTGGTGGCTAAAATCATACTGAGTCAGATAATAAAATGGAGACAGTTAACAAAATCTTTATGTTAGAGAGTCTCCCCCAACGTGGATCTCAGAATAGTTGAGGCCCCAGAGGCATAGAGTATTTGAGCATTTTACATTGTTTTACATGTGTTATTTTCACAGTTCACACACATATGTTAGGAAGTACATAATTAACTTCTAGCTGTCTGTTATATCACATAGTCTTGTGAAAATGTAAATCGCCTGTAACTCTTTGTTACTTACTTTCATAGTCATGTGCTTTCAGTATGCTTTGACATTCATTCTCAACCCATTGAATGTTTAGAAATATTTTTAGGCAATATGGCATATTTTAGTCTGCAAATCTTTGGAAAAAAGACAGGGTTATTTATGTTAAATTTCTTCTGGGACCATCATTTGGGAACCAGGCTCTTAAAAAGCAGCAGCTTTAAACCTGAGGATAATTTAATTTATAGACAGGGCATCTGATTCATTATAACTATTTGGTAACTTACATTTGTTAACAGGTTTCATAATATTTACTTGCTTGCTATTTAATAAATTTATAAACATTCACTAGGTATTATTTATGATTGTTTTGGAAAGGGAAAATTGGTACTTTTTAATTTTTTATTTTATTATTGTTATTACTCTCAGCTCTCCAAGGTTGGCTTCCCCACTGCACGCTGTGGAGTCCGCAGCATTTCTGAGGTGTCATCATACACACTTTTTTATTTTTTATTTTTAACTTGCTTGCTAAAGCTTTAGTGTTAAAAAGGGCCCCAAGGCAAAAGCAGGTGAGAAATTGCATTGGGACATCCCCTTTCTTTTTTTTTTTTTTTCCTTTTCTTTTTTCTTTTTTTGAGACAGAGTCTCACCCTATTATCCAGGCTAGAGTACAGTGGTGTCATCTTGGCTTACTCCAACTTCATACTCCTGGGCTCAAGTATTCCTCCTGCCTCAGCCTCCCCAGTAGTGGGAACTACAGGTATGTACCACCGTACCTGGGTAATTTTTTTTTTTATATTTTGTGGAGATGGGATCTCCCTATTGTTGCTCAATCCTCCTGCCTCAGCCTCCCAAAGGGCTAGGATTACAGGTATGAGCCATTGCACCTGGCCTCCTCTCACTTTTATTTTTATTTTTATTTTGTGTTGTAATCATTTATACACACAGATTCAACCTGATTTATAAGATACATTTTTAAAGAAAGGCAGTGCCTCACTCCTGCCATTTTCTGCTCCTGACAGGCAAACACTTCCAGCAGTTTTTATTGATTCTTTTGTTATTTACTGTTTTCCTAACAATTACCTGTATTGTTATTTAAAATATTTTTTTGCCATTCTAAGAATTTTATTTTCCACTATGGAGGGTAAATTGCAGCTCTTTTCTACTCCTAACCTTCCCCATGAACACTTGCGACTTCCTCATCTACCAAATATGGTCATATTTTAATTGTAGTAAGGACACGTCTACTTACTTTGTATTGTAATTATGTATGCTATTCACAGTTCACTATTAATATTTGGTAAACTCTGATTACCTTTTTCTTGCAACCTTTTGTTTTTCCTGGAGTTAATAATTGTTTTGCTTTCATATACCTAGTTATCTGTATACGTATTGCATACTAGTAATTTCTACTTACTAACCTCTGTACCAATTTGTGTAAGTCCCTTAAGCCTGTTTGAATTTGGACTGGCTGCCTTCACTGCCTCTTACACCCCCATCATCCTGACATCTCTCTCTGTCATCATCCTGGGGTTTCACTTCACCTCTCCCTGCAGGTGCATCTTCTGTTTCTTGGAGACTAGGTCTTTCCTGTCTTGGTTTATTCTCTCTTTTACCAGTGCATATCCTCTACTTTTGAGAAAAGGTGTGGAAAAGGAAAATTTTTTGAGTCTGAGAATATTTTTTTCCTATCCTGGTGTTGACAGTTTTGAATCTAGGTTGGAAATTATTTTCAACTAGAATGTTAAAGGTAATGCCCCATTGTGTTCCAGCTGTCAGTGTGTCTATTGAGAAGTCCAAAGTTATTCTGATTCTTCATCCTATTTAGGCAACTTTGATTTGTTTAGGGAGTTTGTAGTATCATTTCTTTGTCCCTAGTGTTTGTCTGAAACTTTATGATGATAGATCTTATGTGAGACTGTTTTCATTTGTTGTGCTGGGCACTTGGAAAGGCTTCAATCTGGAACCTCATGTCATTCAGATCTTGGCAAATTTCTCTAAAAATATACCTATTTATATATATGTATATAAATATGTTTATATTGTGACCAATTGGAACAGTCCTCTGACTTTCTTATTTTTTCTCTCCCATTTATATCTTCAGAATTTTGTTCTGTCTTCTTGCAGATTTTCTCAAATTTATCTTCAACCATTCTATTGGGTATTTGATTTTTAGAGTTTTCCTTTCTTGTTTGGATTTCCAAGATCTCTTTTTTTGTTCACTTTTTATAGTATCTTGTTTGCTTTTTTCCTCCCCAGTAAGAGCTTCTTTGCAATGTGTCACATACCATAATTTTTACCCTTTTAAAATGGACAATTTAGTGGTTTTTAGTATATGCACAAAGTTGTGCAACCATCCCTACTCTGTAGTTTTAGAACATTTTTGTCACTCTCCATAAAAAGAAAAACCCAAGCCAACTAGCACTCATTCTTTATTCCTTCCTCCTTAGTCTACTCTTTATTTCTGTGGATTTTTGCTTATTTTGGACACTTCATACAAATGAAATCATACAAAATGTGTCATTTTGTGACTGCTTTCTTTCACTTACCATAATGTTTTCAAGGTTCATAAATGTCATGGCATGTATTAGAATTTCCTTCCTCTTTAAGGCCGTATAATATTCCATTGTATAATGTGTATATTTTGTTTATCAATTTATCTGTCAAGGGATACTTGGTTCGCTTCTACCTTTTGGATATTGTGAATGATGCTACTATGTACATGACTGTTCAAATGTCTCTTTAGGCCCCTGCTTCCATTTCTTCTGGTTATATACACAGAAGTGGGATTGCTGGATCATATGGTAGTGGTATTTTTTGAGGAACCACTATATTGTTTTCTACAGCAGCTTCACTATTTTACATACCCACCAGCCGTGCACAGGATTCTAATTTCTCCACATCCTCAGCAACACTTTATATTTTCTGGTGTGTGTGTGTGTGTGTTTCTTGTAATAGCTGTCCTAACAGGTATCTCATTGTGGTTTTGATCCTCATAGAATTTTCATGGGAACTTTGCTGAAAATAAGTTGACCATAAATGTAAGGATTTCTTTTTGGACTCTCAATTCTATTCCATTGATCTATAGGGTCATCCTTCTACTTCACTGTCTCGATAAATGTAACTTTTGTAGTAAATTTTGAAATCTCAAGTTCTTTTTTTTTAAGATTGTGATTTGACTATTCTGGATCCCTTGCATTTTCATATGAATTTTTTGATGAACTTGTCAACTTCTGTTATTTTAAAAAAAGGCAGCTGGGATTTAAATAGGAATTACTATAAATCTGTAGATGAGTTTGGGGAATATTGCCATCTTAATAAGTCCTTCAGTCCATGAACATGGAAGCTAGCTTTAATTTCAACAATTGCTTTGTAGTTTTCAGTGTACAAGTCTTGCACTTCTTTTGTTAAATTCATTCCTGTGTATTTATTCTTTTGAAACTAGCGTAAGCAGAATTTTTTCTTAGTTATACGTGGGTTTCTACTAATGTGTAGAAAAACAGTTGATTTTTTTTTTGAGACAGAGTCTTTCGCTAGAGTGCCGTGGCGTCAGCCTAGCTCACAGCAACCTCAAACTCCTGGGCTCAAGCAATCCTGCCCCAGCCTCCCAAGTAGCTGGGACTACAGGCATGTGCCACCATGTTTGGCTAATTTTTTCTGTATATATTTTTAGTTGTCCTGATAATTTCTTTCTATTTTTTTAGTAGAGATGGGGTCTCACTCTTGCTCAGGTTGGTCTCAAACTCCTGAGTTCAAATGATCCACCCACCTTGGCCTCCCAGAGTGCTAGGATTACAGGCATGAGCCACAATGCCCAGCCAGAAAAACAATTGAGTTTTTATGTTCTTGAATCCTACAACCTTTCTGAACTTGCTTTATTAAGAACTAATGTTCTAATGGTTTTGTTGTGGATTCTTTAGGCTTTTTATATACAAGATCATGTCATCTTTCAGTGTAGTTTTACTTCTTTCTTTCCAATATGGATGTCTTTTATTTCTCTTTCTTGCCTAAAATCCCTGGCTGGAACCCTCAGTACAATTTTGAATAAAAGTGGCAAAAGTGAACATCCTTATACCATTCCTAATCTTAGAGGAAAAACTTTTAATCTTTCACTGTTAATTATAATGTTAGCTGTGGGTTTTGTTTTTGTTTTGTATATATCTTTAGGAGTTTTTCCCTAGTCCTAGTTTGCTGAGTGTGTTGGGTGTGTTTTTATCATGAAAGCATACTAGATATTGTTAAATACTTTTTCTGCATGTGTTGAGATTATGTAATTTTTATTTTTCATTCTATTGATATATCCATTGATTTTCAGATTTTAAACCCAGACTTGCATTCCTGGGATAAATCTCACTTGGTCATAGTGTATAACTCTTTTTTTACGTTCGGCCAGTTTTTAAAATCTATATTCATAAGGAATATTGGTCTGTACTTTTCCTTTATTGTGATGTCTTTTTCTGGTTTTCATATTATTAGGCATGAGGTAGAAATGAAATGAGTTGGAAAGTGTTCTCTTCTCTTCTATATATATTTTTTTCATGTGTTACATTCTGTCTTTAATTAATAGACTTTTTCTTTTAGTGCAGTTTTAGGTTTATTGAAAAATTAATTGGATAGCATGGAGAGTTTACTTATCCCTTTTCTCCCATACCCACAGTTTCCCCTAATCTCTTCTATTTTTAAAAAGTTCATGAAGGATTCCTTCTAAGGATTGTTAATTCTTCTTTAGACATTTGGTAGTATTGACCAAATGTGAAACCATTTGAGACTGAGCTTTTCTTTGAGGGATATTTTTAAATTACTAATTCAATCTTCTGTTACAGGTCTTTTCAAATTTTTTGTTTCTTCTTGAGTCAGTGTTGGTAGCTTGGGTCTGTCTAGGAATTTATCCATTTCATCCTGATTATCTAATTTTTGACATATAATTTTTCATAGAATTCCTTTGTAATCCTTTTTTATTTTTGCATTGTCAATAGTAATGTCCCCCCTTTGAGGTTTTTATTTCATTAATTTGAGTTTTCTTTGTTTTCTTGTGGTTGGTCTAACTAAAGGTTTGTCCATTTGATCTTTACGAAGAACTAACTTGGTTTCATTGGTTTTTTTTTTTTTTTCCTATTGTTTTTCTATTCTGTATTTTACTCTAATCTTTACGGTTTCCTTTTGGGTTGGTTTGGTTTGCTTTTCTTTTTTTCAGTTTATTAAGATGGAAGTTTAGATTATTAATTTGAGATCTTTCTTCTGTTTTAATATAGGCATTTACACCTATAAATTTCTAAGTACTGTTTTAGCTGCCTCCTATAGGTTTTGGTATATTTTGTTTTTTATTTTCATTTTTTTCAAAGTATTTTCCAATTCCTCTTTTATTGTCATTTTTGACTCATTTGTTACTTAAGAATGTTTGATTTCTACATTATTCATGACTTTCTTATTTCTTTTTGTTATTGATTTCTAGTTTCGTCCCATTGTGGTTAGGGAATATAATTTTGTACAGTTTCAGTCATTTGTAATTTATTAGGGCTTGTTTTTATGGCCTACCCTGTGGCCTCTCCTGGAGAATGTTCCATGTGCACTTGAAAAGAAGGTGTATTCTGCTGTTATTTGTGGGAGTGTCTTATAAATGTCTACCCTACTTGGATTACAGTGTTGTTGAAGTCTGTTATTTTCTTGTTGATTCTCTTTCTAGTTTTTAAAATCTATTATTGAATGTGCAGTATTGAAGGCTCCAGTTAACACTGTTGAATTATCTATATCTGTCTTCAGTTCTGTCACTTTTTTGCTTCATGTATTTAGGGGCTTTGTTCTTAGGTACATATGTATTTATAATTGTTACGTCTTCCTGATGCATTGACCCTTTTATCATTCTAAAATTTCTTTGTGCCCAATAACAGTTTTTTTCTTAAGGTTTATGTTATTTGATACCAGTATGAGCATTCCAGCTCTCCTTGTGTACTATTTGCATGAAATACCTTTTTCGTTTCTTTACTTTCAATATCTTTGTGTCTTTGAATCTCAAATGAGTCTTTTGGGCTACATGAGAGGCTGAAGTGGGAGGGTTGCTTGAGTCCAGGATTTGGAATCCAGCCTGGGCAATACAGCAAGACCCCATCTCTTAAAAATAAATAAATAGACCAGGTGCAGTGGCACCTGTAATTTCAGCACTTTGAGAGGCCGAGGTTGGAGAATAGCTTGAGCCTAGGAGTTTGAGGTGACATTAAGCTATGATTGTGCCACTGTACTCCAGCCTGGGTGACAGATTGAGACCCTGTCTCATCAATCAATCAAGCAAGCAATCTACCTCTTGTAAATATATTAAAGTTGAGTCTTGTTTATGCAGTCTGACATTCTTTGCCTTTTCACTGGAGTGTTTGATCTATTCATATTTAGTGTAGTCCTGGTAAGGTAGAATTTATGTGTGTCAGTTTGCTGTTAGTGTTATATATGTCATGGCTTTTTTTGTTGTTGTTGTTCTTCCATTACTGCCTTATTTTGTGTTAAACAGATGTTTTCTAGTGTACCACTTGAATTTTCTTACTGTTTCTTTATTAGTTTTGGGGAATTATTTTCTTAATGGTTGCTCTGGGGATTACAATTAACATCTTAACTTAAAATAGTGCAGTTCAAATTGATACTATTTCATTTCAGTATTAAAAACTTTACTTCTACTTAGCTCTGTTTTCCTCTCCCTCTTTTTTGCTATTATTGTCATGCAAATTGCATCTTTATACATTATGAATCCACCAACACACACAGTTTTATACTTATTGATTTATCCAGTTTCTTTTTAAGTCACGTAGGTCCAGGAAAGAACTAAAACTGAAAAAATATTTGTACTATCTTTTATATTTACCTATGTCATTTATATTTACCTGTGTATTTTTACTGATGTTCTTTATTTCTTCTTGTGCATTTGGGTTGTTGTTTGGGGTCCTTTCATTTCAATCTGAAAGACTAATTTTTTGTTTATCTGGTAATGTCTTAAATTCTCCTTTGTCTTTGAAGGATAATTTTGTTAGTACAGAATTCTTGGTTGACAGTCTTTTAATTTCAGGACTTTGAATATGTCATCCTACTTCCACCTGACTGTCATTGTTTCTCATTAGAAATCAGATATTGACCTTTTTGAAGATGCCTTGTACTTAATGAATAGCTTCTGTATTGTTGCTTTAAAGATTTTTCTCTTAGTCTTCTGACAGTTTGGTTATTATGTGTCTAGGTTTGGATCTCTTTAAGTTTATCCCATTTGGAGTTTGTTGTGCTTATTAACTATGTAGATTGTTTTATATCAAATATGTGAAGTTTGTACCCATTATTCTTCATATATCCTTTTTCCCCTTTTTCTCCTTTCCTGGGACTCCCATTATATGTATATTGACACATTGGTTTTGTAAGATGCTCTCTTAAGCTCTGTTCATATTTTTGTTGTTCTTTTTTCTTCTGTTACTCAGACAGGTTAACATCAGTTGACTCACTCCAAGTTTGCTGATTCTTTCTTGTCCTAGCTTGAATCTGCTGTTGAACCTCTCTAGTGAACTTTTTATTTCAGCTATTATACTTTTTATCTTTAGAATTTCTATATAGTTCATTTTTGTATTTTCTATCTGTTAGTTATTCTCTACTTGATGAGATATTATTCTCATACTTTAATTCTTTAGAAATTTCCCTTAGATCTCTCAACATATTTATATGAGTAGATTTCAAGTCTTCATTGAGTTAGGCCAATGTCTGGGCTTCCTTAAGGGTAGTTTCTATTGATTTTTTTTGCCCCCTGCATATGGGCCATATTTTTTTGTTTCTTTACATGTCTTATAATTTTTCATCGAAACTGAACATTTTCAGTAATATACTGTGATAACTCAGGAAATCAGATTCTTTCCCCTCTCTAGGTTTGTTGTTGTTGCTGTGTATTGTTTATGTTGCTCATTGTTACTCTGACTTTCCTGAACTAATTCTTTAAAGTCTTTATTACTTTATGTGGCCAGTGAATTCTCTGCTTGGTTAGCTTAGTGGTCTGCTAATGATTGCACAGAGATTTTCTTAAATGTATTGAACCAGCAAATCTCGCAGCCTTTGCTGACTGGCTCTCAGTGTTTGGGGATATGCCTTAAGGACTCTGGCAGGTATTTTGCACCTGTCTTCCTTTTCTTACTTCCTGCTTGTTCAGAGCCTCAAGATCAATCAATGTTGAGTATCTTAGTGCTTTCAAAGTTTCCTGTGGACATCTCATTTCCAGTTTTTCCTTTTAAATTTTTGGGTCAGCTTCTTTGCTTCAATTGTTATTGTTGTCTCAGGCATCTGCCACATTCAGGGATTGTTGCTGATTAGTTTTGATCATAACCTCAAGGTAAAAGCCTCTCACATTGAGCAATCTCTTGAGTCAGGTCAAATAAAGACAAGCTCTGCCAGTGGGTTTACAGGGATGTCCCAGACAAGTGAAGTGATAGTTCTCTGGGAATGGGGATTTGGGAGCAGCTACAGACTTGTTCAGCTCTTTCCAGTGACTGCCAGGCTGCTGGTTTTCAAACTACCGTGATTGTGAGGATGTTGGTTTTCAGCTGCTGAATTGGAGGTAGAAATAGGGCACAGCAAAATCACTGTTATTACCAAGACTCAGCCATTTTTCTTGAAGAAATGCTCTTCAGATTGTTGTGAGCCTTTGCTCAGTTTCCAGAGTTTTGAAAACATTGATTTTTGACAAGTTTTGCCATTGTTCTCTTTGCTTCTTTGGAGTCGCAGATTTTCAAGGATCCTTATTCAGCCATTTTGAGGGACTCCTTCTCTGTTTGCTTTTATGATTGTAGCATTTTCTCTTATCTCTTAGAAGCATTAGTGATTTCATTTTTATTTATTTTTTTTTAAGATATGGGGTTTCTTGCTCTGTTGCGCAGGCTGGCCTCAGAACTCCTGAGCTCAAGTGATCCTGCCACCTCAGCCTAGTAACTAGCTGGAACTACAGGTGCATACCACTGTACCTGGCAAATAATGTGTTTTTAAAACTTTTCTTTTCTCTTCCAGATCTCTTCTGTCCTCTGGGTTGAGATTTTTGAGTATGTGTTTGTGTGTTTGTTTGTTTATTTTTTTGAGACAGGGTCTTGCTCTTTTCCCGGGCTAGAATGCAGTGGCATGATCATAGCTCACTGCAACCTCAAACTCCGGGGCTCAAGCGATCCTCCTGCCTCAGCCTCCTGAGTATCTGGGACTACAGGCAGGCACCACCATGCCCGGCTAATTTTTCTATGTTTTGTAGAGAATGTGGGAGGGTCGGGGGGACTGTCTAGCTTTTGCTCAGTCTGGTTTTGAACTCCTAGCCTCAAGCAGTCCTTCTGCTAGGATTACAGGTATGAGCCGGCCGTTTTGTTTATTTTGATCCCTCTTTTTCATGTTAAAAGCTCTGAGTATATAAGTAGAGCTGTGGTTGACTGAGATTGCTGTACCTGAAGTAAATATTTGTTTCTAGGAAATTATTTAAAATTTAAATTTTATAAATTTTTCCTGGCCTGCTGTGGTGACTCATGCCTGTAATCTAGCACTCTTGGAGGCCGAGGCGGAAGGATTGCTTGAGGTCAGGAGTTCAAGACCAGCCTCAGCAAGAGCAAGTCCGCTGTCTCTACTAAAAATAGAAAGAAATTAGTAGGCCAACTAGAAATAGAAAAAAAAAATTTAGCCAGGTGTGGTGGTGAACACCTTTAGTCCTAGCTACTCAGGAGGCTGAGGCAGGAGGATCGCTTGAGCCCAGGAGTTTGTGTTGCTGTGAGCTAGGCTGACACCATGGCACTATAGCACAGGTGACAGAGCGAGATACTCTCTCAAAAAAAAAATTTTTTTTTTCCCTAGGAAGGAATTTGTTCTAAATCTTATAGTAATATAAATTCTAATTGAATTGAAGAGTGAAATACCAAAATTTAAATTCAGAAAATGTAGGTGAAAATGGTAGTTTTTTGTCAAACCAGTAAAAAAATTCATTTTAAATTGAGATCCAAAGATTTAAAATAAAATTTGGTGGCTTCAGAGGGGTAATCATTAGTTAATGTATTCGATGTCTTTGATTTTATGAAACTCACCCTTTTGGATTTGTGCAAATTGCTAATTCCCAAGAGAGGCATTTTATATTTCTGTGCTCAGACAAAAGCCAGTCTTTCCATTCATAAGGAATGTTTTGTTTGTGTTAGACTGTCTCTTGAGGTGGTAACCTCTGTAGGAGCTGTTATATCAGCATTATTGAGCAGAGAATGAGGGAGCTAGTAAGATAGGAATGTGAAAGCAAAGGGAATTCTGAATTAAGGTGCAAGTACCAATAACAGTGATCTTTATAATGCTCTCCTTTAACAACTGAGTTCTCATACCCAGTTATTAGGGCCTGCAAGGTTGTGGGTAATTTGGTCACAGTAAGTAGACCTCACCACTGATAAGGAATCTACATACTCTGACACATTTGCCATTTATAGTGGTGAATACTCTCCCAGGAATGGAAGAAATACTTGCCCTCTTCCAGTAAGTTCAGAAACAACCAGACTAGAGGTATACTCAACCCTAATTTGCAAACTTATAGGCATGCCCACATCAGAGGTGTGGTTGTGACGCAATAAAGTGGTGCATTAGTCAGGGCATGCCCTGGCAACCTGTGTAGTGATATTATTCATGAGCTTGTCAAGCCATTGGAGATCTTTGTTACTTTTAAAAGGGAAGGTAATGGAAACATCATAAGAAATTGAGTCTAAGGCATCTTTCCCGATCTTTAGTAACCACTGGATTTGAAAGTGAGTGATAGTTTTATTTATATCTGGTCCTGAGATGGCAATTGAACTTTTATTCAGTACCAACTTTGATTAATTGATAGTGGCTGCCTAGAGCAGTTTTGAGAAGGATTCTGAGGGCACATCTGGGCTTAATGGAAAGATGGCTTGAAAAGATTATTGATGTCTCCCATGGAATGGGGAGAGGCAGTGTATTAGGCTGGTTCATCCCTTTCATTTGCTGATATGTATTTTTGGCTTCCCTGTTCCTTAATAGGTAAGTTCCAGAGGGTAGGAACTTTACACATTTGGCATCTAGCTAGCTCGTCCTAGGCACGTAATGGACATTCAAGTATTTGTTGAGTGAATGAGCAAATGAATGGTCTAACACCAGAATGTGTGTGAAGTATCTAAAGTTTTCCAGAGTGAGAGTGGGGACGTGGTAGATTACATGTCTAACACAGTCATGTAACTCCCTTGAGTGAGCATCTGCATGGCATGGTGCTTGGCACAGAGAACCAAAAGAATATGGCTTCCATCTCTACCCCCAGGGAGCTTCCATTCTGCTTGGGAAGAAAAGACAAACATACTTGCAATGATTAGAGCTTGTAGGACAGGATGGTATGTTAGAAAGTGCTAAAATGTCCCCAAAATGTGTGGCACAGATTTGACTGTAAAAATACATTGCTTTATAATCTCAACCTATACTCTTACTCCAATATACCTGTGTTTTGCTTGGGAAACTTCTTTTTTCTTAACTTTTTCTGCTAGGTAAGGTAACACCTTTTTCCCACCTTTTCCTCTCATTTTTGATATCACCAGGATGGAATATTTTGACTGGTTGGGGAATTTTACTTTACTTTAAGTGCTAATGTGAAATGATCCATTAATAGAAAATAAATGTAATGTAGACTGTTTTTAGCTGAAGATTAGTCAGTCATGACATTTGTTTCTAAAGAAATTATTTATATAATTTTTGAATTAAGCGTAAGTCAGCGTAAGCCAGCATAAGCTTTTGTAGTGTAATTTTAGTACATTTTGAAAAGCTATATCCTAAGTAATTGACAGCCTATGCTTAGAAAGAAATAGGAGAAGTATACTGTCTTCATAATGTGTACATTTTGTATAGACTCGTCAGTTTAATGTAATGTCAGCATGGGCTCTAGATTCTCACTCTCAGGGCTAGCATCTCCACCTCACTATGTTACCTTAAGAAAGGTATGGGGTCTTGATTTCCTTATCTGTAAAATGGGGATGATAAGAATCTTTCATAAGGCTGTTAGTATGATTGAATGAGATCTTTCAGATAGACCCATAGGCCTATTCTTGACTTATAGTAAGTGCTCAGTTATTGTTGGCTATTGTTAATGTTATTGATATAGTTATTGCTTTTGTTATTAGATAGGTCTGTATCATTGACTTTTTTGGGAGTGGTAGGGTTCAACCTCACATTCGTGTTTTAATATAATTGGCTGTAAACCTTGATGATTAATAGCTTATGTGTATTTTCGTTTCCATGTAGGTTGAATGTAATTTTTACAAAATTTGATGAAGTCCAGAAATCCGGGAACATGATACAGTCTGCAAATGGTGAGTAGAAAAGCAATCTCTATTTCTGCCTTTTCAGTTTTATGTCAGTAATACTTATGCTATTTGTGAACGGGTGAATTAGTTATTTTAGTAAGGGTTTCCAGGTCTTAAAACTTAACCTCCATTCACCCACTTTCCCTGGCTAGAAACTATGGAGTCATCATTGACTTTCTTTCATAACCTGTATTAAATCCATTAACTAATCCCGTTGGCTTTACTTTTAAAACTGCATTCTGAATCTCAGTAATTCTCACTATCACTGCTACTATCTTCCTAGAGCAAGCTGTCATGCTATTTTATCTGGGCTCTGTGGTACCTAGCTAACCAGTATCTTTTCTTCTGCTCTTTCCTCATGCCTAAAGTCTGTTTTTCACATAGCAACCAGACTTACCTTTTAGAATGTAAATCAGGTGATATTAATCTTCATTTCCAAATCCTCCAAAGGCTTCCCATCATACCCAGACTACAATTCAGTGGCTCGCCATGGCCCACCATGCTCTGCATCATCTGGCACCTACCACTATTCTGATGTCATTCCTACTATTCTTTGTGAAAGTTCTATTTGCTCCTGCCACATTGGCCTCTTTGCTACTTTTGTACATTCTGAGCAATTCCTGTTTGAGGGCCTCTGTGCTTATGATTCCTTCTGCCTGAAACATTTGTCCCCTGGGTGTCATTATGGCCTTCTCCCTCACTCCATGCAGATCTCACTTCTATAGTGTCATTTCATTACAGAGGCTACCCAGAATAGCACACCCAGGGACTCTCTGTGCTCTTACCCTGCTTGAGTTTTCTTTTTAGTGCTTATCACTACAAAATATGTGTTTACTTAGAACAGCGTGAACTTTATTTTAGTCCCTTTATTTCCCATTATTTTATTCTCATTGAGCATAAGCTCAATGTCTTGAAGAATCCCTGGCATGTGGTAGGCGTGCGATAAATGTTGTTGAATAAATGAAGTAATGGTTGTGATGTGAGTTGTGACCTATTGTTTCCAATTCCTGTATTCCTTTCACTATACTTAGTGATGATATTTCAGGACAAGTGGGTAATTCTTCTGATTCCAGAAGGAGAGGAGAAAAGACAGGAGGGAATTAATGTGTGAATGAAAAGTCATCAAAAAGTTAATTGCGAATAAGAACTTATTTCTAACTCTGGATACGTCACTCATTGCATCATACCTATTTTAGAATTTTTAGGGATCTTAGATCATATCCTTCAAATTTTGAGTATCTTGAATTCGTAAAGAAAAGTTTCAGTGCTTTTCCCCAAAGCGACTTGGTACATGAGGGCAGAGCAGGTGACAGAATGAGGGTCTGCTGTGTACCTACCATTATCCCATTATTATTCCAAAGGAATTTTTCTTTAGATAGCATGTTTCCTATAAAATGCTTAATGTGATCTAAAAATGCTTTCATTAATCCTTCACTTTTTTATATGATTGTAAAAACATAACAATATTAATAGAAAAACTAGTATTTACCATAATTCAGCTGTTACTGACAAAATCATTTTTTATTTTTCCATATTTTGTTATACTCCATTTTCCTTTAACTGTATAATTTGTATATAGTTTTAACGGTAGTATAATTCTCTCTCTTTTACCCTGTATGTTCATATATACTTTTATATGTACTTAAAAGAAATGTGTCATTGGTAGAGCTCTGACTAGAACTCTGGCATCTGAGTTACGTGCTGGTGGTGAGTGGGTTAATGGGTGTCCATGGGCAGGTAGGTGTATGCAGGCAGTTAGTTACTGGACACATGCTTTTACTTTTGTGTGTGTGTGTTTGTTTAAGAATTGTTAACACGAAGACAGAAACTTCTGGGCAAGGAATTAGAAATAGTGGCAGAAAAGCAAATTTGTTCTTCATGCGCCAGTATTATAACTATGAAAGGAATCTCATTATAGTGCTGGCTTTGGGAAGAAAGACTGTGTCCATATTGGGTTCCTTGCCTAGAAGAGCATACATATACTCTATGGCAGCAGTCCCCAACCTTTTTGGCAGCAGGGACTGGTTTCATGGAAGGCAATTTCTCCACAGACCACAAGGGTGGGAGGGGATGGTTTTGGGATGATTCAAGCGCATTACATTTATTGTGCACTTTATTTCTTTTATTAGTACATTTAATATGAAATATGAATGTGGAAAATGAATTATGAAATATGAATCGTTTCATAATATGAAATAATTATACAACTCACCATAATGCACAATCTAATGCCACTGCTGATCTGACGGGAGGCATGGCTCAGGCAGTGATGTGAGTGATGTGAGTGATGTGAGTGATGGGGAGCAGCTGTAAATAGAGATGAGGCTTTGCTCGCTTGCCTCTGTGGCCCAGGGGTTGGGGACCGCAGCTCGGCGGGTTTCCATGAATATGACAAATATGATTTAATCTCAAGAATACCAGAATTGTGTGGAATTGGGTATATCACTGCGGCATTTTATTCTAAGTACCTAGGTGTAAGTATTGCCCCCAGATTCTCTTATTTTATGTGTGTGTGTGTGTGTCTGTCTGTCTGTATGTATCTGTGGGCATAGGAGTAGGGTTGAGGATGAAAACAGTTTCTTTAGGCATCTATGTTAAAAGTGGCAAATGGTAAGGAAGCCTTAATTCAAAATTTCTTGGAAGCCTATAATCTTTAGTGTATATATGTATATACATATATAGATACACATGTATATATTTTAATTGTTAGAGCCAAAATATTTGTTTAAAGGAAAACAAGTAATATAAAGGCCTGTGCATAAAATTTTCGAATTTCTAACCCATTTCTTTACAGTAACTTTGAGACACCAGTAAGATCAGCCTGTTCAATAGCAGTCAAAAAATAAACTACCTAATTTCCTTCTTCCTCTAATTTATTCCCTCCCCTCTCCTCTCCTCCCCTCCGCTTCCCTCCTCTTCTCTCTTCTCTCTTCCTTTTTTCTTTCTCTCTCTCTCTCTTTTTTTTTTGCTCATCAACTGCTTTGAACTCTTCTGGACTGTTCTGTTTCCTCTAAATCCATCCACCCTCTACTTTCTCCATTTTGTTATACAGCTTAGACCTTTCTGAACTAACTAACTAGTTCTAGGAGTTTTTGTAACTTCATTGGGACTTTCTACATTGACGATCATGTTATCTGCAAATAGGAGCAGTTTTATCTCTTTCAGATCTTTATGCCTTTCATTTCTTTTACTTGCCTTATTGCACTGGCTAGAACTTCTAGCATTGTGTAACATAAGAGTGGTAAGACTACACATCCTTGCCAGTTCCCAGGTATTGAGTGTGGTGTTAGCTGTAGGGTTTTTATAGTTTTTTTTTTTAAACCAAGATGAGGTAGTTCTTATTTATTCCTATTTATCTGAGTTTTTATCATAAATAGGTATTGGGTTTTTTTTTTAAGCCATCAACATAATTAAAAATTGAGATATATAATCACCTACTAAAATTATCACTTTTTAAAAGTACATGATTTGGTGTTTTTTTAAAAATATATTCAAAAAGTTTGCAGCCATCACTACTATTTAATTCTAAAATATTTTATCACCCCAAGAAAACCCATGCCCATTGGTACTCATTCCCTCTTCCCCTCTGCCCCCAATCTTTGGCAGCCTACTTTCTGTCTCTGGATTTTCCTGCTCTGGAAATTCTGTATAAATGGAATCATACAATGTTTGGCTTCTTTCACTTAGCATCATGTTTTCAAGGTTCATTCATGTGGAAATGGCTGCACCATTTTGCATTCTCACCAGGAAACATGTATGAGAGTTTGTTTCTGCACATCCTCGTCAACAGTTGTTATTATCTCTTTTTCATTGTCGTCATCGTGGATACAAAGTGGTATCTCATTGTGGTTTTGATTTGCATTTCCCCAATGGGTCATAATATTGAGCATCTTTTTCATGTGCTTGTTAGCCATTTATATACCTTCCTTGGAGAAACATCTATTCAAATAAATTTTTTGCCCATTTTTAAATGGTGTTGTCTATTGTTGAGTTAAAAGAATTCTTTATATATGCTAAATACTAGAACCTTATCACATATGTGATTTATAAGTATTTCCTCCCATTCTGTGGGTTTTCTTTTCACTTGGTAGTGTCATTTGAAATACAAAGTTTTTAATTTTTATGAAGCCTAATATATTTTTTTCTTTTGTTGTTTGTGTTTTAGGTTTCATACCTAAGAAATTATTGCGTGTTTTTTACCAAAAGAACAAAAGGGATAGAGATTGGGCCTGATCTCCTCTCTTCTTTTTGGGCTGCATGTTTTTGGTCTCCTTTTGTTTAATGTCTCCTACTTGGTCATTAAATTCTTAAAGTTTAATTCTAGGCCTTTTCATTTCTTAGGCAGCACTTTCTCCCTGGCTATACTTATTCATGACTATAATTTTATTTACTAACCGTATCACATGTTTTCGTAAATGTTTTTCTCCTGTCTGGATCTTGCCATAGGGTTGGAGCTGTATGTGAAGCAGCTGCCTGTCTGACATTTCCTCTTGTATTTGAAACATGTATCTAAAACCAGATTTATATTCTACTTCTGGCTGAAAGATAAAACACAGAACAATAAATATAACCCCATACTGGATCTTTTCTGTACTTCCTATACTCGTGACTGCTCCATTATCCATCCTGGCATGTAAATGAAAACTTAGGTGTCATCTTTAATGCCTCCCTTTTCCTCATTTGTCATGTATATTATCACCGATTCCTATGGATTTTAACTCAAATATTTCTTGAATCCATCCACTTCTCTCCCTCTCCGGCACTCTCATCCAATTTACATTCTTTGCCTGTACCATTAAAATAATCTGTGTACTTCTCTCACCGCGTCCATTCTGGCCCCTCAATCTGTTGTCTGTTGTAGAATCTTGCCAAAATGAGGACTGTCCTTCTCTGCATGGAAACCACTATTGAGGCAAAAGAGGCTCCGACGGAAAGATTTTCTATTGTCCCCCTTTTTCTTCCTCCCAGAACAAGTGTTAAATAGCATTTAATATTGTCTGTACTGTCCTTTTGACATTAGCTCGTGAAATTTTCATTTTTCAGAAATTTGAGCAGGTTGTACCTCTGCTTTCTTTGAGGTGGACACAACCATAGCCAAATTGCATAGGCACACCTGGGTGATGGCATCAAAGCAGGGAGGTCTTCTTACCTCCTTCCTTTTTAATTTCTTGGGAAATTTCAAATATGTTAATATATTAAAGTAAATAGAATAGGATCACGTACCTCCACGTAGCTGTCTCCCAGCTTCAACACTGTTCAGGACATTGCCAATCTTATTTTATCTCTGCCCCCCAGAAATGCCGGACTGTGGTGACGAGGAGCACTTGTAACCAGTTACCTCATTTGAGTCGGGCTCAAAACGTGGGCATGTCCCTTTCTGTAATTGTTAGTAGAAACATTAAGATAGAAAATGAGTATCAGTTGCTGAGTAGGTGTATTTTTCTTAGCAATTTCGCAAGCGCTGACCTCCTGAGAAAGTCCACGCTGTTATTGTCATCTTCTAAGGACACAGGAAAACAATCAAAATTTATAACTCCCATTTGCTTCTCAAGGGAAAGGAAAAAAACATTAACATAATTACATTAATTACATGGTGATAATGGTCGGGGGAGGGCTTCAGTCCCACCCCTCTGGTTTTGACTAAGGGTCTTTCATAACATCTCCGTGTTGTACTGGGTTCTACCTCCTGCCCTCACCATACATTTTGATTTATTTATTTTAAAATCTTTTTATGACTTCCACATCTCTCTCAAGAAAAGCACAAAATCCTTACCAGGACCTACTGCAGCCGTGCTCCATCCATCTGGCCCCTGCAGCCTCAGTCCCAACTCTGTAGCCTCTGTAGTCTCTGCCCTTCCTTGAGGGCAAACCACAGCTGCCTCTGTCTGTCCTTTTTACCCCTCCTTTAAAAGGCAGGCGATGTTCCTTCTGTCTTCTTTTTCTTCGCTAGCTAGTACACGCCCTTCTGAAATCAGCCTGGGTCAATGCTTCAGCCCCTTGGAAAGCTTTCCCTGACCTCCCAAATGGTGGCAGATGCCCCTGTTAAGCCTGGCCAGGCAGCCCCTGCTTCACTGCTTAGATCTGTCACTTTGACAGGTTTACATTTGGTAATTATTTGACTAATATCTCTGTCTCCTGCATTGGACTATAAGTCTCCTGAGTACAGGGGACTGTGTGTCTGTTTTTGCTCATTCTAGGATTTGGACACTTCACAGTCTGTCCTCTGTTCTTAGTCCCAGTGAGTTCTCTCTGATTGGTTCATTTGACAGGAACCGGCTTTTCATCTTTGTATGTTAGTAATCTCAAATGCACATATGAATACTTTGAGTTTGTTTTTGTTTTTTGAGACAAGGTCTTGCTCTGTCGCCCAGGCTAGAGTGTGGTGGCATCCTCATAGTGCATGGGTTCAAGTGATCATCCTGCCTCAGCCTCCTAAGTAGCTGGGCTAATTTTCTATTTTTTGTAGAGATGGGGTCTGGCTATGTTGCCCAGGCTGGTCTTGAACTCCTGGCCTCAAGACATGGGAGTGTTGGCATGTGAATTGGAGCTGAGGAAGAACTGAGTAAAACACAAGAAGCGAGTGAATGGCATCATGGGGCTCATTTCCACATTCTAAATGGCCTTTCGGGCAGAGGTTCTGATCACTTGAAGGCTGCCTCGTTTGATTAGAACTACATCTTCACAGAGGTCCTTCTTAGGATGACCCAGAGGGTGTCTACTAAATGCTCTGTCTTTGAAACTCCCACTTGTAAAAATTTAGCAGCCTGTACTCAGCATAAGGACTTGACAAGAAGTATCTGTTTCATGAATGGTAACTGTGTTTGGTAAACAGTACTTGTGTTTCATTTTGGAGTGTGGGTGACCACGTTCCTCCATGTGGGCAAATGTAGACAAGGTCAGGGAGGAGTTAAAGGGGGTTGCTTTGAAAACATGTGACCATCCTTTCTCCTTAGGAAAGGCTGCTCTGCCCTGCTCCACCAGTCTTTAGCTATGTGACTTTGAGCAAATGACTTAATTCTTTTGAGCCACAGTTTGCGCCTCTGTAAAATGGAATGAATGCTCTGTAGTGATGTTGTGGAGAATAAATAAGATTGTGTGTAAAACTCTTAGCACAGTGCCTGGGACATCGTTAGTGCTCAGAATGATAGGTTTCTCTTCCAACTGCTCCATTTCAGGGATATGCTCATTTTTTAAATGAAAAGAACATCATTTGGGAATAACTGTTGTACTTTTTTAGAGTTTTGGGTTATTTTAGAGTGTGCATTTAAAATTTAATGTACCCTTTCTTTAAATTGACAGTAATGCTCTTTTGTAAACTATTTTACTGAAATATGCCCATACCATACAATTGCCCATTTCAAGTGGATAAGTCATTTATTTGTAGTGTACTTGCCACTGCCCATCCACTGATGGACATATGGATAGTTTCTAGCTTTTGTCTATTGTAAACCGTAGAAGTTTTTGTTTGAACACCTGTTTTTAGTTCTAGTCTATACCTAGGAGTGGAATTACCGGATGTGTGACTTACTGAGGAGCCACCAAACTGTTTTCCATAGCAGCTGCACCATTTTATATTCTCACCAGCAATTTCCAAATACTGCACGTACTGGCAACACTTAATTATTTTCCAATTTTTGATTATAGTCATCCTAGTTGGTATGAAGTGATATCTCACTGTGGGTTTGATTTGCATTTCCCTAATGGCAAATGATGTTAAGCATGTTTCCTGTGCTTGCTGGCCGTTTGTAGATCTTCTTTGGAAAAATCCCTGTTCAAGTTCTTTGACCATTTAAAAACTGGGTTGTCTTTTTTTGTTGAGCTATAAGAGTTCTTTATATCTTCTGGATAAGACTCTTATCAGATATATGATTTGCAAATATTTTTTTCCCATTCTGTGGCTTATCTCTTCACTTTCTTCATTGTGTCCTTTGGTGTACACAAGTTTTACATTTTGATGAAGTCCATTTTATCTATTTTTTTCATTTGTTACTTGTGAATCATAGTGCTCTTTTGAGCAAGAAATCAAAGTTCTGGATTTGAGCTAAGTTCGAAGAAACATATTATAATGGAAATACTCTTAAGGAATAAGTGGGTTTCATCCTGGGTGGTATTTCTTGACGTGTTGTTCTATGATGTTTAATTAATATTTATATGAAATCCATAGACTTAATTTTTAAAAATGTAATAGAATTTTGACTAAAACAGCAGTGAAAAAGGAGCCAAGTAGCAATTTGAAGTGAGCTTCCTGTCTGTAATAGAATACTTCATCTTTGTATGATTCCTTCTTGTTGCTAGGTTACCCAAAGGCCTTTCAGCTTTGAATGGCAAGATTATGGGAGTTAAAAATATGTTGCTATATAGATGTTTCTTTTCCTTTTTTTTATCTCCATATAATTAGCAAACTGCTTGAAGCAAAAATTATAGTTTTTCCTTCCATGAGTTTCAAAAGCAAATTATTTGTAAGTTTTTTATTCATGCAGATGTGCTTATGTTCATGGGAGAATTGGATTTTCAGAATGAAAGAGCCAGTAATTATGGACTAGTCAGTGGTTTTTGTCTGCAACCACTTAATGGTCTTTAATTGGATTTGATTGAAGTAAGGCCCATGGACATTAATTTGGTTAAAAAATGCACATGCACAGCCAACATGTTTATGAGGAAAGATAGAAAGTGTCATGTTGGTTAAATCCATGAAATTCCATAATAAATCTGTAGCTAAAGAAAAAGACAAGATATTTATTTGTTGATAAAACTATAAACTAGGTAACAAATAATCACAAAATTATTGGCCCTTATACGTAATGTATACAGGGTGTCGTTCTGCTGCCAGATGCATCCTGGCTTGTGTTTTTTGCACTAAAAAAATTATAACTTGAGAAATGTTACACATACCATGTCTATTTTGTTAGAAGTGAGAAATACCTGTGCATGTCTGAAAAGAAATAGACCAATGACAGATTGTGTTAGGTAAGATCTGAATTATTGCCTAGTGTAGCTAGGACAAAGCATTCATTTAAAAGTGAATCAGTTATTTTTTCTTTGTTAAGAAGCCAAGCATTATTACCCATGTGTAGTCTTTAAAAGCTATGATTGTGAATAAGTGGATCAGGTGCCAGTATTGGGTTCCCACCCTCTCTCCCTGCTTGTTTATTAGACTCTGCCTATTACAAGGTTGGGATTGTGGTTTAATATATTAGGAAAGTGTTTCCATTGTCACGGATACAGGATAATGTGTTAAAAGGCTGGCAAATGTGTTGAGCTGTGCTAAGGAGAAGACCACCTAAAATAGCCTGGAAGAGACTGTTTCTGATACCAGCTTCAGTAGCGTGAGCTGGAACGGACAGCTTATTTTTATCTTCCATGTGGAAATAAGATTGCTTTTTGATGCTTTTTTAATTTCAGATTTATGTTAGGAATATTCTGTTTCTTGGGGGGGGAAATCAAATAGTTAAAAAAATTTTTTAATACCAGTTTTAAAGAATACTGTCTTACATGAGTAAAGTCAGATGGAGAAGGCTCACCTTCTCTTACCCTTTTTAAAAAATCAGTGTTATATAGTCTAGGCTTTTATTTTGGAATAGGGTGGCAGTTGTCATTGGTGCTGGATCACACTGAAGAAGTCTAGTGGGTGGAGAGTTTGCTGATGCTTAAGTTGCTGTGAGTAGGTATAGCTTTCGGAGCAGTGTATTTTAATTTGGTACCAAGAGCACTGACAGTCATGACCACGGGGAAAGGTAGGTTATTCTAATATATTCTGAAAAATGTTTATAATTATTGCTGCTTGACCAGGGAATAAATAAAATACTTAAAATATTTTATAATTGCTTTAATAACTAAAAATCATGGGATAATAATTGTTATGGATGTAATTTGCATTTAGGCTAGGAAAAATTGTGAAACCTACACATATATTAACGTTAATGTTAACAGCCTTCTGGAACTAGGAGAGAGTAGACACAGTAAGCTGAGGTTAGCTATGTTTTCATCAGCCTCTGTTTATTTCATGTGCTTTTAATTGTTCTTTGCTTTCTTATGTTCACAGTATGTAGATTATGAAAATCTAATTTGCAATTGCAAGGCATTTGTTAATAAGTCTAAGCTGTCTTGAAGGAATCTACTGGCTAAAAATTTCTAAGTTTTCCTGACAGTGTATAGAGGAAAAGCATATATAAACCATAGCAATGTGATGATGCCAGTTCTGTTTTAGGTCATTTTTTAATTGTTGTCCTCCTTTTTAAAGATTTGCATTTTTAAAATGCAGCAGTGGAAAGGAGAACTACAAAACTACAAAAGAAGTGTTGTTCACAAAAAGTCTTATTGATTAGGCTTTAGTTTTTCCACAGAGGCTTTTCCCAGGTTTTGGCAGCATTGAAGAGATTTTGAAAGAAAGACTCTGTGTGATCAAGGTTTGCATTTGAAGGTAGAGTGCAGTTGATGTGATGGGAACAATCTATGTCACTGTCTTGCTCTCCTATGGGATGGGTTTCTGGCAGGCTTTTAATTTGTTGTCTCTTAAGGATATTTCCAAACCCTTCTACTGAAACAGGTATTATAAAGTAAAATTGTGTACAATAACAAGTGTTCCTTTATCTCCTGCTGTGGGAAAATGGGCACACATCCAGAACTTTTGCTCTTTGTTTATTTCGTTAAGGGTGTGTATTTTTATTTTCTTAGACTAAATTTGGTTAAGTTTGGCTGAAAATGATTATATTAGAAAATGTCACATTTCTGCTCCTAGCCTTAAATTAAGAATTTAAAGTATACTTGTATTTTTGAATTGAGAATTTAAAGTATACAATGAGAATATTTCATTGTATTTCATACCTAATTATAGCATTTTTTATTTTCAGGTTAAACAGCTGTAGGAAATCAATACCTAGGCAGGGAGAGTTAAATAATTCACGTTCTGAAGGAACCTGTCTTAGAGCCTTTCATTTGAGGATTTGAAAGTGTGTTATTTACAGGTAGCATTTGTCTTAAGTTGTATTTTGGTTTGTTTTTTAAACAACAGGGCAAAATAATATGGGGGTTAGCTTTTTGACTTTAAAGGCCATGGAGAAAGCCTTGTGAATCTGAGTTTAAAATAAAGACTGGTCTTCAGCTTGATTTTTATTCTTGTTTTTATTTATTTATTTATTTTCAAATTGCCTACCTCCTTAGTCACTGTTACCTGGAAATCAAGCTTAGAAGTCTAGGGAACTTTTTACCCTAAAGAAGTGCAGATGTGGTAGGAAACAAGGATTAGAAAGCTGCTTCTTTTAGCAGTTGCATATTTGAATCATTATCTATTCATGACTAATAAAGAAACCATTAAAAATCTGCAAAGTATAATACCAGCACTTTTCCTACTGTGTGTAGAGCATTAGTATTTTCAAAGCATTTTCCTGCATATTTTTTGTTAGTTTTTCCTTTATGATCCTCACAGGAGGAATACACAGGGCAGCTTTATACACAGATACTGAAGGTTTCAGGTTTTCTATAATTGGGTTAATGGCAAGACAGAGAGGAGAGCCCTGGACTTTGCCATCTTAGACCAGTTCTTCTTCCAGAAAGCCATCTTGCCAAGCTGAGTGTTTTGGAATCCCTCAGACCGAGTGTGAGTGCTGCCTCTGCATGAGCAGTGTGTGACCTGGGGCAGGCAACTTATCTGTCAGCCTTGGTTCCTCATGTGAAAATTGGGGATGATAATCCCTGTGCCACCGTGAAGAATAAATGACGTGGTACGTGTAGATGGCTTGGCATGGGGCATTGGGCCTGGCATATAAATCTCATCCTGTGTGTTATGGGAGACACAATCCACTGTGGCAGCATTAGATGATCTCCTGGTGGGAGGTGAGGTTTAAAATGCTATGGTTGATATTTTTGCGTAGACATGGAAAGATCTCCTAAGAAAATAAGATTCAGAATCAGATGTATAAGATCTCTTAAAAAAAAAAAAATTGCCACGTAGTACCCATATCTTGGTCTGTAATACCACCAGGGCTCCTTAGGGAATTCTAGGGCTGGAGCTAGAGGAACCTGGTGCATCTTGGAGAGCTACAAAATAAGGGAGTAATTGTAAAACAAAACAAAAAGCAGAACAAAGCAACAATGGGGGTGTGTCTGAGAGACTCAGGAGTCAATTGAAAGAGCTCCTAACACCCAACGCTGGGATACTTTAGGCAACAAAATAAAGTAGTATTGGATTATAGCCCAAAGTATAAAATAAATATTCATGAGCCCATCTTGATAGAAATAAATGATTGAATAAACATATAAATGGAGAAGAGACAAATCTGCCATGCAGAATTATTCTAAATCATTTATGTAAATGTTCCACTCTAAAGGAGGAGAGCATGACTTCCCACTCTGTAAGTGAGGGTGGCACCTAGTGACTTCTTCCAGAGGGTACAGTGTGGACAGAGGGAAAAAGACTAACTTTACAGTGGAGAAATCTGACAAGCACGACCTCAGCTAGGTGTCAAGGTCAGCATCAACAATTGTTGATAGCAATTCTTGATAGGATGTGATGAGAATAGAATTTTTCCTTTGTGGGCTTCCTTGGAAAGCCCCATAAGCTCTGTCTAAACATGGCAGAAACTTCAGGCAAACCCAAAATGAAGGATATTCTATAACCTACCTAACTATGTCAAGGTCATCTAAAACAAGGAAAGTCTGAGAAACTGTCACAACCTAGCACATTAACTGCCCTGTGAGTTGCATTTAACTCATGCTAGTTTTGAGCCCAGGGCCTGGTGAAACATGTGTAACTCACACATCTCTTTACCTTGGGAGCCACGTGAACTATTTTTCAAGTTACATATAACTCACTCACAGAAAACAATCAAAAATAACAAATTTTTCATTAAATTAGAAAGGATCATTTTGTTTTCAAAGTTTTTATTCTATTTTTGTAATAAAACACTGTGGCCCCAAGGAAAAATTTTTTTTCTAGTGTGGTAGTCAGTGTGCTAGAGGAGCGAGCCTAGGGAAACAGGATGACTAACTGTAATGTGGTATCCTGAATGGGGTCCTGAACAGATGAGGACATTAGGTAAAAATTAGTGTGTCAGTACTGGTTCATTAATTATAACACATGTCCCATACTAATGTAAGATGTTAGTATAGAGAGACTGAGTGTGGGGTATATGGGAACTCCAAAATGAAAACTTTATATGGGGTATATGGGAATTCCAAAATGAAAATTTTATTAAAAACAAAAACTGGAAAGAGGTAAGGGAATTGGGAAACAAGCTTTTTATTCTTTTTGTTTTCTTCTCGTAATAGTTGTATTATTTAACCATATTTATGCATGCATTAATTTTGTTCTCTGACAAAGGTAACAGTTTATCTGAGTGTTGGGTTATGTGCCTTAAAAATTTGTTTTTAATGTTCTGTGTATTTAAAACATCTAATGTCATTTGAAAAAACAAAGATTGGTGGCATGGAAACCAGTAAGGATACTATTTCAGTAATAGAAATCCACCTCCAAAATGAGGGAGACCTGAATTAGGACAGACTCGGTGGGACTGGAGAGGGCTTGAGAGTGAGAGCTGGTTCCGAGTAGCAGTGGCCACACCTAAAGCTTATTTGGGTGAGTGAATGGGGGAAGATGTGGTGGAGGATGGTAGGGGAGAAGGAAGACTTAAGAGCAATTCCATATTTTGGCTTGGGTGAATGGTAGTAGCATCAGCTGAAGTGGGGAACCTGGAGGGTGAGCAGGTTTTGAGGGTAGGTTGATTATAAGTGATTATAGTTTTGTACACTTGGACATAGAATTCTGTTTGTATGTGAGTTTGATTCAAGTGGGTTTGTGTCTTGGAGTAGAGATGGGGTTGCCATTTCAGGATTAAGAATTATCAGCACATAGGTGTTTATTTTAAATTGTCATCTTATTTCTCTTAGTTGTCTTATGTAGAAGTATGGTTATTTGCCCCTCTAGCTAAGAGAGTTCTTGAGAATGAGGTCATTAAAGCAGGGAGGGATGATTTGAAAGATTATTTGCACAAAGGGCAAATAGCCCTTGGCATAAGCACTTTTAAGTATGAGAGAACATTCTGGTAGGAAATCTTTTCCAAATTTGGCTCTGAGTTTTTCCAGCTGACTTGCTTTTGTGCCTACGTAGTGGTTGTCAAGAAGAATTGGGTCAGGATTGCTGCAGTGGATAATTAAAATGACATTTCCAAAAGAGTGCAGGGTGTAGATCTGATATTTGTGAGATTTGGGCTCTGACATATATTAAGTATAATGTTCTTTCAGGCCAACTGCAAAGGTAAAATAAGTACTGTGGTCCAAAGGAGAAACAAACATTTAGTTAGTGAAAGGATACACAGTGGTTCTTTTTAATATGACGTTCAGAAATCATCTAAGGTGTTGAAGTTTTAGTGGTTGACTCCTGAAAATCCACTTTTAGTTTTCAGTCATCAGTATACACACTTTGTTGACATCGGTAATGTTACTTAAAACTCTTTCCTTTTCCATAAAATAGTAAAAATGTAAGTCAGAATATGCTCATTTAAAATAAAAGTCTGCACTGTACCTTTTGGGTGCTTCTGTGAGGGATAAATGACAATTTCGATGCCGTACTATTCTCTATTACTAGAAAGAAGTCTGTGGTTATCATTGTTATTGTGGTAATTGTTGTTAATAGTCACCAGTTCTTGTTCCGCGCTGCCTGTGTGCCTGTGCTGTACCAGTGCCAGTCCGTACAGCTGCCTTGTCCTTTCTTGTCCCCGGGGCTTCACAAACACATTGTTCTCACTAGAATGCACTTCACGTTACTCTTCACCAACAAACACCTGCTCAGTTTTCAGGTCATGGTGCAAAGGCTTCCTCAGGAATGCCTGCCCTGGACTTCGGCAGCCGCTAGGAGTTCGATTTCTCAGGGCTCCTCCTGCTGACTACTTGTCAGCTTTGTGAGAGGAGGGGCAGGGGCTGTTGTGGATTGCCAGCAGCCAGCCCAGTGCCAGGCATAGAGTGGGCATTTAAAAAATTCCTCTCTGTATACAAAAGATATGTGAGCAGGGCACGGTGGCATACACCTGTAGTCCCAGCTGCTTGGGAGGCTGAGACAGGAGGATCATTTGAGCCCAGGAGTTCAGGGCTGTAGTGTGCAGTCATGGTGCCTGTGAACAGCCACAGCACTGCAGCCTCGGTGACACATAGAGACCTATGTCTCTTAAAAAAGGAAAAGAAAGGTATGTGAAATGATCCTCATTCTACAAGTGAGAAGCAGACCCAGAGAAGTTCAGTAACTTGTCTAGCTAGAAGTATTGCTAGGATTTTTGAAGTCTGGAGAGCTTCCTGAAATCTGTGTACTTTTCACCACTTACACATGCTCTCTCCCAAGGGCTAGGGTCAGATGGAGAAGATCAAACTCCAGTTATTGTTTTGTCTTCTCTTTGGTGAATCGTAGTGGAACTGCACATTATCTAATTGATTTTAGCCCATGTGCTAGAAATGTCAAATCCTCTATTCAGCATGAAAGAGTAGAGCTCTGGGGTCAAGAGGCTTTCTCTGGCCTGTCCCCCATGATGGACATGCACACAGAAACTCTTTCAGGTTCCGCCAAGACAGGAGCTGAGCCAGCCTCAGGTCCCCACTGTACCCCATGTGACTGTACTACCACCTGTGTATCGTGTCCCGTTTGACACGGATGCGCAGTCAGTGAAAACAGATCTACACAGTGACCTTTGGAATTCAGAGAATTGATCGAGCAGGCTAGGTGACAGTTCTTATGACATAGGATGGGCCTTTGGGGTTCTTCTTATACCAAGGTCAGGGCTGAGTAGGTATATACATTCAATTTTTAAAAAAATGAAATAGAGAAAAAACCATAATTGAAAGGTCTTTTTTTCTGTCTTAAAGCAATTTTTGGAGTCTTCAGTTTGAGTTTCTTTGTACAGAAATGAAAATAGTGTTTGAGTGTGGCTTACTGTATTCAATTATGTGCAGTTAGGTCAGGCTGATAAGCTGTGTGCATAAGCTGGTGGCCATGAGGCTAGATCCACAGGGTAAAAACCTTTTCCAAAAGGGAAGAGTAACCTTACTTTAGGGCCCCTTTTCCTGCCCAAAGAGTGAGCTCCTCCCTGCTGCTTAATTAAAGGCATTCTTTTGCTTCCTTGTTTGTAGCAAATTGGAGCCTTCCTCCTACCCTTTCTCCTACTCTTGAATTCCCTGTCCATGACAGATGCCTGAGTAATCATCGCCTGTGTGGATGAGATTATGCCTTTGATCAAAGCCCTGAGCCTGATTTGGCCTTTCCTGAAGCACCCTGTCCAAAATGTCTCTCACCACCCCCTGCCTTTCCCCTCCTCTGTTACAGACCACTGTTCTTTTCCTTCATCACCTTTATCACAGATTTGTGTTTGCAAATGTTGTTGTACCTCTTTGTACTGACAATTCCCTGTGGGCAGTTGGCACTCATGTTTTGTTCATGCTGTATTCCTAGGACCTAGCAACGTGCCTGAAATGTAGATCCTCATGTGTTTTTTCAATGACTAAATAAAGGAAGGAGATAGTTATCCAAGTCAGGTGGCAACTAATCTGACTATAAATTACCTTGGCTGTTCTTTCTTCAGGTGAATTAATACTTTACTAATGAACTTAGAGCTTAAGAGTCTTTTCTCTTCTTGCCACTCTCTTTTCATTCCTTTCTTTTCCCCTTTTCTCCCCTACCCCCCATGCCTGTGTCATATTCTCTTATATCCCCCCTCCTGCCTTCAAGGGGTCCATAATCAACTGGAGGAGAATCCTAGCCTCTAGGATCAGAACATATTTTTGATCTGGATAGAGGGTCTGTGATGGGGTCCAAAAGCCCTGGCTCTCATCTGCTTATGCCCAGAAGTGCCCTATTTCCTGGGGTTTGTGCCCAAGAAGGCTGGTTTGGGTAGGCAGGACAGAGGCGAGTGTGGGATGTCAGTGCCTACAAATGGGGCATGAAATTTCTCTCACACTGGTCTTGCTTGGCATAAGTTGGGCAATGTGATTATTATGTGGAGAATTGGCTTGGGAGATGGGGATACTGAGGGAAGCAGAAGGTCTTGGGGAGCAGGCTTTGGGGGTTGTCTGAGACGATGGAGATGTGGAGTGTGGGGCACATTCACTTGACCTATTTGGTCTAGAAAATAAGCAATCAGTGATCAATGTGTGAGGACAGTTGTCAAATCAGTGTTAATACTTTCAATAATATGCTTGTAATTTACAAAAATAACTCTTTAAGGATATCCTGTACCTTATGTAGTGTAACTACTTATCTGTACTTCCTTCCCCTAAAATATACTTGATTGCAACCTCCCATGATGTTGATGCCTCGCTAAGGTTTCCTTTGCCTTCTTCCTGTTTTTAGCTTACAGTTGTGTGGCTTGTTCACATGGCCATGCATCAGAATGTCTGGATAATTCACTAGACAAATAAGAGCAGAAAACCTGAATGCCATTTGCAATTAGGTTTGTAATGGTACCCAAATGTAACTAAAAGAATTTTAGAAAGCTAAATACATTGAAATTTGGAAACAAGTTATTCTTGGTAATGTTAACTGTTCGCTTTGTAATTATATAAATGGTTACAGCAGTGTGAACTCCAGGTGACTGAGTAGGCTCAGTACGCAATGCACTAAGGTGGTGGCAAACTTGTTTGAAGCGTATGCGTGCTATGGTTATCCAAAGGTCTCACTCCTATTAAAACCATCAACTATAATATGACTTTTAACTTTTCAAATTGTTGGACTGTAATTATTCAGATTTGAATTGCACCAAAGAAACAGACACAATTAATAGTTGGAGAAAATAAAACAAACCCAAACTCTTGATATATTTACTCAGATATTTACTAGGAAAGACTTTCAGATTCTTAAAATAACTAATGTTTCCCTTCACTACAATGGTTAATTCTTTTTCAGAGTCTCTTTTTATGCTATCCTGAGCTTTATTGAGCTATATTTCATATGATTCATTGTAGACTTTTATAATCATCATGTTTCTGTGGAGAGAAGCTTGAAAGTGGATAAAAATTCTTGGCCAGAGAGTACAAGAGTCAATAGTGAAGTGATTTAAACTTTCTACCAGGCCCTGTGCAGGGGTCTAAAGCAGGATGCCAGGATGAATGAGGTCAATCTCTTGTTGCAGAGGAGCTTTGGTATCTAGAAAAGGAAGATTCACACAGATAACCAGATATTTCAGCCTCCTCTCCTCCTCCTCTTGCTCTGGCTGTGTGAAGCCTGTGTTAGGTGGTTAATGGAGGGGGCGAGAGGACCATCCCAGCTCTGTGTAGCTAGCGGACAATAGAAGCAGGAGAGGCTCTGTCTGCTTTCCTCTTACCCTGGACCTATCCTGGTCCTGGGCAGAATTTAAGACACTAATACATTTATGTCTGGGAATGATGGGCCTTGTCAAGATGTAAAGCCAGGCTTTCAGTCTGAGAGTTCTGGGGGTTGTTGCTGTGGAGTCAGCTCAGGTCCTCACAGCGCTGTCAGGGGATTAGCTCTTTCAGAAAGGATAGTTTATTCTCATCTTCCCTAAGTCATCCCCTAGGGAGCTCTTGGATACTCTAGATATTAAAATAGCTGTCTCTTTATGTTCCTTTCCTTTGCTTTTTTGGTCTAAGTGTGATTATAGTCTTTCTGAGGTGTGTTGAGATACTCTTCTTTAAGACTGATCTTAAGTACCTTATTGTCGCTGGATTAAGGCTGGTGCTCTGGCAATCTTGTGTTATTACAGAAGCAGCAAAGGACTACTTTGAGACCAAATCACAGTGCCCTGGACTTAAACTTTCAAGTTACAGGGAGGCTATGGAGGGTTTGGAGAAAGTTTTAAAAATTGATGTCACTTGATGAAAGCAGATTGCTAATTTAGCTTTTTTCTTTTCCTTACAAATGACAAATTTCTTCTCTTTCTCGTGACCCTGAGAAAATTATCATTGAAATCATCCCAAGGCTTCTTGATAAGGAGTAAATGGATCCTTTCCCTTTGGAATAAGTTCTAGGGAAGGTGGTTTAACTGTGCCTTCCTCCATTTCTCAGTGTCTGTACATTTCTTTCTGCTGTCTAACCTGAATTAGTTATATGCCTTTTAAAAGCTCTTTTTTTTTTTTTTTTTTTTTGAGACAGAGCCTGGCTCTGTTGACCCAGCTAGACTGCAGTGGCTTCATCATAGCTCACTGCAACCTCAAACTCCTGGGCTCAAGTGATCCTCCTGCATCAGCCTTCTGAATAGCTGGGACCATAGGCACATGCCACCATGCCCGGCTAATTTTTCTATTTTTATTAATAGTAGAGTTGGGGTCTCACTCTTGCTCAGGCTGGTCTCAAACTCCTGAGCTCAAGCAACCCTCCTGCCTTGGCCTCCCATAGTACACTGCCATTTGTTGGCTCCAATAGCTCTGGGTTTGCATCTGCACAGCTCTAAGTCCAGAGAAAGATTCTAGAATTTCTGTGGTGGACAGGGAGAGCCTTGATGCTGTGGCCAGGCACCCCCAGCTTCAGCCCATCCCTTGAGGCAGAGGTGTGGTCACTCTGAGAGTGAGTGGGGGAGGGTGGTTACCCAAGAACTGCTTGGAGCTATCAGAAGAAGAAGGAGGTTGATAACTGGATAGGCAACACATAGGACAATACATCACTCTGGGTAGACTGTATCTTCCCTTTTTCACGGACAAGGAAATTGAAGCCTGTCTCTTTTCATTTTCTTTTTAAACCTGATGTCATCATGAATGGCCCCACCTAGGACAGGCTCACTGCCCAGTGCAAACTATGCATTTTTTCATCTGCAGAATCATCCCTGGGCTCCTCTGTTGTGAGCTATACCTGTGTCTCTCCTAAGCCTGCTCACAGTTAACCTACTCAGAAATTGTAGAGCAGCAGCCAGGACATTTTCCATCTGAGACTCAAAGAGGAGCTGCATCTTGGTCTGCACCTGCAGAAAGCCCTCAGCAGCTCTTACCCACTGTGAACTTTGATCTCCCAACAGTGCTGCTAAGGAACAGACATTGGTATAAGTTTGCTTCAGGCCCTCCTTACATTTCATTTTCTCTCCAATTTCTGATGGTGTTTTCCTTGCCTGTCTTCCCCCAGTTTCTTCCCTTTTTAGCTCCCTTTGTAAAAGATTAGTAAAACTGAAATGAATTTTTGAATTGTCATCCTGTCTGTGCTCTAGTTCTCTGTTCTTGCTTTGTCTGTACCAGCTGTGTCGTTGTTGAGATAGTCTTAAAATGCCAGCCTAGCTTTCTGGCAGCAAGCTCTGGGCGGAAGGAATGGAACATAATCCCTCACTGTGCAGCTAGATTGCATTTCAGGCTCGCTGCTTTTGTGGTCAAGGATGGATTACTGGTGCCAAAGGGCAGAAGTAGCACTCTGTTAGCACCCTCAGAGCTTCCATTTTGCCATTGCCATTTCAGTATTGAGAAAAATGCCAACATTTCCAGCCAGATTGAAAATTTTTATATCCCTTATGTTCTGACAAAAGCATTTCTTAATTTTGTAAACAGGGAAAAGGAGTTTTTGTTTCAGAATGTAGATTTTTTTTTTTTTGGAGACAGAGTCTCGCTCCGTTGCCGGGGCTAGAGTGCCGTGGCGTCAGCCTAGCTCACAGCAACCTCAGACTCCTGGGCTCAGGCAATCCTCCTGCCTCAGCCTCCTGAGTAGCTGGGACTACAGGCATGCGCCACCATACCCAGCTAATTTTTTTTTTATATATATTTTTAGCTGTCCAAATCATTTCTTTCTATTTTTAGTAGAGACGGAGTCTCGCTCTTGCTCAGGCTGGTCTCAAACTCCTGACCTTGAGCGATCCTCCCGCCTCGGCCTCCCAGAGTGCTAGGATTACAGGCGTGAGCCACCGTGCCTGGCCCAGAATATAGATTTTGAAAGATTTTTTTTTTTCACAGAGCAATAGGACAAGTTCTGTTTAACACTGGTTCATATTGACTGGATTGAGGGAGGTACACATACCGCACTCCCCATATTTTGTTGGAAGAAAGAAGGTAGAAACTTGGAAGAAAAACAGTCTTACTCAGTCATCCATTTCAGACAGTGTGATTTGTACTTTTGTACCTTTCTATTTAGGCAACAGCCAGCTTTGGTTAAAATTAAAAGCTAAGAGAAACAGATGGACAAAAAATATAGTTTGGATAATGAGCAAGATAACTTTTTATAAGTCTTCTGGTATATGAACGTGGTCTGTCTTTCCATTTATAGGTTGTCTTTAATTTCTCTCAACCCTGTTATGTACTTTTCTTTGTATATATCTTATACACCTTTTGTTTTATTTTTCTTGGTGCTGTTGTTTTCTTAATTTCATTTTTGGATTGTTCATTGCTGATCTATGGAAAATAAAATTGCTTTTTGTATTTGGTTTTATATCCTGCAACCTCACTGACCTCATTTTATTGGTTCTAATTTTTTTAGTGTATTCTCTAGAATTTTCTGTTCACAGAATCATGCCATCTGTAAATGGAGATAGTTTTAATAGTTCTTCTTGTTCAATCTGGATGCTTTTTTATTTCTTATTCTGGTCTGATTGTCCTGGCTAGAACCTCTAATACAACGTTGAATAGAAGTAGCAAGAGTGGACATCTTGTCTTGTCTTGATCTTAGGGGGAAAGTATCTAGTCTTTTGCTGTTAAGTATGTTGTTGATTGTGTGTTTTTTGTTTTTGGTAGATGCCTTTATCAGGTTGAGGGAGTTCCCTTTTAATCTATGCTTGTAGTGTTTTTAGCATGAAAGAGTTGTATGTATTATCACATGCTTTAGCTATGTTTAGAGAACATGTTTTTATCTCATGTTAATACGATACATTAAATTAATCAGCTGTTGTATATTAAACTGACATTATATTCCTGGGATAAATCACACTTGACCATGATGATAATTCTTTTTATATGTGGTGGATTTGGTTTACTAGTATTTTGTTGAAGATCTTTATGCCTGTATATTCATAAGAGATATTGATGATTCTGTGTTTAAGGAATTGTAAGTAAATAATTTTCTAAAGAAACTGACATATGTTATAAGGATTAAACAAAAGAAGGTACAGAAAGCACTTAGCACAGTGCCCAGCACAAAGTAAGTGGCCAGCTTATGCAAATTGCTTATTTTTTGAGTGGTGGTCCTTTAATGTCATGCTTCAAAGCATAGGATGAGTCAAGACAGGCCTACATTTGAATCCTAGCTCCCTCCACCTTCTTGTTTGCTGTGTAACTTTGGGCACATTATATCTGGATGCCTTCAGTTTGTTTCATCTTTAAGCCTGGTGTGGTAATAGTACTTCCTTCAGGCTTGTCAGGGGGATTTAATGAGAATTTGCAAAACCGAATGCAGGGCCTGGTACATAGTTATGTACTACGTGAATATTAATTCTTGTTAGTTTTAAACACATTGACTGCAGTGGTATAATGAAGGTGAAAAACTGGACATAGTTGAACTGTCAGTAGGTGATTGATTAAATATAGTATATGTGAACAGTGTAATAGGTAGTCTTTAAAATGGATTAGAGTAATATTGATACAGAAATATTGTAATACAGTAATACAGTAATATTGATACAACATTTACTAAATGTTGGTAGTGGGCAAAAGAGCAGGTTTTGTGCACGTGTATGTAAAATTGATGTTTATGAATGCATTAAAGTTCAGAAATGCATATATATCAAATCGTTAGCAGTTTAATTTTGGGAGATTATGACTGCTTATAGTAGAAGTTCTACTTTGAATTTTAAAATAGGGATATATTTTACTAGGAAAAGAAGAATAAACATTTCTGTCTAGGAGGAAAATAAGGATGCTTAAAAATACTTTAGGTTGTAATTGTCTTACTGTCTTGATTTACTTTCAGATGTTTTCATAGCCTTGTTTGATTTATCATCTAATGAAACCTTATGCATTTTTAGAAAGTGATAAAAGATTCTAAAAAAGATATATGAAGAAAGGTTTGCATCCATTCACCACTTTTACCTTTCTTTATATGGACTGCCAGAATTAAGTATTTGAATGTCTGCTGGGTGTTGGCCTAGGCTCTTTCTAGGTGTTGTAAATACCAAGAAGAATATGAAGTGGTCCCTACTCCAGGGACAGGGAAACAGAACATATCTGCAGACAGCTAATTCCAGGGTGAGGTGGAGTAAATGGCACCTGCATGGTGTGTAGCACAGAAACTGGCACTGTCACCTCTTTTTGGACAGAGCTAGGCAGGATCTCAGAGGAGCTAACAGTAGACTTACATTTTCAAGAATGCATAGGGATATGTCAGCTAGACGGGACAAGACTTGCAGACAGCAGAAACAGCCTTTGCAAAAGGCCTGGAGCTGTGCAAAGTTCAGGAAGGGGGAAATTTAGGGATATTTATGAAATGCAGCCAGCCTTTGGGCTTATTATCCTGTCTCTGTGTAGCCTCTTCTCGGGAATGCTAATTATATTCTAGTTACTAGGCTGCCACATTTCTTACTCCCTTGGAGGAGAATTTCAGTAACAGGGAGTGGGTGAATCTGAAAGCCTATAAGGAATATCAGCTTCCACAGTGCTGTAGTGAAGCAAAGAAAAAATGAGGCATTTCCTCCCCATTGGGCTTTTACTAGTCAAAGCCTGTCTCAGAAGAGAGAGGAAAAGCTTTGTGGTTTAGGTCCTGGCTTTTCTGGCAGATGGACATCAAGCAGACATTTATTATTTTCTGTGACATTTTATTGGTCCTCATAGATGAGTGTTTAAATTATCCAAAAGGACAATATGGCTTGTAATTCCAGGTTCCAGACACCAGATTTGAAGTCCATCTTTAAGCTGATTTCTCTGCCATCCCCAAACCTATAGTCATAGTGGTATAAAATGGTCCTTCTGACCTAGCTGTGGCTTGTTGCTTTCTGTCTTCCTCTCCCCAGCCTGATTTAAGTTTGGTTCTGAGGCACATGGGTCCAAGTCTGCTAATGGGACTGGTTCTGACCTGGTGCCAGCCCTGGCCATTCCCCAGCATCTGGACCAGAGTGGTAGACTTGTTCAGCTTCCAGAAGTCTGCTGTTTGCTTTTGAGTCCATGGATGACTGTGTTTGTACTCTATCCTTCTTGTTTTTTCCAAAGATTCTCTCTCTTTATTAAAATCTCTTTTGTATCAACAGTTCTTTGTGGCAGGCTGTTTTGCCATTTTTCTCTTCACTGTGTCTACTTACTTGGGTTGCCAGGAGTGGGGTGATTGAGGGTTAGATAAAAATGAGTGTCACTCTGCAGAAATTTTGTGAGTCATTCTTAAGTGTTTTCTCCTAGCTATGTAAAAGGAAGGATAGAGCTTAGGTGATTTTTTTTTTGTTAAAGGATTAAACGAGATGACAGTGACTGGGAACAGAACACTCCAGTCAGCCACACCAGATTTCTACTGAGACTGTCAAATGAGAGAAGTGGCCCTCAGATGGCAGTCTTTGCCGTGGTGGCTGAAGATAGAATTAATTATTTCTTTGGGTTTGGGGAGAACTTACCCTTCTGTAAGACCATTTTCTGTGTAACATATGTTGTAGTATTGTGTGAAAATGTTAAAATTGGTGTACTGGCACAAGCTTGCCTAGTTAAAAATATTCATTTTCACACGTTTTTGCCTTAGTTAAAGCTCAAGAAAAAGAGGTTATGTACTAACAGATGTCTGCTTTGCTGAAAAGCCTAAAGAAAATGGGAATTTAAATGGCTAGTAGAGTTTAGTATGGATTGATTTAGCAGAGAAGTACTGAAATATGTTAGAACCCAGGGCTTTGAGACTCCCTGTCGTGGATTATGACCATGGTCTAGTTACAGATATAGTTTATTTGTCCAGTTAAGGAATGACACATTCTACATAAGAAAATTTCTCAGCTAACTGAAACTAGGTACCTTTCTGACAGCCCAGCCTCCTTTTAAATCTGATTTTAATTTCTGGGTGTCTAAAAAGCTAGGAAACACAGGCTAAGCTCATTTTAAAATAGTATGTTAAGTTTTCAAATAATAGGCTCAGTTGATTTTTATCCTCCAAATACCTTTTCAGGTGAAATCATTCTCAATTTAAAGCAGCATATCCAGTATATCTGGAAAATAAATATGCCATTTGTCCTATGTTATCCTGAATTTCCAGCTGAGATAGGAAATATGAATTACTTTGTTTGCTCGTCTACAGATCTCTTGGGAAATAATTGAATCTTATATTGATGATACAGGGTGATTGTTGGGAGAACCTGCTATTGTGCTGTTAAATTGTGTAGATGGGATTTGACTCCTGTACTGTCATTGCATTCTAAGCAGTTTGGGTTTAGGGGTTTTTCTGTATGTGTGTTTGCTTTTCATAGCTTCTATTTCGCTCTCAGGCTTTCAACTGCCACTTTTTATTAACGTCACTTTGCTTAATTCCTGCATCCCCGTTCTCACCGTCCCTCTAATTAGTTGCTTCTAATCTGCATAGGAAATCAGATAAGTAAGCTTGTTAGATTTGTTTCCAATTGGTAAGTAAAAACACTGAGTAGGACCCGTAGAGCTCAGTTTTAAAAATCCTACGTTGGCTGCTCAGTGTGCCCTTTTCTCCTTCCCTTCCTTGGGAGCCATTTCCATACAGATACTCAGTGAAAGGTTTGCTTTCTACTGCAGTTTGATTACAGTGCACTGTTGCGTGACATCTTCAGTCAGTTTGGGCAAGTAATAATTAACTTTTAAAAATATATGCTCTTAGAGGGCAGAAACAGAGCCATTTCCATTTTCTTCGTGCCTTCCCTGTGTGTGCTTGTCTCCCCTGCAGTTTTTTTGTGTGGCATCTAGCACAGCAGCATGTGTCATAACTGTGGTTTCTGTGGCCTCTAGGTTATTTCCCATAACATGAGAATGTAAAAAGAATGAAAAATATTTATTTTTGCTTTAAGCAAGCAATCATCTTTTATAAAAATGAACATATGAGAAGAATAAATAAAGAATAAATAAAATATGAGGAGAAAGTCTTACATTTATCTACATACTTACTGTCTCTACTGCTCTTCATTTCTTTATGTAAAACCAAGTCTCTAACTGGTATCATTTTCCTTTTGCCTGAAGATCTTCCTGTAACGTTTCTTGGAGTGTAGATCTGATGGTGACAAATTCTTTTTTTGTTTATTTGAGTAAGTTTTTATTTTACCTTTATTTTTCAAAGGTATTTTTGTTGGATATAGAATTCTAGGTTAACATTTTCACCATTTTCAGGATGTCATTCCACTGTCTTCTGGTTTACAGGGTTTCTGAAGTCCGCTGTCATTTTCATGTTTGTTCCTTTGTATGTAATGTGTCTTTTTTCCGTCTGGCTGCTTTTCTTTGATTTTATGCAATTTGGTTATGATTACCTCAGTGTGCTTTTCTTTGTGTGTGTCTTACTTGGGAGTTGTTGAGCTTTTTGGATCTGTAGATTCCATCGGATTTGGAAAAGTTTTGGCCATCATTTCTTACAGTATTTTTCTATCCATCCCCCTCTCCCCCTTCATCCTGCTGGCAATGCAATTTCGTGTGTGTTCGACTGCTTGGTATCCCTCAGGTTTCTAAGACTCTTTCTTTTATTATTTTTTCAGTCTATTTTGTTTCTATGTTTATTTTGGGATAAATTCTATTACATTTAAGTTCCCTGATTATTTTTTTCCTGCAGTGTCTAATCTTTTAATCCCATTCAGTGACATTTTTATTTCAGATGTTGTGTTTTCTTAAAATCTAGAAGTTGCATTTGATCTTTTCTAAAATCTTCTTTTTCTCTTATTAATGTTGATGTGTTCCTTTAATACGGAACATAATTATAATAGTAGTTGTAACGTTCTTATCTCTGTCATTTCTTAGTTGTTTACTATTTTCTGATTTTCCCCCTCCTGATTATGGACCACATTTTCTTGCTTCTTATCATGTTTAGGAATTTTTGATTGGACCCTGTGTATTGTAAATGTTATGTTGTTGAGTGTCTGAACTTTGTTCCATTCTTCTAAAGAATATCATGCTTTGTTTTGGCAGAGCTGTTAAATTAATTTGTGGATCTGCCTAATCCCCTTCTGGCCTGTTGTTAAGCTGTTATGGGGCAGGTTTAGTGTAACCTTCACTCTGGGAATATTCAACCCTAATACTAAAACCTGACCTTTCTGAAGTCTCCATTAAATGCTTTGGGTGAGAACATTCCACTTTGGCTGGTTGGAGCTTGAATGTCTTCCTACTTTGTGTGAACTTTAAGAATTATTCAGTTTATACCTTCCTGGTCATTTTTTGCCCTGCTTGGTGGAAGTTTACCCACATATACAGGGCCTAGAACTTAGCACATTTCTGGAGCTCTCTTTCTTTGTAGCTTCCTTTTTGCTAAACTCTGTTCTGTTATTTCTAGCACCCTTAGTCTCCCTGAACTCTGTTCTTTATTGTCTCAACTTAACAAGGGTACCAGGTTTAATTTGGGTTCTCTTTCTTTATATTTGATGGCCTGAAAATTGTTTCTAGGCAGAGGGTTGGGGTGATTGTATAGCTCACCTTGCTTCTTTCTCATCTTTCAGGGATCAGAGTTCTGCACTGCCTATGTCTCATGTCTACAAGTAGTTGTTTCATATATTGTCTCAGGTTTTCTAGCTATTTACTGCAAGAGGTTAAGTCTGGTCCTTGCTATTTTGTCATTGCTGCAAGCAGAAATTCCAGAAATTTCATTGAAAGTGGTCCCTTGAAAATAATTCTTAGCAACTGAATACAGTTCTAAATGGCATGCCTGCATATGTTAGAAGACTGAAGTAAATAATTTACACGAGTCTTTGAGTGAAGCATAATAGTATCCTTACGTCCCTCATTCATTTTTTTACCCTTCTCACATACTGGAACTGTTCCTGCCTTAAAGCAGAATTATGATTGTGTTTTTTCAACATAGTTGAATAATGACAGCACTTTGGGTGCTCTTGGAGCTTCCCAAAGGACAGATAGGCTGAGCTCAGTCCCTGTCACTCACTGCTAATGCTGGCATTGCTCAGTGGGTGACCTCTCCTTTGGGTTGTTCTTGTTCTGTACATTAGACTTAACTTTTACTCTTGGGAAGACCCTTAGGAACTTGCTCTGCAGTTCATGAATCACTTTGTGAATCGACATGGGAAGCTTATGCTAATAGAACACTCACTGCACATCTGAATCAGTAAAAAATTGATGTATGAACTGAAAGAAACATCTTGAAACACGAGGCATGATAAGACAATCTGGGAGATTTAAAGGCATGTTGAAAGAAGCTAATTTGCATAAGGACATGGATTTGTAAAGATGTTCTTACTGCCCTCCGCCCCTAAATGAACTAAGCCATGTCGTTTGAAGTACACTGTTGGTGAGTTTTAAAGAGCGCTGGGAGTATTGGGGTCCTCAGTAGATACAAGACTTAGCTGTTGATAGTTTAGCCAAGAAGCAGCCAGATCAAGGAAAACACGGTAGTGTTTGTGTCTGTTTTGTGGTTTATAATTATTTACCTCAGACCTATTGGTAAAGATCTAAAGCCTTTTTCAGAAGTCATGAATATTGCCAGGTATAGATGTTAGTTTTCTTTTTTGTTTTTGATTACTCTAAGTTCTTTGTTTAGCCTCCTGAATGATTCACCGTTGCTACATAAGTCCTTGGTACCTGATGCATAAGCTTTAATTTCATGTCATTAAAATGTTGTTGATAAATATATTGATTTTTAGGAACCCAAAGATATTTTTTTCTTTTTTCTTTTTAATTTTAAATGCAACTTTAGGAGTATTGATTGGATCCACTGCTGTTTAGAAAATTTATAAGTTAATGAACTTATGAAAAAATATTCAACTTCACTAAAAGAAAAATACATCAAAGAAGAAGCAGCATTTTTTTTCTTCTTCTTCTATGATGCATTTTTCTTCACCTACCAAATTGGTTGAAGTTTAAAAATTACACTGTTCAGTGTTGGCAAGGGTGTGGCAAGATCTGGGTACTTGCTTGAAGTTCCAAGAAAAACGTACGTTTACATAACCTTCCTGAAAATAAGTTTGGCAGTACACATCAAGTACTTTTATACTCTTTGACTCAGTAATATTGCTTCTAGGCATTTCTTTCTTAAAATTGTTTGAAATTCAAACAAAAAATGCATGCAGGAAGGTGTTTGTTGCAGTATTATTTCTAATGGGGTGGTATTAGAAACACCTCAAATGTCTGCAATGAGTGTTTCAGTTGGAACATTTTCCAATTATGAAGTACCATACAACTATTAAAATGGTGTTTATGAAAAATATTTCATCACAAAGGACAAATTTACATATTTGAAGTAAGCAGTATTCCAAAATGATAGATGGTCTCATCTTGGCTATTATTAAACTATGCCAGGCAGGGACAGTGGCTCACACCTGCAACCCAGCACTTTGGGAGGCTGAGGTGGGAGGATCACTTCAGGCCAGGAGTTCAAGACCAGTCTGGGCAATGTAGCAAGACCCTGTCTCTACAAAAGATAAAAACATGGCCAGGTGTGGTGGCCCACGCCTGTAGTCCCAGCAACTCAGAGGCTGAGATGGGAGGATTGCTAGAGCCCAGGAGTTTGAGGCTGTAGTGCGCTATGATGACACCACTGCACTCTAGCCTGGGTGACAGAGTGAGACCCTGTCTCTGTTAAAAAAAAAAAAAAAAAATGGCATGAAAGAATGGTCAGAAATATTCCAAAATGTTAAAGTAAATGTTTCTAGGTGGTGGTTTATGAGAGATTATTGTCTTCTTCATAGTTTCTCTTTTCCAAAATTGGAGTGGGAAAGCATTCTGGCTGTGTGAGAAAGCAAGCGTGATCTGGATTTACTGAGGCTTTCTAGGCCTTGGACAGGATACCTCAGATTCCAAAAGAGCAGGCAAACCATTCGTTTCTAAGACTAGTTGTCTTATGTTCAGGTGAAAAAGTACTTTAAGAAAAACCCCATAATTTCTGTGCTTACTGTTTAGATAAAAATTTTGATGATGAAGATTCTGTGGATGGTAATAGACCTTCCTCTGCTAGTTCTACATCGTCCAAGGCTCTGCCAAGCTCACGGAGGAATGTTGGAATGGGGACCACCCGCCGGCTTGGATCATCCTCTCTTGGATCCAAGTCTTCAGGTAAGTCCAAGCCCTGGGTGATTTCTGGGGTCAACTGTGCCAGCTTTTCAAACCATAGGTGAAGGTACTTCCCTGTCACGTCCCTCAGAAGGGATATAATCCCTGTATGCAGCACGTTTCTGCTTGCTGTTCTTTAATTGAATTAGCACTGCTATGCCCACACTGATAAACTGGTAGGATTTAAGTTTGAGCTGCGGTGTTGACCTTTGCCACATTCTGGCAAGGCAGAGACTGTAGGAGAGTGAAGCCAACCCGGAGGAAAGCATGGCTCAGAAATAAATAGCGCTCACCCTGATGGCATTATTTGGTTATCTGGATCCTGTAGTGCCTGAAACCACCATGGAACTGGGAATAATCCAGAAGTCAGATTGTGTCTTCTCTCTTTAAAATATATTTTGTTCTTACAAGTAACATTGTTCCTTGTGAGACCAGTCTGGATGTTGAAGTAAATAAATGGTGGGAGATTAGCTCTCTGAAGCTTTGAAAATTGATTCACAAAGATTTCTCCCCCAAATCCCTCCTTTCCCACCCTCCCAATCTAGACAACTTGTCATTATATACAACTCTGATTTTGGTATCAACTTTTAAATTTACATGCAATTTCTTACTTTTTGCCTCTGAAAAATTGTATAGCTGCTCCTTTTAGGAGCATTTTCACTGTTAGCATTGGGCTTTTGAGCTGCTGCTGGTAGTTGGGGGGAATCCTATGAGCCAAAAAATCAAAGCTGAATGGGCTACGTGAAAGCTGCACTGAGGATGAGCATTATTAATAGAATGCTGTCTCCTGGTGGTCTCTCCTGAATTCTGAACGGGCACCACAGTGTTGCTATCCTGACTAGCCTTGCTTGGCGCCACTGCACCTCCCGACCCCACAGAGTGCTGCACTGCTGGCTGCAGAAAGTAAAGTTCATGGCAGGGATGGCAGAGGAGAAACGTTGCTTTGTTTCTTACACTAGTTGTTATTCTTAGTTCTTTCTAATCTTTTTATGGTGCATTTAAAAATTGTTTATTTTTTGTTATTGAGATTAAATTCACATAACATAAAATTAACCATTTTAAAGCAAACATTTTTAATGTTTCATCTGCCTTGTAATGTGTATCGGTACTTCATTCATTTTAATGGCTGAATAATCTTTTTCATCTTTTTTCTTAATGTATTCTTGGGTAATTATCAATTCCACAAACAAGACTTAGAAAATTTCTGCATAATCAAACCACTGCTTTCCTTCCCATCCCTCACCAATACCCTTTCCAGAAAGTCCCCCCAGGTAGATTATGCAGAAATGTCAGCCCTGTCTTTCCTTTCGGCCCTGCTCTCATTCATTTTCCATTTTGTTTAACACCGTAGTCATGACTTTCCTGGTTAACTCTTCCTTGTCAGATTTCTTGGGCTCAGGGACTATTGTTGGTCTTTGAGTCCTCTTAGGTATATAGGTCCATGGTGCAGTGCCTTATGTATAGGATCCATTCAGGACCCATCTGCTCAGTGGGATCCAATCCTTATGCTGAAACAGGCACACAGCACCACATCACAGTGGGTGGCTGTCATCTCTTTACAGTTAGGTTGTCAACACAGTGTTTGTAATCTTCATCAAGAATGGTGACATACATTTACTGCTGCCTGGGTTGTCTTTAAAACCCTTTTCTGTCTAGGCAGTCTTTCAGGACCTCTAACACCACATACATATCTGGGAAGATGCTCTTAGAAAAGTATTCAGACTAATCAATGTAAATCATTAATGGGGCTACAAGGGTGACTATAGATGCCAGGTTTTGTTTTTTTTTTTTTTTTTTTTTTTAAATATACCCATCTAGCCACTGAGGTAGATGCCAATTTTGAAAGCATTATTGTGTAAAAAAAAAAAAAATCTGATAAAGTAGCACCTGATTTTCATGCATGGAGTTCATATTAGCTAAAAGAGATAGCTTTTTCCAAATGATAGCAGTTAACTTTTAAATATACAAAGCATCTTAGGATAACTTTGTAGGGGAAACTTGTAACTGATGCTTAAATGAAAAATTGACACAGTTATCATGAATTCAAGAAAATGGAGATGTTTTAAAACTAATATAAAATTGAAATGAAACTGTTAAAATTCTTTAGAACTTCTTTGACCTATTTCACAAATTTGTTACACAGGATTCCCAATAATATAATCTAATTACCTGAAGAATTAAATTTTATATATATTTATTAGGAATCTTTCAAAAGATTTTTATATATTTATATGATATAAAGCATCTAAATCCTTTAAAATCTAGACTCTACCTACTTAAACAAGTAGTCTTTCTAAGTGACCTTAAGCTAATGTGTATAGAATGGTAGAATTATTATACTTCAACTTAAATCAGTAATGTTTGTCAATTTCACGATACTCCAAATTCATATGAAGCATTTAAAAAAATAGTTCTAAATCTTTCAAAATGCAATTTTGATTATGTATTTTCAGACTTCTCCAATGTATGTTTTATACATTGTTGGTTGCATTGTTTATATTTTAAAAATTAATCTTTTTTACAGCTGCAAAAGAAGGAGCTGGTGCCGTGGATGAAGAGGACTTTATTAAAGCATTTGATGATGTACCTGTAGTACAGGTGACTGAGGATATTTGTGTATGATTAAAAACAGGGGCAGACATATTCTTCCAATTCGATTTTTCAAATATGTCATATGCTGAGAGTTCTTTACTAAATCAGGTAATTTTAACTATCAAGACTATAGGAGATCTGAGGTACAGACTAGAAAATGTTGGTGCAAAAGTCAAGGACCAAGATGATCTTTCAGTAAGAATAGGAGAGATGGTGGTTGCTCTAGTATTAAGTTTGTGGGTCAGGTCACATAAAAGTGAAAGACACAGATGATTAGGCTAAATGAGAGAATAAAGAAGCATATTTACTTAGGGATTTTTCTTAGGAAAAATCAGTGAATTTGAAGGATTTTGGTATCTGAAAAGCTATAGAGAATGGTTTAATAAAAGCTTAGTTTATACCTTCTTTGATGCTTCGCTTTAAGTATTAAATACCTAACAGATAAAACAAAGATTATTTATAAAGCTTGGGATAGTCCCATATTTTTGACTACTTTGTGCTGCCAATTGGGCCTAGTACTTTTTCTCAGCATACATTGACTGTACTTTGGATTCCTTTATCACTTACTGTTCATTATATACAACTCTTCTTGCCGCCTTGGTTGTCCTATGTGTATAAAGCAGGTAACAAGCATCTTAGGCCAAGGTTCATCCTTAAGTACTTGACCTTCCAGCATGCATCATGATTGATTATACCCTACCTGTTTTCTAAATAAGATGTAGGGATAAATGAGAATGTAGATTTGAAAGTATTTAAAATTATAGTTATAATGTGACGATATAAATAATTATACTGAGAATAATAAATGACCTACGCATCACTGACTATTTTCCAGTAGGCTTCTTTCTCTTTTGTACGTAAAGTCATCTAAGTTTATAGTAAAGCTGTGTTTGAGGCAAGATTATTTACACGTGGTAGGAAATCCAGTGGATACGCATTCACAATGGGAAAGAAACTCATTCCTAAGACATTTTCTAGATATTTTCTCATAGGTGTTTCTTAAAAATGAGATAATTTATTTTACTATACTTACTAAATGCTCGACTCATGTAATTAAGAAGTAGTCTTTGTTTATTCTGCAAATGTTTTTATATTCGTTGTAAATTAATTTTGCTTACAGATTTATTCCAGCCGAGACCTTGAGGAATCCATAAACAAAATTAGGGAAATATTATCTGATGACAAGCATGATTGGGAGCAGAGAGTAAATGCTGTAAGTTGTTGACTTCATGTGATTGCCTTTTCATTAGATTTATTTAAATATCCCAAATACTTTATTATGAAATTGGGAAATAACGCTAATGAATTTTAAACAGTACATATTTCAAATAGAAATTACACTTTACCTTTTTAGTAGAGTATCTCACTTCTATTTTTATTTTTAAAACATACCAACTAAAACAAACAAAAAACACCCACAACATACCAATTTATACCTTTATGTATCTCCTATTCTTTTAACAAAGACCTGATTGTAGAATGATGATGGCCTCTGTGCTTCCCTTAGTAAAGATTTACTTCCGTGATGATTTGCCAGTAAAGCAGTGTTTTAATGGCATTTTTAGTGTATGTCCCTCAATATTCTTTTCTTTCTTCATATCATTTGCTAGAAAGTTGTGTCTCCTCTATTTTTAAAAGTAAATTAAAGAAAAGTGGGCTGAACAATATCGTGAGGATGGGTCTTATCTGAGGAAAGCTATTTTACACTGGCCAGCAAGAAGAGAGATGGTAAAATTGCTATTGTGTAATGTTTCTAATTCAGACTAGCCAGTTAATGAATGATACAGTTGAGGATAATATAGAAATACTGTAGGAATGCTTGATTTGATTCATTAAATAGGTGCTAAGTTGGAGTAGGGTGTGGAGGAAGGTAAGCTTAGGAGGAGCTTTTTACAGGCCATAAGGAAGGTTTTCAGTTATTTATCATTAGTATCATAGAATCTATAAATACACTAAGATATTTTCAATTAAAGAAAACATTTTTTGTAGAAATTATGTGCATCACAGAATCCTGCATTTTAAAAATTATCTAGCTTTATTTGTGATATGTAGATTTGCTCATTATATTGGTTAATATTTAACTGGCTGAATTGGGAAAACTTTCTGTATCAGTTAATCTTTAATGTTGGTCTCTTCTATATGTGATGGTTTCTATTGTTTCGTCTATTCTAAGAATTGTTTTGTATATCTCTGATTTTTCTCTATCGCATTAGCTTAAAAAGATTAGATCTTTACTTTTGGCTGGTGCTGCTGAGTATGATAACTTCTTTCAACATTTACGTCTTTTGGATGGAGCCTTTAAACTCTCTGCTAAGGATCTGCGGTCTCAGGTAGTGCGGGAGGCTTGTATCACGCTGGGGTAAGGACTGCAATGTTCCCTATTCTCAAGCATACACCATAGAACAGTCTTACCATGGAGCTTCAAAGACGGCTCCTTGAGCATGTGAGCTGGGTCTCTTTCATGTAACTTTTGACTAGTCTCCAAGACCCGTTCCAGTTAACACTTATTTCAGTACTTTTACAATATTTTCTGGCCAATTATGTAAAGTGTGACAGATTTTAAATTTTATTTTTTTCAATGACATTGCTCTGAAGCAGTTATTTAATATAATAATATGAAAAAATGAAATTTTATAAAATTCTGTTTCTCAGATTTTTCATTGATTTTTGCTGGCAGGATATAGTGTGATTATCAGAATGATTTTTCTAGAAGAGTACTGTAGCTATAAAATTAAAGACATGTACTACAGTAAAATTTTATCATAGATGCACCCGTATCAGTGATCAAAGTTCAAACTTGTGTTAGAATGTATGTCAGAAAGTCAAAGAACCAGCAGCAGTAAGGAGACCTCGTAGCTGTTTAAAGTTTTAGCTGTAGTGAGATACTGAAGTCTGGATATGTTAAAGATAAAAGGGCAGAAGAAAAAAAAAGGGTCAAGGGAGCCTTTTCAGGTTTATGTTTTATTGGTATACGGTCTATTTGTTGGTTTTTTACTATTTGACTATGTTTACTATTTGAATTAGAAATGATTAAGAAAAAACTTTTGGGCTAATGACTATTTGCCAAGTGCTCTACATGAACATTAGAAATAGTTTTATAGTATCTTACTTAGACCCTGTCCTTTATCCCTAGATAACTTTAAATGAAGACTCTAAAATGTTAAGTGGTTTATATGCTTCACCGTTTCTAAGAAATGTAACTACAGTCTAGTGTTCATTTCTTATTGTAGGCATTTGTCATCAGTTCTGGGGAATAAGTTTGACCATGGAGCTGAAGCCATTATGCCAACTATCTTTAATTTAATTCCAAACAGTGCCAAAATTATGGCCACTTCTGGTGTTGTAGCTGTTAGGTTAATCATTCGGGTAAGTATGTTGTAGGGCCATACGTAAAATAAGCAAATGGTAAATTTTGATGGTTGATAAGAAATATTAGAGGCATTTTTAAAAAAATATAAGTAGAGAGTTTATTTGGGCTAAGTTTGAAGACTACAACCCAGAAGTATAGATTCAAGTTTCCCTGGATATATGCTCCCACATTTTTCATTAGAGTAATTATATATAGTTGGAATCATGTTGTACATATAGTATCATCCTTTCCCATACTTAGTTATAACATACGAGTTCTTATAATCCATAATGTGAATTGTGGATGTGATATAAAGTTACTGAGGTGTTGATCATTGACTTACTGTTGGTTTTAAATATTGAAACACCTGTGTCTGCTTCTGAGTTTATATTATATTCATGTCTGTCAGATATTACTCTATTCCTTAATCCTGGTCCTTGCATTTTAGGTATTTGTGCTTGTGGTTTTGCTATTCATTCACAACTTTCATTTAATTAATTGCACATAAACACAGAAACAAAATGTTCTCGTTAGTTAAGCTTTCTAGACACTATTTAAATTTAAATAATTATTCATGTAATTTATGCACAGGTTTTCAACAAAACCTAATAGTTCACAAAGGTTTAAAATTAAAATTTTCCACATTACCTCCTCCCGTATCCCCACCCCCACCCTCACCCTTCAGGACCTTTTTCCCCAGAGGCAACTCTTGAAACTTTGGAGCTTGATGATGTTGCTTAAAGTCTATCCAGAATGTTCTTGATTATTGTAGGTTACTTTGTATGATTTTTAGTTCTTACTGTTCTTACTTGCACTGCCCAGAAATATTAAACCCGAAGTCATTTTTGGACATTTCCATTGAAACAGTATCAAAGTATATTGTTCAATGACTTTTTTGAATTCACTCAGATTTCTACTGCTCAGAGAATTTAATTTAGACTTCATACCAATGATTGTTTTAATTTTAGACTTATCATGTTTGCCTGCTCTTGACTCTGTAAATTTTCTAATGGCCTTTAGTAAATCTTGTGAAAATTTTTTTCATTTTTAAACTCACTGACATTCTAATCTGGATATATATGTGCTGTAAGTAGGTTAGCAAGGAAGTGTCTCTCTTAGTTTTGTTTTGTTTTGTTTTGTATTTACAAGTGTTCACCTCTGTTTTTTTTTTTTTCTTCACAGCACACACACATCCCTAGGCTAATACCTGTCATAACAAGCAACTGTACCTCTAAGTCTGTTGCAGTTAGAAGGTAAATTTGTAGAGGGTTTCTTCATTGCCTTTGAATTGTTTAAAAGCCAAAACAAATTCCGTATCTCCCTCCATGGATAAAATTTCGTGTTTGCAATGTTAATATTATTTAAGATCAATGCAATAAGTGCCTTAGGGTTGAAGAATCAAGATCTAAATATTTTGGAAAATGAATTTGGACAACCTCTATTATGTTTCTGTGTGTGTGTGTGTGCTTGTGTGTATGTGTGTGTGTGTGTGAGAGAGAGAAAGAGAGTTGAGTTTAGGGGGAGTAGTAGAAGAAGGGTAGAGGACCCCCTGTATACTTTTCCTGAGATAGTCCTCCTTCCTATGTCGTTGGTCTGTGCCATTGACAGTGAAGGCAGTAACTGCATGCAGGAAAAAATATCATAAACAAATGTCAGTAATTTCATATTAACATAGATAAGAGGAGGTATGTGTTATTTCCATCTTCTGTGAGTGATTTCTAGAATTCTGAATCCTGACCAGTCACTTGCTTCTGCTATACAATTATGGGAGACACCCAGAAGCTACCATAGACAAATACAACCTGAGCAACCAGATAGGGCTTTGTTCCCAAGTCCCTCTTTTGTCATACGTCCCGGTGAACTTGCCCTAAACTAGATGTGAGGAACAAGGACTGTTCTTTTAGCTCAAATCTGTGATTCTTGACTGTTGGGTCGTAGAGTTTTAAGAGTCTATTAAAATCTATGGACTATCTTCCCAGCAAAATGTAAATACACAGAATAGTTTTGTGTAGGTTTTCAGGGATTTCATAGACAACACAAAAGGCTCTAAATGGACCCTATCAGGAGCCTGGTAGGGTAAACTAATGGCAGGGCTGGGCAACCTCTTGGCCCCGGTCCCTCAGCTCCATGTCTTGATCCTGGCCCACTGAGAGAGTCCGTGACCTGAGGCTTACCATCCAGCTGGCCTTAGCTGCCTGTTTGCCTCTGTTCTTGGGGTGTCATGTTGGTCCTGCCACTTTTTTAGGGGACCTTTTTAAGCATGAAGTAGCCCTGTGTTCATCTTTTTTAAAAATTTATTTTGTTAATTGACCAGTGAAAATTGTATGTATTTATGGTGTACAATGTTGATATATGTATAAATTGTGGGATGGCTCAATCAAACTATTTAACAAATGCATTATCTCAAATACTCCCCAGGGTGAAAACACTTAAAATCTAGTCTCAGCAGTTTTCAAGTATAATATGTTATATTGTTATTAACTGTAGTCACCGTTATATGAATAGATCTCTTGAACTTCTCCCTCCTGTCTAACTGAAATTTTGTGTCTTCCCTAATCCCTCAGTCCCCCAGCTATGAGTTCAACTTTGTTAAATGGCACATATAAGTGAGGTCATGCAGTATTTGTCTTTATGTGCATGGCTTGTTTCGCTTAGCATAATGTCCTCCAGGTTCATCTGTGTTGTCTCATGACAGGATTTCTTTCCTTTTTAAGGCTGAATAGTATTCCATTGTGTAGATATACCATATTTTTTTTATCCATTCATCTGTTGATGGACAGAACACTTAGGTTGATTTCCTGTCTTGACTATTGTTAGTAGTGCTACAATAAACATGGGAGTGCAGATATTTCTTCAACATACTAATTTCATATCCTTTGTATATAAACCCAGTAGTGGGATTTATAGCCATATTATTAATAGCTGAATGAAAGACAAGAGAAACCAAAAAGGAGTAATTGAACTGTCTAAAGCCATGAAAAAAGAAATTTATTCCTTCCACTGAAAAAGCATAATTTCTAACTGTGTGGCCCAATTGCACATCCCTGAGGAGTGCACTCTGCCCTTTACCTATAGTTCGTTCAGCTTCTTCTTGGGTTAGAGTGGAGCGGTTTCGGCTCCCAAGGTAGAGGGATGATTATAACTTCAGAACCTGACAGACTTCAGTTGAACAACATTATCTCTTCCCACTTACTGATTATTTGACCCATAAAGTATAAGAGTACCCTTCCGTAGCGTTCTGAGGATTCACAGTTAGGTTAAAGGACCCTGACACTTAGTGAAAGCTTAATGAATGGTAACCATTGTTAGAATTTGTTGTTGCTGCTGTTGCTCTTATTATCATCTCATTATTGTTTTAAGTTTCCAAGAGAAATTCAAAAGGTGTTTTTTCTTTGTGTCAGGCAGAGCTTCTCCACTGAGATGACAAAGCTTCCACTTTGTTGTGGAACATTGCAGGATGTTTGGGGGATTAGTCAGCTTGGGCTGCCATAACAATTCCGTAGACTGGGTGGCATAAACAACAGAGATTTATTTCTCACAGTTCTGGAGGCTGGAAGTTCGAGATCAGTGTGCCAGCAAGGTCCGATTCTGGTGAGGGCTCTGTCTTCCTGGCTTGCAGATATCTGCCTTCTGTTTATGTCCTCACATGGGAGAGAGACAGGGAGGAGGGGAGGGAGAGTGCAAACTACCTGTTGTCTCTCTTTTTGTGAGGGCACTAATCCCATCACAGGGGCCTGCTCTGCCATGACCTAATCCAAACCTTATTACCTCTCAAAGGCCTTACCTCCAAATAACCATTACATTGGGAGTGAAGGCTTCAACATATTAATTGGGAGGGGGGAGACAAAATTTGTCAATAGCATTTAGCAGTTCTGGCCCTTGTTACTAAATATGAGTAGCAACCTGCAATCACTGTGACAGTAGAAATGCTGCCCCTCACCAATTATGAACCCCACCCCCACATTGCTGTTTCTGTATTTAGTCACTGAATACCAGTCAGAACCATGTGTCTTAATGCTGAAAGAAATAATAGGGACCATCTTGCTGATCCTTCTGCCTTCAACAGGGCAATGTAACCAAGGCAGTGCGGTTTTGCTGTGTGCACTCTACTGAGCTTTGCTTTGAATAATTGGCAAGAAATGGATTACACACTCTGCCTTTAAGAAACTTACAGTTTGGTTGGGGAGATAAAAAACAGTAATGCAAAGCACTGTAAGAGTGAGTGACAACATGCCTATTGTGGAGTTATGAGTTCAGACGGGGTGGTGATTAAAGCCAGTGGATATATTCCCAAGAAGCTTCATAGATGAGTTGAAAGTGAGTGACGTCCTGAAAGATGAGTAGGTATAGGTGAAGAAAAGAGGGAAGAAAAATCTAGACTAGGAAGTGGCATGGGCAAGAGGGTGGAAGAAGAATAAACATGGCCTAGATTGAGGAAGGTGACAGTAAGGAACACATGTGGTATAGTTTGGTGTCCTTTCCTTTGAGAAACCTTGCTCTACTACCCCTGCCCCGACCGCTGCCAGTGCCAGGACCAAGCTGCCTGGCTCTTAGCCCCTCGCACTCCTAGCACACTGTACCTGTTTCTTGTCTCTCTTGTTCTCTGGACTGTGTCTTGGTTATCATTGTATCTCCAGCATACAGCATAGGGCAAGGGGCTATTAAATTGATTAATTGCATGGATTATAAGGTTGTGAATTGGGAATACCATGGGAAAGTAAGTCTGGTCATTGCTCTAGAGAAAAATTACCTTCTGATTTGTTTCCTTGAATGGGTTCCTAGGACTACTAAGATTTACTCCAGCAAAAATAGGAATCCTGGACTTAGGAAAAGAAAATTTTAAAGAGGTGGGACCCAAAGTGGTGATGTGGTCCAGAGGAAGGTAGACTGGAATCGTTTTTGTTCACAAATCAGACCAAGAAAAATCATAAAAGTGAACAGGCTTGGAAAGGAAGGATGTGGAGAGATGGAAGGGAAGCCAGCTGAGTGGCTGGAGACAATGCATTCGCAGCACCAGCTTGGGCCTTCTTCCTGTGAAAATTTGGAGAACACTTAGTTTTTGAAGATTTTTTTCCTTTTTTGTGTAAAGCATTCTCTGAAATTAGTGCAAAGACCTGATTCTGTAATGTTCAATGATATTCTGTGCTTGTATGTATTCTGTATTAACATATTATTTAGGATAGTATAAAAACAAATGATAATGATAGGCCCTTTCAGTAATGTTCCCATGAAGTTCAGGGTTCTGCTGGGAAGGAAACTCTTGTATCCAATATCCCCGTGGCCACTGTAGGTGCCTAATTACTTTCATCTACTTTGGTTGTCAGTTAGGTCACTTAAGAAGAAAAAAGCTGTTTCATTTTCACTAACATGTGTAAATTATATATTTCTTTCTTAACACTTTCCAGGCGCTGTTTTGAATTTTTAGATTTGCTTTTACAAGAGTGGCAGACACATTCACTGGAACGGTGAGCATCTGACTTGAAATTGTTTTTCCCTCTGAACTGAACCAAGAGTGAATGCCTCAGTGAGTGGTCCAACTTGCTTTCTATAAGAAATGAAGGAATCTAAGCATTTGTTTGCATGACTGCCTCTGTTATTTGACTGATGTAAGCCACATAATATTGGCGGAAGCTTTTAGTGAATTTTGTTGGTTGAAGTATTAGTGTGCCCATTGATGTGGGCACATGTGCACCTGGACAACTACAAAGCCAGGACTAACTCTTTATTGACTCTGACCCTGCTGCTTAATGTTCCAGTTCATTCCAATGAGGTAAATGTTTAAAGCTGCTCTTAGTAGGAAAGATGTAACTCTTAGATCCCTAAAGGAATTTCACTCATCTGAAAGTTTTTGGCCAGGTGTGGTAGCTCACACCTGTAATCCTAGGACTCTAGGAAGCCAAGACGGGAGGATTGCTTGGCTCAGGAGTTCAGGACCAGCCTGAGCAAGAGCAAGACCCTGTCTCTACTAAAAACAGAAAAAAAATCAGCTGGGCAACTAAAAATAGAAAAAATTAGCCAGGTGTGGTGGTATGCACCCGTAGTTCCAGCTACTTGGGAAGCTGAGGCAGGAGGATTGCCTGAGCCCAGGAGTTTGAGGTTGCTGTGAGCTAGGGTGATGCCACGGCACTGTAGCCCGGACAATAGAGTGAGACTGTCAATCAGTCAATCAATCAATAAATAAGAGATTAAAAAAAATGAAAGCTTTCTTTTTTCTCCCTCTGTATTTGATGTAGATATCCTACTTACTACTAAGATAATTATCTCATCATTTTCATAGGAACTAGTTCTGACTGTGGAAAAACAGGGTTTTGTTGTTTGGGTTCATAAAAGATTGGGCTAAATAGGCATGATGTGGGGGGGGTGGAAATCAGCTGTTATTTTAAAAAGTCCCCCAAGAGAGTAGGTTATCGGGGTCCTTAGGTGTGGTGGATTGGGGATGGGCCAGGGTGTTGGCGCAGGATTGGAAGGTAAGGACCTGCAGGGGGGTTCTGCTTTGCCCAGCTTCCTATTAATTGTCCAGCCTTCGCACCAAAGCTCTTAAGTTCCACATTGCCATTTTGAAGTTGTTCCTCACATGTGATTTCATCTGCATAAAACCATAGATTTATGATTGTTACTCTTTTTTTTTGTAAATATCTAGACACATATCAGTATTAGCTGAAACAATAAAGAAGGGAATACATGATGCCGATTCTGAAGCAAGGATAGAAGCCAGAAAGTAAGTTTCTGTTGCACACCCTTTTTTTCATTAACTACTCTTCTATTTTACATGCATTGTAAGGACTGACTTATTTAAAAACCATTAAGTTAATTGAACATACTTTGTTAATCATGACTTTTAAATATGACCCCAAAAGTCTATGGAATATTTCTCTGTTTTTTTGTTTAGAAGGTTGACTGAGTGATACTATCTGAATATGAATGGGACTAAGGTAGACAACAGAATGTTCACTTTGAAATTTATGAGAAATTATCACATAGGTCAGAAATGGCTTGTATGCGTATTCAAAGTCTTATTTATTTATTTATTTACTAATTAAACACTGTTAAAATGCATGTCATAATCCAAAGCTACTTATAGATTTATCATGAAAAACCATGGTCACAGTGGATTTTCTCTCTGTGTTCTCATCTTTGCAAGAATCAGGTGGTGGTTTGGTGAGTGTGAATCACAGTAAGGGGAGTTGGATTGTCACAGTGATAACTTGCTGTTTCTGTCTTGCAATTGAGGTAGTTTTGCCATTGGGATAGGGTGTGTTCAGTCATGTGGCCATGACCCCCATATGCAGTACCTACCTCTCTGAGAATACTTTTGCCACTGCCACTATAAATACCAGAAGTTTCTCATTAAGACTTAGTGTCTCTTGAACAGTGTATAGATAACTACTGCCAGTTTTGCATCTGTGACTGTTTTTTCTATATTCTCATAGTTCACCAGCTCTTCTAATTGACACAAGCTAAAATCTAATCTTACTAGCCTGTACCATCATGGTTTTCCTTAGCTTTATTAGTACATCCTGATCCAACACTTAATTGCTCTCTGACTGCTCTCACAGTTAAGTTATATTTCTCTGAAACCAGGTTTCTGAGCTTATTATAACTCTGAACCATTTGCCACAATCTCGTCTTGGGTAGTTCTTACCAAAATAAGTGACATAATTAATAGCTGATAAAACCTATTTAGGAATGAATTTGTTAATGATCTACTTAGGCTGTTTTTATCCTTGTATTGTATCCCCCCCTCATTTTTCCTAGTTCTTTAATCATAACATAATATAGATTTCAAGTAGCTCTGAACATTTTTCCATTTTTCTTCTGTACATGCTACCTAAGGCCATTTAAATACTTCACATCATGGAATGTCAAATTGCATTTGTAAAAGCTACACATTAATGAATCCATCCTGTGTTCTAGGTATAATTCTAGATGTTTTAGCTCAATCTTCCCTGAGGCTCCCCAGTCTTGCAAGTTAGGCCCTTTAATTCCCATTTTATAAATGAGGTTAAGGTAATTTGGCCAGTGTGAAAAGCTAGTAAGTTGTGAGGCCAGGATTCACCCCGGGCCTCTTTTGTTCACTTTCTCCTCCTTGTACCATGCTCCAACTATTAGCAGGTAAACTGAGGATTGTACTTCTCAGATGTTCTGTGGTGTACTCCAGAGCTTAGCGAATGGCCTGTTAAGATCCTTGGACTGGACCAAGAATTTGTCTGTTTTCCCTAGATGTTATTGGGGTTTCCACAGTCACTTCAGCAGAGAAGCAGAGCATTTATACCACACCTTGGAGTCGTCCTACCAGAAAGCCCTGCAGTCCCATCTGAAGAACTCAGACAGCATAGTGTCTCTGCCTCAATCCGACCGCTCGTCTTCTAGCTCTCAAGAGAGTCTGAAGTAAGGAATTCAACTTTGCTTGTCATTAGTGTGAGAGTTTGTATTTAAAAGTTTGTCACCTGCAAACACCAATTACAGCTATGTGTGTATGTGAACATGCCTGTTAAAATTCCCCCTTCAGGTAGATTCTGGTAATAGAAGATACCATGGGGAATGGTAAGATATAGGTGGCCTTGGTCTCTGCCATAGTGTTTGTCAGTTAAATTTATATGTCCTAGAATGCAGTTTTAGAATAACATAAATGAATTATAGAACAGTATAAACTATACACACCACTGCTTCAGAGAGCCTTCTAAGAGGACGTAAGCATGAACCTGGAGGCAAGTTTGGAAATAGAGGGCATTCAAAACCTAGGACTTAATATACCATCACCTTCACTCTGTATTTCTACTTTCCGTCTCAGTTACAGTTTTGTGCTCTATGATTGAAAGGTAGTCCAAAATACCTTGCTAAAGCTTTGGTGGAAATGGGGGTTTATAAAACTGTGGTCCATATTGTCTGCCAAATTCTGAAAACTCTGAAATAATTCTTTATTATCATAATTTCCCATTGTGTTTTGTACTTGTATTAATGTCCAGAAAGTACACATTTGATAATAAACACATGTATATCTTTATTTTTAGTCGGCCGCTCTCTGCCAAAAGAAGTCCTACCGGAAGTACCACATCCAGAGGTAAGACTGACAGCTGCTGCCTGTCCCAGCCTCTGTGCCCTCAGCTCCTCCTCAGGCTTGAAGGGTGTGTCGGCTCTGCCTCTCCTCAGCAGGGCTCCACTTTGTTAGGGCCAGTTGCCACTGAGGACAACATTGTCAGGGTGACTCAGGCAGGCAAGAATGAAGCTCTGTGACCCTTGCTCCCCACCTCCCACCCGCATGTCGATACTGCCACAAATTGTGCTGCTCCTTTCTCTGATCCCTTGGTGAGAGAGTAAAGGCAGCTTGTGAAGCTTTGAGCCGCAACAGCAGCTTGGTGGCTGTTAGAGGCCGGAGAGTAGCGTGTTCTCTGAAAGGGGGGGGGGGGCCGCTAGTAAGAGGGCACTGCACGGTTACGTCACCTCATGAGGAGACTGGCCAGACAGCAGCATTGTTTTGTTATTTCACTTCTTTTCATAATAACCAGAAGTTTGGTCCATTTCTTTTGGGTTTATTGTCTTTGATTATACGAAAAAAAAAATTGTGATGGATACGTTACAGTTGGGGTCACTTTTAGTTTTCTTCAGTGTTGCCTGAACTCTGTCTTCAGTGACCAGGAGAAACTGTTGGTCAGTCTTGTGTGCTCCAGCATTTGTTAAAACTTGATAGTTGTTTTCTAGAAAAGCAAAACAATATCAGGTTTTACCAATATGTGTTTAAAATTCTATGTAGTGGTTACTAATGTTTCCTCCTTCACTGCTAAAGCTTCCACAGTTAGTACCAAATCTGTGTCAACAACTGGGTCCCTCCAGCGGTCTCGAAGTGATATTGACGTGAATGCAGCAGCCAGTGCCAAATCTAAAGTCTCCTCGTCTTCAGGCGGGACACCTTTCAGCTCTGCCGCAGCTTTGCCTCCAGGGTCGTATGCATCCTTAGGTAACCGTAACTCGCATCACCTTTTCCCTCCTGTTTTACTGTTTGAGATAACTGTACCTCTTAGCAAACTACAGAAACCCATCATTGAAGAAATCCTCACTGTTTCAAGGCTGATATTTAAGTATGAATAATTTTGTGCACTTATTGCTGGTTAACAGCCACCTTTTTTGAGCAGTCCCTTTCTCTGAAGCATCATCCTCTTTAGTGATGAGTAAGTACACTCGTGCTCATAGGGTATATGACACTGAGCACGTCCTTCCCCCAGCTCACTTCCTCCTCCTTGGTGGCCAGCCCAGCCTGTACCTAAGCTATCTCCCATATTACAAAAGCTGGGTTTTCTCCTCTTCTGACAGTGAGGGATTCAGTGAGCAATTCACCAAAGATAGTTGCCATTAGGTGTTTCTCAATTTGAGGATATAACTAGAGTGGAGGGGGAGGGCCTGAGGGTGAAGGAGGGAGGCCAGGAGGACTCTACGGGAATGTGACAGACTCCTTAGCCCATAGGCACATCTGTACAAAAGAGTATTGTCCTTCCATGTGTCATCTTGGAAGGAGCATGCCCTTGCTCTAATGATTGCCCAAAAGAGTTTTTTAAAAATTATTTTTTTAAATTTTAATATCTGACATAGTAGTAGATCAGTTACTAATTTTTTAGCAGACACTTTACACTTACTGTGTGTAAGGCTGATAGATTAGTCATTCAAAGCCAAAATCTAGGTAGGGACTTAACTGAGTTGTTTCTCTTTTGGATTTTAAGAAAATGAGTAAAATTTAAACTTCATGAAATATTGAGATTAAGTTACTTGTGTGTCTTACAGATGAATTCCAAAGTCAGTTCTAAAAGTAATGTTCTGAAAATATTTGGCATTGGAAGCACTGTTGAGTGAATAGCATTGCGCTGTGATGATTCCTGGGTCTGCCGTTCTTTAGCCCTGTGACCTTGAACAGACTGTGGAATCTTTTAGTCTCTTTTCTTTACCCATAAATTACTTGTAATAATAGTCACCTAGGCCGGGCATGGTGGCTGATGCCTGTAATCCTAATACTCTAGGAGGCCGAGGCAGGAGGATCCCTTGAGGTCAGGAGTTTGACACCAGCCTGAGCAAGAGCAAGACCCAGTCTCTACTAAAGATAGAAAAATTAGCCGGGCATGGTGGCACATGCCTGTAATCTCTGCTACTGGAGAGGCTGAGCCAGGAGAATCGCTTGAGCCCAGGAGGTTGAGGTTGCTGTGAGCTAGGCTGATGCCAGGACACTGTAGCGCGGGCAATGAACTGAGACTCTGTCTCCAAAAAAAAAAAAAAAAAAAGCCACCTAAACGGAATTATATAAAGGTTCTTTATAAATTGTTGTCCTGTAAGGTGGAAGAAAGTATGATTGTGATGGGAACATTGTTAATTTGAAAGGTATATATGTACTGGAACATTTGCTGCATCACTTTTGTTTTCTCTTTGGAAGTACCTCATGCACACATTTCAACTGGGAAGAAACTCAATAAGAACTCTTTTTTTATTGTTTTAACTATTGCATCATTATATAGGAGTTATGGTATATTGCTATGTAATCATTGAGCAATGGAGAAGTAATAACTGTTCCCTCCTATAATGAATTAGTTCTATTAATTTTAGTTCAATTTTTAAGATTTTACCTGTGTTTTAATACATTTGATCCACCTTTAGCATTTGCAATTAGTATTTTTTTCATTGCTGGAAAATGTGAATAAAAACCAGCCTTTAGAGTACTTAATATTCTTAACATTTCTGTGTATATTTTGGGTGTTTGAATATGGACCATGTGGATTTCCCCCCAGTGCTAGTAAAAGCCACCAGGTCTTTTGGTCTGATGATGTAGAAGTGACCCTTAAGAAGCACTGATAAGTTTTCAGCCCAGTATTACCCCTTCAAAGAACAAGACTGGAGTATTCAGATTCTCTTACTATTTCCTGAGAATTCTACCTCTCTTTACTTATTATGTCCCAAAACAAAACAAAATAAAAAAACACCAAAAAATCTCAAATATAACATAATCCTATTGAGAATTTATTATAATTGCTACTGAGGTTGACACATGACATCTTTGCAAAAGTGTAGAATTAAAGCTGATGATCCTTTTCCAAACTTCTAGAGTCCAGACACATGAGGGAAGACATGGAGTACATAGGCCTGGACTCAGGTACCATGTGAGACAGCTTTTGCTGCTGGGCGTGTAGTTGGGATAGGCATTGCTGGAGCTAGCTTCTCTGAGCTTCTTACTTGCCTCTGCCCTTTGGGTGACTCTTTAGTATTTTAATTTCTAGTGCCTCCCCTGCCCTCTTCTGCTAGTACTTTCTTATAGGAAAGAGGAATTCTTAACAGGATAAGGAGTGGCTAAAACAAAAATCACACTTTCAACTATGGCACTACCCTGGGTTGCCCTCTTGTGTTTTGTTTTCCAAAGGCAAAAACACATTACACTGTGCTAAGCTAATTTCAGTGTAAGGCGCTCTTACTTGCTTCAGATTCTGCTTTGCTGTTGAACTTGTTTCCCATTTAATTTTGTTTTAAATTGTATTTTTGCTTTTTTAGTAGCTAATAACATTCTGCTTTTTAATTTTTTGAATGTTACTAACTGTTCCCTGTTATCCCTTCCCTTGTTTTTAATTTGCTTAAAGATGGTACTACCACTAAAGCGGAGGGTAAGCGGTTTGTTTCTTGGTTGAGGTGTGTCTCACTTTCTCTGGTCCTCTGTTCTCACCGAGTGTTGACCGGTGCCCACTTGTCCTCCCCAAGGCCCCTGCATGAGGTGTTGCATGCTGTTTCCCCTCCTCCCTTCCACATTCTGTCTGATCTTTGCCCTACCTCTGCCCGTGTTCTCTCCCTTTCTTGTTCAGTCTTTGTTCTTGTGAATTTTGGCACTGAAGTATACTGTGTGGTTTTCAGTGCTGAGTCCACACTCTGGGGAGGAGCATTGACGACATATTGTGTGCTACTGTCCTCACGGACCGCTTGTCTCGGATTTTATTACTCTTGAAGCACCACCTTAGCTTTTGTTTTCTTTCATTTTGTGCTTTTGTGGGCCTCTCAGGATTTGCCTTTCCTGTTTTGAAAATAAATTTCAATGTCAATTATTCAGATTAAAGGCTGGTAAAGGTTTTCTACCAGGTAATTTAAAGAAATTTAAAAAATACTTTTCGCTCCCCTAAAAGTACTACTGAATTATACGATGCCATTTTTTATTTGTCTCACTGACACATGCCCCATTCATTCATTTACTCTCATTCATTCACTCATCAACCATGAATTAAATGCCTTCTGTGTGCCATGTTCTATACTACACACCAAGGATATAGCAATGATGAAAGAAATAAACATAGCCAACTTCACCTTAATTTCTTTTTATGCCATTCCAAAGAAACTCTTTCTCGTTTTGTATTACCTTTTGAATTTTAGACTTAGCTATTCCAGTCTGTATACGTCTTTGATTAGCACATTTTAGACAGTATCATTTCTTTGGTAAGTCTCTAGATAGAAAGCAGCATAATAATGCTTCAAGTATTTGTAATTTAGAGGAACCTTCTCTGCTTAAGATAGTGACTTAGACCGCCAGCCCTCAGGCTAATGACTTAATAATTAGGAATAGCTAGCTTATTTTTATCTATTATTTAGCCACGCCAAAGGGCTAGCATACAAAGTAGTCTGGGTTTTAGCTTGGTATGTGCAGTTTAGTAACCCACATGTTAATATTACTTCCTAAGGGACTCATAAAGGCAAAAGTAGAAATGGTATTTTTTTTTAAGATGATCATAGTTTGAAGATCAGTGTTTCTTAAACTTATTATAAAAATTACCTCCATGCTTACTTAAAAAAAGAAAACAATCCTAGGTCCTTCCCCTGAAGATACTGATTAATTTGGAAGGAGCCAGAAAATCTGAAGTCCCAGCAAGTCTCACTTGGTGATGCCTAGTGTTGGACAAATTTGTGAAATGAAAAGTTTCCAAAATGAAAAGATGCACAAGAAACTTCTGTCCTGTTGCGGCCTGATTTGTGATAGCTGAAGGCTGAGGCTGGTGTAATTGCAAAGCTGGTTGATGGTTTTTTTCTTCTTCTTTTTTTTTTTTAGCTGACAAGAGTAATTTTATATTTTTGCTTCCCAAAGAAACAATTCTAAGTGTTTCCTCAGCCTCACTGGAAGGGGAGTGGAGGAGTGGAAGAGAATAATGTAGATGAAATGGAAAGGAAATATGGAGGAAGTTATATTTTTTTCCAGAATGCCCTGATTTCATATATAACAGAATTGTTATCAGCCTATTATTCTACCCAGCCCTGGGGATTTTAACTTTTTTTCTTTTTATGAGTTTCACAGCCCTAAGCAAGGTCAGAATTGCCCTCTCAGTGACGGTGCTGGAGACTAGCTCTCTTTTTGGTTCTTTTTCTGGTAGGAGAAGGGGTGGAATAACATATGGGTCCTTGTTTTTATAGAGAGCGCAGCCTCTTACAGTAGAGAACCTTGCACGGTGAGATGCCCCAAAGAAAAAAAATTTTTTTCTAGTGTGGCGTGTGTTAAACCTGGTACACAGGTTTAATTTCCCATTTGTGACTGAAAAAGAACTTTAGCAGCAGTATTAAAAAGTCACGGGATGTGAATATTCTTTATTCCATGCAGATTGAACGCTTTGCACTCCTCATAATTCTTTGTTCTCCTCTGAGTCTGCTTTTCAATGGGCAGGTTTGTTTGCTTGTTAGTTAATGTGTCTCTTGTTTGTTCCTCCCTCCAGAATTTTTTTGTCGTGCAGTTCTCTATCTCTTATTTTTTTTTCTTTTCTCATGCTGATTTTTTTTTATTCTTTCACACCTCTTTTCTTTCTGTCTCTGTCACTTAATAGGTCATAATATAGAGCTGAAGTATATTTTTAGTGTTTGTTGCATTTATCAAGACTTTGTTTTTCCTAAAGACCACAGAGCATTTTATATCGTCTTTTAAAAACATATACAGGTACTTTCAGTAATATTACCAACTCAGACTGGAAACAAAATGAAACAAATGACATCTCTCTCTATAAAATAAATATTAATATATATCTGAGTATAACACAACTGAGGCCCTTTAAACTACACAGCTGTGTTCCCAAAATAAGGAAAGTTCAAAACCAGCTAGAAGACCAAAAACTGTAGTCACAAGCTTGAACTAATTTCTGAGGCTGCCCTGAAGACTTAGTTATTAATGAGAGTCAGTAGGGCAAACAGAACACAAGATGTTGAGCTTACCCAGGGTGAAAGTTAATGCATTAAGCCAGCATTGTCAAAGGGCTGCTTATCTGTGAAACGGTGGACTAGTGGGGGAAGGAGAGTTTTTATCTTCAAATTGACAAGATATCATCTGTCTTGACTTTGTCCTGGACAGAGGAAAAAAAATAATCTTCCCTAACAATTTGTAACTAAGCTCTCTACTCACACAGGTTGTGGTTTCAAATTTACATTACCTGTGGTGCCTGGAAAACTCCAAGCTGATGAATTAAAGTGGTCTGTGTCTATAGCCCCCAAGGGTGCCTGATAGGAACAAACATTGAACTTTCATTGAGGAAGCTACTCTCAATTCTTGTTCCTCAGGATTCCTGTGCATTAAAATCAGCCAAATATGAGCTCATAGTCCCAAATTACATGCATCATGAGTGAGAGGCAGGAAAGAAAAAGAATAAAAACAGAATGTGCCCTTTGGGACTTGAGAATCTGTATGAAATATAAAATAACTTTATTTAAAGTGTTTAAAAGAAATAAGAAACTTGCATTTTTTAGCAATATATGGAATTTAGTAGCCAGAATGATCCTCCTAATTGAGACTATGTCACTGATATGGAATAAAAGCAACGAACCCACACAGCTCCAAGCCTAAGCATGGCAGGAGCCCTGGTAGGTGAGGGCCAAAGCTGGCTTTCACCCCGAGGTTTTTGGCTGAATCCTGGAGTCCTTGGGCATTTGCTGTGATGACTGTGCAGAACATAAAGGTCAGGAAGTAAACCCGAACCCATCTAAGACCTACATCATCACTGACGAACAAGAAGTTAACTTTACTAAACTGAAAAGGACAACAGGGAAATTTGCTTGTCTTAACCTTGGTACTGGTTAGAGGAAGGAAGTAATCTCCCCGGAGAATTTATGGACCTTCATGCAGGATGCTGGTCAAAATTTACACTGCCATTCTGATCTGAAAAACCCAAATAGATAAATTATTTTAAATTTGTTGTGAATTACTTGTGTCCACAGGACTCAAGCAGAAGCAAACACAGATCCTCTTTGGGAGGAATTCAATCTATATCTTAAAGAACTCCCATAAAGTTCCAAGAAAAGTGGTCATTTTATTATCTTGCTATTTAAAGAAATAAAAAGAAATTCTGGGCTCGGTGTGGTGGCTCGCGCCTGTAATCCTAGCACTCTGGGAAGCCGAGGCGGGAGGATTGCTTGAGCTCTGGAGTTCAAGACCAGCCTGAGGAAGAGTGAGACCCTGTCTCCACTAAAAATAGAAAAATTAACCAGGCATCATGGTGTGCACCTGTAGTCCTGGCTGCTTGGGAGGCTGAGGCAGGAGGATCGCTTGAGCCCAGGAGTTTGAGGTTGCTGTGAGCTAGGCTGACACCAAGGCACTCTACTCAGGGCAACAGAGTGAGACTCCATCTCAAAAAAAAAAAAAAAAAAAAAAAAAAAACATTATTTTTGGAAATCAAGACACTATTAAGATTAACCAGGCACAGTGGCTCATGCCTATAGTCCTAGTGCTTTGGAAGGCTAAGATGGGAGGTTCACTTGAAGCCAAGAATTCAGGACCAGCCTGGGCACACCCTGTCTCTACAAAAAATAGAAAAACTATTAGCTGGGCATAGTGGTATGTGCCTCTAGTTCTAGCCACTCCAGAGGCTGAGAAGGGAAGATAGCTTGAGCCAGAAGTTTGAGGTTACAGTGAGCTATGATCGTGCCATTGCACTCTAGCCAGGACAACAGAGGGAGGCCTTATCTTTAAAAAAAAAAAAATTAAAAAGAATGACCAAGCACTCATAACTATGTACAACTATTATGTACCCATGATAATTAAAACTAAAAAAAATTTTTAAAGAACAACCAAGCAGATTCTGAAAAAGAAAACAATGCAACTTCTATAAATACAAATATAAATTATTAAAATTTAAAATTGGGCAAATTGAGCAGCAGAATCAATGTAGCGGAAGGGAGAATTCATGAATTAAGACACGAAGAAATTATCCAGACTACTGTACAGGGTTGGAAACTATAATAGAGATGTTAAGTTACATGGAAGATAGTAAAATTCTGTTTGTCTAACTGGAGTTTGATAAGAGAGAGAATGAGGCAGAGACAATATTTGCAGATAATGTCGGGAATTTTCCAGAATTGATGAAAAATGCTAAAGCACAAATTCAAGAAACCCGGTGAATTCCAAGCCAGGCAAAAATTCATAGTTAAACACATCGTAGTGAAATTGCAGAGCACCAAGACAAAGAGGGTATTTGAAGCAGCTGAAGGGAAAAGGAGACTATCCATGGAGAAAGCCGGAGGTTAAATGTAAATACAGCTGGGGAAATCTAAGCAAGGTTGCTGGAGCATATCCATGTCCATATCCTGTTTCTGATTTTTTGATGTCGTTTTGTAAGATAGTCCCATCAAGAGAAACTAGGTAAAGAGCACTAAGTTCCTTCTGTATTATTTCTTACAACTGCATTTGAATGTATCTGAAAATAAAAAGGTTTCGTTTAAAAAGCAGGGAGCCCTTAAAACTACTGCATCTCTCCCATGTATGATTTAATAGAAGCCATGTTTTTAATAGTATTATTTTAAATCTAGAACATTATTGCCTCAAAGATAGTAGAGCATATGTTTAAAAAATTAAGTCAAAAGAAGGAAATGAAGGTAAAAGGAAAGTGAAAATTAAGTCAAATAAAAAGCATGCCTGTAAGATGGTAAAAATAAGCTCAAAGAAACCAAACTTTCCAGTTAAAAGAGAAAGATTGTCAGATTTGATTTTTTTAAAAGACCTACTGATGTGATATTTAAAGGACAAATCTGAAATAAAAAGCTACAGATAAATTAGAAGACAAAGTATGAGAAATACAGAGTAGAAGAAAGCTGTTGAAGATTTATTAATATAGACCAAGAAAAGGGCAGAAAGCATTACTAAACAGGATTATTGTATAATAATAAAAAGTTCAATAAGTCATGAAGATATAATAGTTCTAAATTTTTATGGATCTAACAAAAATAGCCTCAGCATGTTTGTGATAGATACTGCCAAATTGCCCTCTTTAGGGGCTATCCTAATTTTTGCTATCACTGGCAATGAATGAGAGTACCTGATTTCCTACACACCAGAATATTATCAAATTCTTAGATTTTTTGTTGCTTTGATAGGTGATAAATGGCATTCTTAATGTTATTTTAATTTTTTTCTTATTATGAGTGAGGCTGAACACAATTTCAAACAGAGCTATTTCTATTTTCTGTCCATTTCTGGGCTTTGCCTATTCTTCTGTGATAGTGGTGTGCTAGAGCCGCTTATACCAGTTTATCAGGGCCAATTGGTAAATTTTCAGGAAATTTATAAGCTGATTAACATCACATTAGTAAGCCTGAAATGGACCATGGTGGGAATATTTACACCATGGAAATTGTAAAACACCACAAATCAGTAGAAATTCCTTCAATCCTAGCTGGTGGTTAAACATTTATTACCAAGCCTTTGGTTGATAGACTTCTTAGTGGTTCCTATGAGCCCATTATACATTAAGGAAATTAGCCCTTTGTGATGATATGAGTAGCAAATAATTTTTCCTAATTTGTCATTTTCTTGATTTGTGCATAATTTTCTTTTTGTGTGCCGAAGTTTTAAAAAAATGAAATAGTAAAATTTATCTTTTTTTGTCAAATGGCTTCTAATTTCAAGTAGTTAGAAAGGACTTTTCCACTACAAGTTACAGAGGAATTCTCTCATTTTTTTCTTTCAGAATGGTTATGGTTTTATATTTTATTCTTAGTCCATTTGTTCTTTTTATTGGTATGAAGTATGAAGGATGGATCCAGCTTACTTTTCCAAAGCAGAACATCAAATAAGATCCTGTAATGTATTTTCAAGATGTAACATGTTATGCTAAACCCATATATCAATCGTTGTGGGGTGAAGCAAAAACAATGACAGAAAATCATTGACTTATGTTTATATTAGAAGAAGAATTGAATTAGGAGTTTGTTTCCAATTTGTTAGAAAAAGAACAGAATATACCCAAAGATGAGTAGGAAGGAACTAATAAAGAGTAAAAATTGATGAAACAAGAAATAAACATTTCACTAGAGAAGATTAAGAAATACAAAATTTGGTTCTTTTAAAACTGATAAGACAACCTTTCAGAAAGGTCTATAGGGAAAATAGTTATTCTTAATAAACTATTAAGAATGATAAAGTAGGTGTAAGTGTGGATCAGTAGAGCTTTAAAGGTAATAAGAGAAAACTATGACAACTTTATGTTAATGATTTAAAAACAAATTGTACAAATTTCAGGAAAACCCAAAACTTTTTCTTCAAAGAAACAAACAACTTGGTTTAATAGTTGTAAGACTGCTCATTAAATAATTTGAATCAGTAATTAAAATTCCATCACCCTGCCCTCACCCAGCCAAAAAAAAAATAATTAAAATAGAAAAGATACCCAGAAAATTGCTACTATGCTCAGATGGTTACATGTAAAAGTTGTATCAAGCATTGAATAATTCCATTCTTACATAAACTCAGAGAATAGAAAAAGAAGGAATAATTCTCTCACTGGTTTTATGCAACTGTTTTGACCTTAGTACCAGAGTACAATGCAGACATGCTGTCATATGGGTGTGTATGTCATGACTGTGTAGGTTTAGCCCATGTTTAATATTTAAAAATTTGTTGATATAGTGCACATTCAGGAGAAAAACCCTTTTAAAAGGTATAGATAAAATATCAACAAATTCAACTGCCATTTATGATAGGAATTCTTGGCAACTAGGAATAGAAATGAATTTTCCTAACCTGTTAACATGTCACACTTATTATGAAATTTCAGAAATTTTTTTTTTTTAAATCTGGTTTGAGTGAACACTGCCTGCTCTTACTGCTTCTATTTAGCATTGTATTGCACCACCAGGACAGCTAAATGGTTTGAAGAGAATCAATTGATGTCTTATTTGTAGATGATATTCTATTTAGATAACCCCAAACAATCTACATACAAATTAGTAGAATTAATAAATAAAGTTCCTAGAGTTTAGATCAAAATATAAAGATTAATTAGCATTCTTATATGTCAACAATAGGAAATATAATTTAATAAACTATATACAATAGAAAAAAGCACCTTTGAAATAAGTCTATGAAACTTGAGTAAGACCTTTGGAAAAATTATCAAACTTTATCAAAAGTCACTGAAGAAAGTTAAAAAGTGAAAATTCAATGAATGGAAAGATCAGTATCATAAAGCTTCCCCCACCCCCAGGTTAACACAAAATTCCACATAATGTCATTCAACATTTCAACAGGTCTTTTTGTTGTGTCTGCATGTGCATATGCAAGAGAGCAAAGAACTTAAGAAAAAGTGAATTGACTTGCCCTACCAATTCACAGGATTTTGTTTTTAAAAAACTAATCACAGCATCGTGATACTGCACAGGTATGCATACACTGACCAGTGTGACAGACTGGACAGCTAAGAAACAGATCCGTGCATATATAAGCATTCGGTAAACAACAAAGGTGGCATTGAAAATCAATAAGAAAAGGGTTAAGTACATTTATTTGAACATTGGTTAGTCATATGGAAAAAAATAAAGTAGATCTCTCCTTTACCCATACATATGTGACCTTACAAATAAAAAATTGAGCAAAACAGTGAGTTTTAGAAATACATATATCTTGTGTTATAATTTTACAGTTTTCTAAATATATAAAAATGCCATATATTTCTTGGTCATGACAGTGCATATGTTTACAAACAAAGAAACACAAGGGAATGCTGAACACTAGGTTTTGGATTGTGTTATGAAATGGTGGGGGAAGGTGGGTAGAGACAAGGGGGTTAGCAAAGAGGTTTTTTGTTTTTTAAGCTGAATGGGTATAAATGTTCATTTAAAAATATTTTTGTGACCTAAAAATAATAAATTTAAGATAAATTAAAATCAGTTTTTTCATGTTCACTTTGCCTGTGTGACTGCCTTGATTTAGCTTGACTTCCATAGGAAACTCAAAGGTTCTCAGTCATAGCTAGCCAGCCATCTGGGGACAGGTGTTTAAACCAATATAGTGTTATATTGCATCTGTTTCTCTGTTTCCTCATCTGTAAAATGGGAATAATCATCTCATGTGTTGTCAGGGTTCTGAGTTGACACATATATCATATTAGAGTAAATGGTATAGCTTTTCATTTTAGGATAGATTCTAGAATGTGTATATAATTCTTAGACTACTGTTAAAAGTCATAGATTCTTTCCAGTTTTAATTCTTTTAAAAATGCCATGCTTCTATTGCTCCTTACCTTCCTTTCTCGAACATTTTTCAAGCCTTAGGATTTGTTTTCTGCGTTACTTTTCTGCAAGCTTTGCCACAGGCTGGGATAGAAGTGATTTCGAACAATACAAAAGCCAGTGGGAATTCAAACTGGTTTGTGTTTTCTCTATCAGATTGCTGTTCTGATTGAATTATGGCAGGAGAGGCATTTTGTGCTCTTTTGAAACCAAAGAAGCCCTGTATTTAAAAACAGTTTAATCCTCAGTCATACTATTTTGATCACCAATGATTTTGTGTTTCTGAATTCATTTTTATTTTTACACCTTCATGGTTTAATGATTAGGGTTAATTTTTTTCATAACTGCCTACAACACTGAATTACTTTTAGGCCATCATTTCTCTGGGTACTCCAAATATTGATTGTTTTTAGCTTTATCTTTTACAGCCTAGAAACTTATTGACATACATGGTTTAAAATAGAAGTTTAATGCTACATATAAAAACACATTTATTCACTGGGGAGCTATAGTTTTTCTGATTGCTGAATTAAGGTGAAGTTCTTTTGTTTTGGGGTTTTTTTTCTTTTGCATTCTTTTTTCTATAGTATTTTTCTTACAATGACAGTATTTTCTATTTATGGAAATTTGTCAGATTTGTAGACAATAAAAGAATTTATTCTGGAAAAAAATTCTCAAATGGCTATCACCTCCTCATCTGAAAATATAATATGCCAAAATAAGTGAAACCTAAGCACCTGCAGGTCCATGGCTCCCTCTCAGGAGCAGGAGTTCCTACTGTGTCTGTAGAACATGTGTGTACAGATCACACATACATGTGTGTGCACACGTAGGGAGACATGTCAGACCTCATGTGGGGTGGACCTGGCTCATGTAGACGCTCCTGCTCCCCATGTAGTTGGCCCAGTCAGTGCCCCTCAGTTGGGGTGTGGGTTGTTTTCTTGAGTAGGTAGCACTTACTGAAAATGTTATGATAACACTGTTTTTCCTGTGTCCTTCAGGTCGCATCCGCACGAGAAGGCAAAGCTCTGGGAGTGCCACCAACGTCTCCTCTACACCCTCTGATAGTCGGGGCCGCAGCCGTGCTAAAGTTGTTTCACAGTCCCAGCGTAAGAAGTATATTTTATGCTCTTGGTTACCTTAGTTTTGTTCAATAGCTCATTCTACAGTTGAACATTTTTCAGTATTTACACATTGACTTCAGGGAGCAAACTCATTTCTGTGGCTCTAAGATACTTACTGTGAGTAATCTTATTGTTTGTTGGGTAAGCGTACAAAATGGAGCATTCCGTGCATACTCTTATCTCCTTTCCAGATGGTTTAAATTTTGTATAGTTAAGCATTAAACACTAAAATGTACTTTCTCTCCCTCTTTTGAAGCCTCTCAAATTGAAACGTATCTGTTCTGTGACTCATTTTTGTGTTGATAATGAGTTGTCGGATGTAATTTTAGAGCAGTACTGGGCAGAACTGTTAATGCTCAATTCTTTCCAGTGGCAAATAAGTAAATCCATTAAAAGCTCTCCCCCTTTAACCCTCTGTTCTAACATTTGCAGCCTGCATCTCTCTTCTTGCCAGTGTGGGCTCTGGCTTTGCCTAGCTGCTCTTGCTTCCATGACTGCTGCTCTGTGTATGTGAAGTCAGTGGTTTGTTAGCCTCAGGCATGAAAGCAGCCACAGCTGGAGTGCATTTGTTCTAATCATGCTTAGGATCCAGCCTTGGTGTCTCACATTCCAGCTACATGTAAATTTGAGTGGCCCGCTCCCTCTCTGTGCACATAGAGTAGAGCTGGGTATCACAGTGCTCCTGGGCAGGGTGAGCTTGGGAAGGAAGAGTCTTCCGTCCCCAGGAGCTGCATGTAGTCCCTTAGCACAGCACTCCTTGGCTGACATGTATCTACCTCCTCTGTGGCCCCAGGAGCTGTCTGGCTTTTGTAGAGAGGACCCAGTCTGCTGCCAAACCTTAGGAGCTCTCTTAGTGTTGAGAATGCCTTTCTCAACTCCCTCCGAATTTAAATTCTTATCCATGTCCCTTTGATAACTGTAGTCTTCCTGTTAAACAGGCTTATATCCGTTCTGCAAAGAAAGCCAAAGGTCAGTCATATTACTGCCTTTGGTGAGGTGGCAGAACCTTTTTGTGGCATAGATTGTATTGTGTAGTGTACACTACAAGCAAGGGCTTCCATGTCAGACTAAACCTGGGTTTGCATCTTGGCTCCAGTGTGATACTGGGTGAGTCTTTTAACCCTTATGGGCCTTTGTTTCACTGTCGGTAAATTCAGTGATAACAAGTCCCACCCACATGGGGCTTGCATGAGGATTTAGTGAGAATCATGAGCCTAGCATGTGGACAGTCAGGAAACGGAAGCAAATTGCTTCAGGTCAGCAGACTCCTATCCTAGCTGAGGTTGAGCAACCTTCACATTTCCTTCTCCTCTCTCCCTGTCTGCTTTAGTAGGGTCAGGAAAGCATGCAAGCCTGGATTTGTACAGTGAGGAATATAAATAAGGATAGAGAGTCTATTAAGACCAAGAATGCCCTACTTACTGTAGAACTGAACCTGGGTTTTCATTCAGATCCAGGGTGCAGGTGTAGCCCAGGAGCTTCTACCTTGGGAACAACATCCTGGCTCTGGTTATTCTCTTGAACCCTGGTGACTCCTGGAGACAACGATATAATGCTGTGTCATGACTTCGTAAATATGGCTCAAATCTTACTGCAAAGGAATTCTTGACAAAAATTGTTTAAGTTTCGGAATATAGACTCAATGAAATTGAGTCAAATAAAAAATGTTTGAGCCTTTAAGTGTATAGCGTTATTTCCTTTTTTGGAGGATGAAGGTTGAACAGTATTTTACATTTTGGTTTGTGTCTGCTGTTTATCAGCATTGGCCTCTTCAGGGTTTCCTGCCCAGCTGTATTTCTCTATATATATTGCAAGTTTTAGGAATCCATATGTTACCTCTGCTTTAAGAGGTGGTGAAGATTACAGTTTCTTCTGTAGTAGGGTGAGGGTGATGATAGAGCTTTATTCTTCAGTCTCATTAAAGTACTATAAGAGTACTGTAAGTACTCTTACCTTGGGGCTCTACTTTAAAAACTCGTCAGTTTTACTTTACTCAGCAAATTGCACTCAGGAGATCACACCAGACACTAGCAAATGATCAAACCTTCCCCCTAAGCTTATGCCTATAAATTAAATATTTTTAAAAGTTATTTTAATAAGAGATAAATATAAGCATATTTTTATATATTACAAATACAGATAAACTAGTATTCATAGTCCTGATTTAATACTAAGTAGATTTCATTAATATCAGATTTAGAGCTCTTAATAATTGGTATATTTTAAATATTTGAGGATTAAGAGAAGTCATAGGACATTCAAGTGAAACTAATAGCATTTTCTTTCAGTGCATGGATGTTTATTGAGCGCTTACTATGTGGTAAGCACTGTTGAAGATGGGAGTGATACACAGATGAGGAAGTTACAATCACTTCCCTCAGGTTGCTTAAAGCTAGAGAGTAGCTGTTCTCTGGGAAGAGGGCAGGTGCTTGTCTTACTCTTCTCTGCATCTTTTAAGCCCAGCACCGTGCCTGGTACATGTAGGTTTGTAAGTGTTTTATGAACAGATCTGAAATAAGTGCCAATGTAGGATGATTAAACCTAAGTACAGAAATAGACAAGGAGGAACAAGTCCTAGAAAAAAATAGCTATTTTGCTAATATGTTTGTGAACAATGACATTTGTTTTGTGTTGCATGCTGACCTGCTGTATTGTGTTATTGTCTTTTAATCTACTTTTTGCCTGTCCTTTGGTCTGCTCTCATAATCAAGGATCCAGATCTGCTAATCCTGCTGGTGGTAAGCCATTTCTCTTCTTGCCTTTTTTGTTTTTGTGGCATTCTCCCTCACCCCTTGTTCCTTGCACAATATTAATGTCTCTCTCTGTATTATGAGCTTAGTTAATCTTTCTGCATTTTTTTTCTGTGTGTTCAAATTCTAGAGTTTGAAATGGATTTCTTTTCCCCTTATACGTAGCTTAATACTTTATTTGTGTGCTTAAATTTTATGGACAAATTAGTAGATCCTGAGACAAATTCCTTATAGTAATGTATATTGCTGATTTTACAATGATTTTTTCACTTCACATTGTAGTTAAATCAGAGTTTTGTGAGTACTTGCCTGAGTGATTCATTTGAATGATGGTAGTTTTAATATATATTATTTTAAAATTATATATACATGTATGTGTGTGTGTATATATGTATATAAAATTTCCATGTAAGTATTTTAAAGATTTTTTTTCCCTCTGGGTCCTTCTATTCTAGTGCAACAAATGTATACTTTACGTTTTAGAATTGTATTGCCTTCTCTCCTTAAGGAGATGATCTGAGTAAATGACTGCCATTTGGGTGTATTGGCATGATGTTTAAAATTTTGCTGTTTTCTCAGAAGTTTGTTTCACAAAAAAAGGGATTATATAGCTATCTGGCTGCTTAGCTATTAACAAAAGTTACCAGCCATATTATTTGTTTTTAATTTACAATTTTATTGCACACTTCTCAGAGACTGTGGTCTGTGTGTTATTTCTACTTATGTAAATTTTTTGAGATTTGTTTTGAGGCTTAGCATATAGTTGAGTTTTGTAATATTCATGTGTGTAAGGGGGAAAAGATACATGTTCTGTTTGTTGGGATATACATGTGTATGTGGGAAGTGTGTGCGTATACATACATATACACACAAAATACAATTTTGACTGCTCTGTCAATTTCTATGAGATATATTAGTCTTCCATTAATTATTAGGTTGGTGCAAAAGTAATTGTGGGTTTGGACCGTGAATTTTAAATCGTTATAACTAGGCTCAAAGACATCTTTATTAATCAAAGTAGGAATCATTACAATCAACACATTTTTGCCAACAAGAAGTAAGTTTGTTTATTCCTGTAGCATAAAAATCCATGCTTCGGGATTCCATGAACTCTTTTGGAAAGCATTTTCTGCATCCTACTCCTTGTGGAAGCATTTTCCCTGCAAAAAGTTGTCGAGATGCGTGAAGAAGTGGTAGTGGGTTGGCGAGAGGTCAGGTGAATGTGGCGGATGAGGCAAAACTTCATAGCCGTGGCACATGCCTATAGTCCCAGCTACTCCGGAGGCTGAGGCAGAAGGATTGCTTGAACCCAGGAGTTTGAGGTTGCAGTGAGCTAGGCTGATGCCACGGCTCTCACTTTAGCCTGGGCAACAGAGTGAGACTCTGTCTCAAAACAAACAAACAAAAAAAATTCATAGCCCAATTTGTTCAATTTTGAAGTGTTGGTTGTGCAATGTGCGGTCGGGCATTGTCGTGGAGAATTGGGCCCTTTCTGTTGACCAATGCTGGCTGCAGGCATTGCCATTTTCGGTGCATCTCATCGATTTGCTGAGCATACTTCTCAGATGTAATGGTTTTGCAGGGATTCAGAAGGCTGTAGTGGATGAGACTGGTGGCAGACCACCAAACAGTGACCATGACCTTTTTATTGGTGCAAGTTTGACTCTGGGAAGTGCTTTGGAGCTTCTTATCAGTTCAACCACTGACAATTGGTCATCACCGGTTGTTGGATAAAATCCACTTTTCGTTGCACATCACAATCTGATTGAGAAATGGTTCATTGTTGTTACATAAAAGAAGAGAAGACAGCACTTCAAAGCGATGATTTTTTTGATTTTTGGTCAGCTCAGGAAGCACCCACTTATCGAGCTTTTCCACCTTTCCTATTTGCTTCAAATGCCAAATGACTGTAGAATGGTCAACATTGAGTTCTTTGGCAACTTCTTCTGTAGTTGTAAGAGGATCAGCTTCGATGACTGCTCTCAGTTGGCCATTGTCAAGTTCCAATGGCCGGCCACTGTGCTCCTCATCCTCAAGGCTCTCACCTCCTTTGCAAAACTTCTGGAACCACCACTGCACTGTACGTTCATTAGCAGTTCCTGGGCCAAACACGTTGTTGATGTTGTGAGTTGTCTCCACTGCTTTATGACCCATTTTGAACTTGAATAAGAAAATCGCTGGAATTTGCTTTTTGTCTAACATCATTTCCATAGTCTAAAATAAATATAAAATAACAAGCAAGTAATAAGTCATTAGCAAAAAACATGAAGCAAGAAATGTGCATTAAAAGGATGTATAACATAACCACATTTATTTAAAAATGTATTCCAATATCAAAGGACAAATTTCAACAGTGCTAAAAATGCAATTACTTTTGCACCAACCTGATAGTCTTTCTATGAGGTCTGTTATAGCTTTTTCCATTTCTCCCTGTGGTGAGTGATTTTTTTATGCTCCTACATTTTAAAAAAATTAGTACTACTGCCAACTAAAAATCTTATTTTTATGCAAAATTCTCTTAGTATTTGATCCAAGTTAATGTGTAAAAACTGGCTTCTGAAATTATTATAATTTAGTCCCTGATTTGCATCTTTTGTTTTACTTCATTTTTAGCTGGCAGCCGGTCAAGTTCCCCAGGAAAATTGTTGGGAAGTGGTTATGGTGGACTTGCTGGGAGTTCCTCGAGAGGCCCACCTGTGACACCGTCTTCAGAAAAGCGAAGCAAGATTCCCAGGAGTCAGGGATGTAGCCGAGAAACAAGTCCAAACCGAATAGGATTAGGTAAGGATTTTCAAAGATCTTGGAACACCATTCCCAGCTTGGTCATAGTTTTGATTATAATCTAATGATTGTGTCTAATTTAGGAAATAGAGATTTATTCTTGAACTGAGGATGTCACTTTGCCTGTGTTAAAAAGACATTTCAGTTTGTGCTTTATACAGATTATGGCATGTTGAGGTTTCAGTTAGAAAAATGTGTGGGACTTACAGTTCAAAATGATGAGAAGGAATTATGTCATGGTAGGTTTTTGTGTGACACAGTAATTTTACAAAGCATTAGAATTGGGGGAATAGCAGGGGTTTTCCCTCACTATCGGAAGCAACATTGCTTTTCGTTTTCTTTTCATTAATTAACAGTAAGTAGTCATTAGCCCATATGAATTTTCAAAACAATTTTTAGGGTCCATGTTTATTTTAATTTTGATCTCCTCTAGCCTAATTGTTGAAACTGTGGTTAAAAAAATATGTGTAGTTGCTTTTGACATAATTTTGTTTAAATACAACAGCTACATATTGATAAAACCAATATATAATCTTTATTTTTGTGTTGGAGTATTTACTTTCTTTGTAATAATGTGTACAATTATATGAATTACTCTCAGCAACTTAAAGACCTTATCTCCTCAACAGTTTTTACTTTAATGTTTACTCTGATGTACCAGGCATTTTGTTAGCTCTGAGAATTAGAAGATAGATTTAGATTCTGACTTCAGAGAGCTTGTGATCTACTCGGGAGAGATAGAATTGCAGAACAGTATGACAGATACTTTGAGAGGGTGCTGTAGGACCATAAAAAAGTAGTGTCTTAGGCCCTTGTTCACCCTGATCCTCCCAGAGTTCCTGCTTCCCAGGATAGGTCCTGTTTTAGTGAAGGACAAGGTGGGATTAGCCAGGGTGGGGAGATGAAGAGGGAGAGAAGCACGTGAAGAAGCAGTCAGGCGATAGAGCACCACAAATGATTCACTTGGCTGCTGCAAAGGAAGTTTGTTAGGGTGGATGGGAGTTGGGGGCAGACACTGGTAGGGTCCAGCTTATGAAAGTCCTTGAAGGCCACCTGAGCTACGAGAAGGCAGGAGCAGATATTTAAGAATAGACAGGATTTGGTTTGAATGCATATTTCCAAAGCAAGTAAAAAGTATTTGGTGATTTCGTTAATTTCTATTATGCCAACTTTCTATTGGCATTATGTAGCATGGTCTCTGAGCTGACAAGTTATTTGGGTGTTGATGTGGATACAACCACAGAAAAGATCACATCTGGAATATCTAAATTTTATATCTCGTGCTGTAACATGTATGTGTTTGGGTCTGATTTTCTTTGGAAAACACATTTGATTTTAAATCTAGGTGTTAGGCTTCAGCTGTCCTTTTTCCATACTTAGTTGTTTAAGTTTATAAGATGTCTGTTTGTAATCCCTGTTAGCTTTGTACTTGTTTTTGTTTTGGGATTTTTCTTTTTATATTTATTAGAGATGACATTTTTTAACCTTCTTTTTGAAATTGGGAAATAACCCAACTTCATTTATCTAACGTAACTCTAGAACCTGGTGTTCCATGATCTTAACTATGGAGTTTGCATCATATATAGTTGAAAAAACAGCACTTACGAGCTTTTCAAAGAGGTATTATGAAACATCAGTGAGAACTAAAGAGGAGATTGTTCCTTCCAAAGAGTTCCTGTTTGAAGCATTATTTGAAGGTTATTTCCTTAATGTTCATTAAGGGGATCAGTTATGTGGTGAAGCTTTGAGGTCATACATACAGTTCAGATTAAAGAAGATATTTAAACTTTTGCACTTTGTGAGAATACACACATATAAAGAAATATATGTGACTAAAACACGTCTTTACACTTTTTCCTGTAGTATTACTTAGAGATTTCATTTTATATGGTGGCCGATATATTAGCATTTTTCAGTAATTGTATATTACTGTGATCATTTAGTACCTACTGGATATATGCCTATGTGTCTAAACATTTGGCTCATTGTGTAGCAGTTTTCAATATAAATGTTTGAAAAGGGGAGGAGCATTGTTAAAGAATATTTTCCATAATCCCAAATCAGTTAATTCAACAGTTTTAGTGATAGCTAAACTAGGCTTAGAATTTGCACTGAAAATTATTCTAGTTATCTACAAATTATGTTTGCTTCAACTGTGCCTCTTTTTGTCTGAAATCATTATTTCCTAACTAAATTTTCTTTTCTCATTTGTTTTAAAAATGATGCCAAGGCTCTTCTTCTTTGGCATTTCTTTAGCTAAACAGACTATATATAATTCCTGTTAAATAACCAAGAGGCAAAATAAATTCCAGCTACTCTCTTTTTTTCTTGGCGAATTATTCCCTTGTAAGCTTTCCAGTTGAGTGGAAAAGTACATTTGTAAATTGTTTCATTTTTATGTGCTTTAGAGATAATAAAGACTTTATAGATAATAAAGTCACATAAATCCCTAGCACCTATAGTTGTTATATTTTGGAAATTTGCCTTTAGTTCCCTTCTTCCCCTACTCATCTATTGAAAAGGCTATTAAAAACTCTCTTGACATTTATGCCATTTACACGCTATGAATATGTATTTAGAATGCTTTAAGATTTTCTGGTTAAAAATACTTTCAGAGAATTAAAATTAATGATAATCCATTTCAACTGTGATATTAAACTGTCCAAGGAGAAGACATGACAATGTCTAGACCAGAGAGACATTTCATGTCTTTAACTTCTGGTTGTTTTTATTAATCCTTTGTACTTCTGCTTTTCAATGTGAGTTCTGGTTGGATCTTCCCTGAAAAGACAAGTCAGGATTACCATTAAAACACTGAAGATGGGGCAGAGTGTCCACCAACAATTGAAAACCTATCACATGGTTTTCAAGGCTTCCCAGCATTTCATGTAAGCACAGGACGGAAGAGCTGCCTGGGACGCTGCTGTTAGG